>NC_045451.1:37634214-37751475 GCF_002776525.5 Piliocolobus tephrosceles
AAGGAAGGAAGGAAGGAAAGAAAGAAGCACAATATAGTGTGGCAGGAGGGCCTCTTTGGATCCTAGAAACATCATATGCTAGATGAGTGCACACTGTGCTGACCCATTTATTTGATGCCAGTTTTGAGTTGGGTACCAATAAAAAGGCTCTGTGGCAGACAGCAGGTTTTCTGATTCTTGAGATATAGGATCAAGCAGATCCAAAGTGCTCACAGTATCTTTGAAAGATAGGGAAGGCTGTGTGATTCCAACAAAAGAATTATAACTCAAATATGTACAGGTTTGGAGCAAAGCTATGCTGTTTTTTTGTTTGTTTGTTTTTTGCACATAGCTATAGTTCTTTTGAAAGCAGCTTCTGATTTCTACAGGGCCCTGATAGAGATGAATACTTAATTATAGGACACAAAATTGCTATGTGACATGAACTATTCATCTTTAAGTGGTTACTATATGACCCACAAAGTCATGAATTTGGGCATACACAGCAGCATTCTGTCATTCCATGGAAGTAGGATATACAAGTTTAGGCTTGAGAAGGTTTCTGGATACATAATTGAGGTGTATGAGCACATAGCTGACTCTATATCAGTTACCTAACCTGAACAGCATGCCATTCCAAATGTAATGGCTTAAAATGCAACCATTAATTTATATTATGATTTCCACAATTTGTCAATCAGTTGGATCATTCTTCTGGTCTGTGGCAACTTCACTTATCTCTGCTAGCTTTGCTCACATGTCTGCTGTTACCTGGAAGGTCAGTTTACAGCTGGCATATTTAGGGTGATCTCACTCACATGTGTGGCTGTTGACAGGCTATCAGCTGAGGCAGTGGAGGTGACTGGACTATGTTTCTACTGTCATGCAGAAGGCTAGCCCAGGCTTTTTTCACATGGACACTTCAGAGTTCCAAGAAATATAAATGTAGAAGCTGCAAGGATTCTTAAGGCCTAAGTTCAGAATTCAATGTTATCTCTGCCAAATTCTATTTAATAGCAAGGGCAATAAGAAGAGCTCAGATTCAAGAGATTGAAAAATAGATTCCATTTCTT
The DNA here is from genome assembly GCF_002776525.5 of Piliocolobus tephrosceles. NCBI lineage: Eukaryota > Metazoa > Chordata > Mammalia > Primates > Cercopithecidae > Piliocolobus > Piliocolobus tephrosceles. Next base: position 37,635,267 of record NC_045451.1, read on the forward strand.
GATGGCAAGAGCTTCAATGTGTCTTTGCCAAATTTAATAATATATATACACTTCCATGGCACTTACTATTGCTGACTCAACCAACACATGGCTGTAGGGGAAGATTTCTATTACCATTGACTAAAGAAAAGAAATGGACCAATTCTCCTGATAATTCTGCCCAATATGGTGGCACCACACCCAAAATGAATGGCTGAGTAGAATGGCCCCATTCAGGACAGCATTGAAGGATAGTGGTGAAGAGAAATTCTCCAAGGGGTGCAGAATTTTCAGCATTGAATTTTTTGTTCATTTTTGCTGAAGAAAAGATGGCTAAGGGCACACAGGGATGATTAGGCTAGGTGGTCATGGACTTAGTGGAAAAAAAAGATTAGCACGTTAGTAATAACAAAGTCTGGGAAGAAATTTGTGAAAAGATCTCACAGAATAAGTAGAAAATATAGGGATATATATATACTACTTAAATGTTCAGTAAAGAGATGAAATGGTTCTTAAAGTTGAGGTGGAGAAGAAGACATGTGCCATGTATGTCAGTTAGCCTGCTTCCCCAGATACTCCAGCCATAGCTCAATGGTTTTATGCCCATAGTGGGCCCATGATGACAGGGTTGGGGTTTTGCACAAGCATGACAACATGGGCTTTCAATAAGACTGATCTGGCCATGATGCAGCTGAATGCCAAACTTGCTTGTAGAAAAGACCAACAATGCCCAACAATCCCATTACTAGGTATCTGCACAAAGGAATACAAATTGTTCTATTATAAAGACATATGCATGTGTATATTCATTACAGTACTATTCACAATGGCAAAGATATGAAATCAACCTAAATGCCCATCAATGGACAACTGGATAAAGAAAATGTGATACATAAATAGCATGGAATACTATGCAGCCATAAAAAGAATGAGGACATGTATGTCTTTTGCAGGAGCATGAATGGAGCTGGAGGCCATTATCCTTAGCAAACTACCAGAACAGATAACCAAATATCACATGTTCTCACGTATGAGTGGGAGCTTAATGATGAGAACACATGGACACATAGAAAACAACAGACACTGAGGCCTACTGAAAGATGGAGGGTGTGAGGAGGGAGAGAATCAGGAAAAATAACTAATGGGTACTTGGCTTAATACCTGAGTGATGAAATAATCTGTACAACAGACCTCCATGACATGAGTTTAACTATAAAACAAACAAGCACATGTACCCCTGAACTTAAAAGGTAAAAAAAAGACAAAGAAAAGAAAAGACCAACAATGAAACTTATATGGCTCCATTCCCTGGGAGAAAAATATGTCACTTTGTGGCAGGCGATTAGATTGAATCTTTTCCAACATAGAAAGGGCAATAATTTATCTTCACTGCAATAGATAGAGCCTAGGTTTGTATTTGCTTTCATGCCTTCAATAGCATTTGAAAAACCACCATTCTTGTACTTATCATCATGGAATACTCTGCCAGGTAAAGATTCATGACCAACTAAATTGCTGAGGGCAAAGGAAACATAGAATGTGTGGTAGAAGAAGGAAATTATTAAACTAACTCTGGCTAAATGATCAGTTGTAAAAATAAGAACTTTCTGGTTATGCATGTTTTTCTCCACGGCATTTATGTGCTTTATGTGTCCGTCAGTTCTTCCTCCCACCTCCCCATCTCCTATTTTGTAATAAAAGATGTGTTATTATAAATGATCCTATAATTAAGGGCTTAAATTATAGTACACCAAAGAAAATTTGGTGTGCCCTTCGAAATGAAGGACATTGCCAAAAGATAAAATAATACATAGGACTTTGTGTCTACTCTTTGGGTAGAAAGAAAGCAGGTCTTTTGTTGTATGAGATACAGTTGTGCCATCTTAGGTCAAAATGATGGTAATATCCTATTTGAAGGTTAAAAATGGGTAAAATGGGTGTGTGGAGATGCTGAGTTGACAAAAGAAGTAGTCCATGCCACTGGCTACTGTAAAGTTCACATCAATACAACACCCCTCTAATGTCTCTTCTGTAATGCAGTAAGAGAAGCCAAAGTTGGTGTTTCAGTATTCTTTTTCATATATAGTTTTAGTTTAGTGTCACCACTTACATAAGATTGGGAAGACAAAAGAGAAGGGGAAGTCACTATTCTTTGAAGGCAGTTGCAGCCAGGTCTGTGAGTAAATGTGAGGTTCACAGGAGTTTTCTGGTTAGCTCTTGAGAAACACTCTCCACTGCTGCAGACCAGGGCTGGTTGGTGGGAGCTTCATGCAGATTCTTGGGGATCAAAGGTACTTTCTGGCAAGTTCTTTAGAACTTTGGGGGTTTAGGCTGAAATCTTTAGCATTTTCTCTCACGAACTTTGCCCTCCAAGCTCTTTTAAAAGTGTGATAAGGACCTGCTTCTTACATAAAACCCTATATACCTAGGGTAAATTCTATTTTTTGGCTAAAAAGAACTGAAATGATCTAGAAGGATTTATTTTAGAATGGCAATTCTCAATATTGATAAATATGGGTGTGCCTGTACAGTTAACATCATATAAAGAAGAAAATGAATAATGACAAATACTTTAAATTAGGTAACTTTCCTAAAGTGATTTTGTATTTAGTTAATCATAATAGAACCTATATATATTAAAATAGCTTGTATGAGATGTTATGCATTCAGCTAATTGGCACATGTGAATTTAAAGACTCCTTGTAGTTAACCCTGTAGCTGTCCCTGTTCCACCCCATTTCACAAAAAGAAAAGAAAGACTGTAAATTTGAAAATTGCTCCTTTGGCTCAATGGCATCTGTTTTTCAATAAAAAGTTTGACATCTCAGAAAAGCAATTGCCTTTGATTATGCAGCTGGGACCGAAACAAGGCCTTCCTCATAATAGAAGTCCTTTTCCAATAAAAAGCATCTCTAGCCAAAAATATCTGACATTCTTTACTTCTATTTGTCCCATGCCTTAAAATTTCTTCGGGGCTAAGAAATTTTGTTTTGTTTTGTTTTTTTTTAATGCAGAGACCTTATAAAATTAAGTATAGGCCTGTTAGTTATACATGCTTCTGTGTTAATTATTTTATTTCCAAAACTTAGCTGAGCTAATAAAAGAATATAATGGCCCTCACTGGCTGCAAGAAAGCAAGCATCTTTTTGGAGCAGTGATCTTTCACTCAAAGTCATACTTTATAGGGTAAGGTCAGTCTCATACAGGGAATTTGTTTATGTAGCCAGATTTAAAGCCAGAAATACCAGATACTGGACTGTTAAGAAAAAGTACAGAAAGAAAAATTGGAGAACCTCCCCAAAGATTTCTTTAACCTAAGCTGGAAGTTTGTCAATTGGCTTTGAGAAGAAATATGAATCAATATAAATTATCAAGTCAGGAATATTATATACATTCAATAATAAGAATATATCCCTATGCTATTACGTTTATACAACAAATGTTTGTCTAGCACCTGTCACATTTCAGAAAGTGTTCTAAGTGCTGTGACAAGCCTGAGAAGACTTTGAAATGAACAGAACAAAGTCCTTGCTCTCATGGAGTTTATATTTTAGTGAAAGACATTGTCCCTACCTTCAAGAGTTTATACTTTTGGGAAGAGACAAGAATAACATAACAGAGCAAAAGAAAATACAAGATCAGATGGAAATAGTTACTAAATTTAATGATTCAGATGACATGAGAAAGACAAAGGCATATTTTCCCAGAAGAAATGTTGTTCAATAGTTCATTAAAAAAAAAAAAGCCTGCACAGGGCACATCTGACATTTCTAAAACTGCTACTGGTGGGGATGCCTTGGTTTTCATATCAACCATCTCGATACTATACATACTGGGGGCAAACTGTTTTAAAGTGGAAACTGAAGTGCCTTTTTATGAATAAAGTATAGTTTCAGTACACTCTACATAAACTGTCAAAGATGAATTATATATCAGGGCAGAGGCGGCAGCTTTGAGGTTCTGCTTGATCTGGAGCTCTTGCCTAGATTCTAATACCTAGATTGGCAGCTAGGTATAAGGTCTATTAGGTAAGAGAGTGCACCCTGAGGAACTGGGAAGGCCAAGATTCCCTTTCCATTTCATAGGTGGACACAGAAGGGAGATCAAGTTCGTTGAGGACAGAAGAGACATAAGAGGCCAAGAAGGTATCATCTGGCTATCCAGGCAAAAAGTAGAGTCCAAGAGGCCAGATAATTCGTGAGAACATCTCCAGGATGCAGAAAATACTGGAACTGAGTTTATATCCTTGACTGAATTTATTTCATTCATTTGTTTATTTATTCAGTGACTCAAAATGTACTGGGCACTGTGCTTACTGCTGTGAATACAACTTGGAGTAAGTCACAGTGCCTGCTACACCATCTGTTGGGAGAAACCGAAGTGAAACATATACATTACCCTGCACTCCATAGCACCTACAGTGGATGTCTGGGCAGGGAGCTGTGGGAGCATGCTATCATTCCTCCTCTGTGTGGGTGGGCAAGGAGGCACAGGTGTGAGCGTTTGCCAGCAGATGAACAGATAGAGCCCCCAGGTGTTCATCCTCCTGCTTAAGGCTGAGGCCAAGGGAAGGCCTTTTGAGGTTTTCTTTTGGTGAGTAATTAATATATGTTTCATGTATTAATGCCAAGTTAAATGCCAAGAACATGAAAAGACCTCGCAGGTGCTAAGTGTTATTATAACATATTAAAATAATGAGAGTTTTGGCCATCTTGCTCTGCCTACCTTAGTGGTTATTCTCAACACTGCTTGTGGGTTAGAATCACCTGGGGGAGCTTTGGAAAATGCTGATGCCCAGGCCCCATCTCCTGAGACTGAATTTAATTGACTTGGGATGAAGTCTGAGCAGCAGGAAGTGAAAAAGCTCCCCAGGTGATTCTAATATACCGCCAGGGTTGAGAACCAATACGAGCAGCTCAAATCATTCTTTTTCCTTTATCCTGATCCTAATAGGTCCCTGAGACAGCTGAATTCGTCTATGAAGTCCTTCCTGCAAGCTTCAGCTCATTCCATCACACCATGACTAATCATTTTTCTCTGATCCCCCCTTTTTTTTTTTTTTTGAGACAGAGTCTGGCTCTGTCGCCCAGGCTGGAGTGCAGTGACCGGATCTCAGCTCACTGCAAGCTCCGCCTCCCGGGTTTACGCCATTCTCCTGCCTCAGCCTCCCGAGTAGCTGGGACTACAGGAGCCCACCACCTCACCCAGCTAGTTTTTTTTTTTTTTTTTTGTATTTTTTAGTAGAGACGGGGTTTCACTGTGTTAGCCAGGATGGTCTGGATCTCCTGACCTCCTGATCCGCCCGTCTCGGCCTCCCAAAGTGCTGGGATTACAGGCTTGAGCCACCAGGCCTGGCCCCCTCTTTTTTTTTTTTTAATTAGACTTTAAGTTCCAGGGTACATGTGCACAACGTGCAGGTTTGTTACATATGTATACATGTGGCATGTTGGTGTGCTGCACCCATTAACTCATCATTTACATTAGGTATATCCCCTAATGCTATCCCTCCCCCCTCCCCACCCTGCAACAGGCCCCCGTGTGTGATATTCCCCTTCCTGTGTCCAAGGGGAAAGGATTCCCTATTTAATAAATGGTGCTGGGAAAACTGGCTAGTCATAAGTAGAAAGCTGAACCTGGATCCCTTCCTTACACCTTATACAAAAATTAATTCAAGATGGATTAGAAACTTAAATGTTAGATCTCTGATCCCTTTTTGACATTTACTTCTCCAGTGACTTTCTCAACTACATAAGGTCTAATTCTTTAAGTTCTTTATTCCATGATACTGGTGGTAGTAGTGCTTCCGTGACCCAACCATGATTACTACAGCCCCATGTCACCTCCCTTCCCAAATCCCCTCAATGGAAAGGGTCCATTGAGGTGGCCACAATTCTCCACAGAAAGAAAGCAATTTCTGTAATTATTGGTGTCCAGACCAGAGAACTATCTCTCAGTGAGTGCCAGAGAAGGGTAAGTAGAGATGTTGTTTTCAACAATAAGGACTTGGAGGCATCTCTTCATTTATAGAGGGCTTAGACTGAGACACTCAGGCTGCAGGTTGATTGTAAAAGCTGTTGAGTCATGTGACTATCAGTCACCCTAGGCCTGGATATAGGCTTGGAACACTAGATGAAGAAATCAAGTGACAGGTAAGTGACTGTGTTACCAACAAGCCACCCAGACAGAGAAAGTCACTTTGGAGGAGTGATTGCAAACACAGAAGTCAAAGAGACTTTATGTGTAAAAGTGGTGACTTAAAAAATAATTCAAGATGCTCCAAAGCCGTAAGGAGACCCTCTTAAGGCAGATAACATATTTATTTTCTTTTCCAGGGGACCGGAGATTTTGAATGTATCCTGCTCATGGCTAGAGGAGACCTTGGAAAATTTATATTCTGAACTGACAATGTCAATAGTTGAGGTTCTGGGAGAGTCAAGAGTCCCACCATAGTCAGTGGCAGTGTCAACCAAAGTGAGCTTTTGCAGAGCTCAAGGTCATTCAGCATTCCACCCAGATAGAGATCAGATGAACAAAGAGAGTAGAAACAGTCACACCTGAAACTGGTGTCTCAGTCTGTTCAGACTGTTACAACAACATACCTTAGACCTGGTAATTTATAAACAACAGAACTCTTTTGCTTACAGTTATAGAGGCTTTCATGTTCAAGACCAAAGTGCCAGCAGATCCCACATCTGATGAGGGCTCACTCTTTATCACAAAGATAGCACTTTCTTGCTTCATCCTCACGAGATAGATGATTTGTTTTTCTAAGACCACCAGAGTGGGCACAAAAGAACCAGCGAGTAGGCAAGGCTAAAAGCAAAACTGCAAATTCATTCTTTGGTCATCTAGCTTCAGGGACCTGAGCTGGGGGACGGGGGGGGGGGGGGGGGGGGGGGGGGGTTTCTAATACAGTCCCGACAAGAGTGGGGGCTGAGAAAGCCCGCCCCCGGCGCATCTGCTGGGAGCGACTTTTCTAGGAGTGGAAGGGCAATAGGCAGGGCACGGGCATGTCGGGGGAGGGGGAGCGCTCCGCAGGTGCCACCAGGTAAATCTTGGTCTCCTCGGATTGACATCACCTGGTGCATGCCTGATTAATCTGCACCTTCCCAGGCGTCAGCTGCATTCTCGCACACATGGGAAGAGTTGGTGGTGAAGAAGAACCCGGAAGTGCACCATCCTGCCTCCCTTCCTCCAAACAATAGATAGAAGATGTACACAAACTCTCTCAGGCCTCTTATAAGGGCACTAATGTCACCTCCCAAAGATCCCACTTCTTAAAACCATCACTTTAGAAGTAAATTTCAATGTATGAATTTTGGTGAGGACACAAATATTCAGACCATAGCAACTGGACTTTAGGTTATTTCATAAAATACCTGTGTTTTTGTTTTGTTTTTTTCCATTAAGGTGTTTGCATGCTTTTCATTTTTCATTTGTTTCATAGAAAAGTTCTATGTGAAGGTTTTTAACCTTACTCAGGCTAAAACAATGAGGAAATTTATTTTGCCATCTTCAGAACCATGGGTATATGGAAACTGGTTCCTCCATGAAATTCTGGGGAACAAACAGCATCATCTCTTCTTCCTAAGACTAGCAGGTAGCCTAGCAGCAGAGCCCTGCATGCAAAGGGATGGACATTCAGACTCAGCAAAGGAAAGCTGAGGGTTCCTGCTCCTTCCTACCTTGTGCGAACCTCACAGCTTCCCTTTCTCCACTTCCTTTCAGAGACTCCCCAAGGGAAACCTCTCTTCCCAACCTCTTCCAGCAAGAAAAAGAACCATTGTCATTGTCATTTCACAGAATCGGAGGGATTCACTTGAGGTCTCATACTATGTGTGGACCCTTTTGTTTAATTGCAGTTGCCTCCCACCCTGCTGCCTCACCAAATTATCCCCAAACCTGGAACATACCTCCAAACCCCAAAGGCAACAGTCCTCTAAGCAGCTGGTTAGCTGAGGGCAGCAGCTGGCTAAGCCTGGCAGCCGCACCTGGAGGGATATGATTACCCTGTGATAGTCACACCTTCCTCTCCCAGGGGCACTAGAACTTACAACTGTTGTGCTTCTTTCTGCTTTACATGTAAATAAAGGGAGGGAAATGCCTTGATGCCCTTAAGCTGCCAGTTGAAATTATATTTTAACTGGGAGGTTGAAGCTTCCAGGTCTCCTTAAAATGCTGATGAGCTTCCTGAGCAGTGTGATGATAGAGTCTTCCCAGGTGAGTTCTTCTGGAAACCCAGTGTCTATGGCTGCTGTGTATGGTAGAGAACTCTGTTGCTACATTAAGGTGTCTTCTTCCTTAGCCTTTTTGATTTATCCTGAAAATGGTAGAACTCTTCATCTTATTCAAGCATTCTGGTGCCACCACGAGCAGGCACACTACTGTAGCCTACCAGGTCCTTAGATAATCTCATGGAATTCTTTTTGGCATGAAAACCATGAGGCCAGCAGTGTTGATTTCTGGTGCATTTCCATCTGAGCTCATGGAAAGAAATTATTCACAGAGAATAGGCCTTGCAAAACCCAAACTGGGAAGTGGTTAAAAAAAAGCATTGAAAAGTGGAACCTGGGCAAGATAGCAAAACTTACTCTAGAAACAAAACAAAACAAAACAAACAAACAAAACAAGGATGGAAGCTCAGGTAAGATCAGACTCTGATGAGCACAATGAGACCGTGATTTCAATGAGTATTGACATTTCTGGAACCACAAGGGCCAGAAGTAAACTTGAATTTACAAGTAGAAAGTCATGGAAATTTGGGCTGGTGATCTCCTAAAAACAGATCTCTTGGCAACTTTTCCCTGGGGCAGGGCTTCCCTCCTGAATAAATCTCCACCAGTCTTAAAGGGCCAGTTCTCAGAATTCTTCACAATCTTCTCATAGATTTCTTTCTCCTTTTTTTTTCTTTTTTTGCATGTTATTTCCTACTCATTATTTTTTCTCAAATATTGAAGGACTAAGACTGCTTTTGCTTTCTTTCACACAGCCCTAATTTTCTTTGAAGATGGTTTTCACACTCTCTCTCCCCTTTCACCAGTTAATATTTACCTTGGGCGTGTTACTTTGTCCTTGGTGCGCCAATTAGCTCAAGGCTCAGAGCTGACTTATTCACTAAAAAGTGTTAAGGGCAGATAGTAAGTTGCTATTTCTCCTGTATTTGTATTTCAATAGAAAATTTACTTTCCCACAAATCCTCTTTAATGAAGGGGAAAACCAGATCATTTGCCACCTCTCCAACAGTGTCCTTTGGGTGTCATCTATCCACCTACTAGCCCAAGGACAAAAGTGACAGACAGAACCTCACACTCAGCTTACAGAACTTTTCCCAGGCCAATGGAATCAAGGCAATTGGCAACACCCAAATCTGTTTGCAGACAGTGATGAAAGTTGAGATTAGCCTAGCTGCAGGATTGGATTCAGCCTTTGGATTGCTTTGCCAAATATGGGGTAAAATGACTTTGGCTGCTGTAAACTCCTGCTTCAATGGAGACAGAAGAAACCTCTCTTTTTCTCATCTTTTCTGAACTCCTGGGGCCTAACAGTCAGTGTTTGGTTTAGAACAGGATTCAGTATCTGTTTATTATAGTTTTAATGTCAACCCCAATGCCACATGGGCAGGCTTCTTATGTGCAAGGGGCAGCCACAAGCAGAGAACAGCAATATGTATGTTTTTCTGTTTACTTTTTCTTTTTGGTCCCTGGGATAATTTTGAAGGAGGTAATATCTGTGTTTCCAACTTATCCCTCCACTTTTCAATTTCTTTTCCCTTTCTCAGTGCTTCATCTATCATTTTTGTGGCCCTGTGGTCTTAGGCTGTCCTTCTTTATAAAAGAAAGTAATCTGATAATCAAACCTGTATTAAGTATTCAGAACTTTGATATTCTTTAAAGGCTATTTAGACGTTAAAAGAGGTTACAGGAAGAGGGCAAAACTTAAACCATATTTGTCTTACATGCAAGAACATTCTTTGACCCACAATATAAGTATTATTTCCCATAAGCCAAGAAACCTTAGACCTCTATAAAAAGTCAGCGCTCTCTTCATTGAAGCATTAGTTCACTATAGCTTCAATTTATTTAGTTGGTATTACTGCTAATGCAATAATGGCTTCTGTGGATTATCCTTTTTTCTTGATAATACAGAGAATCATAGAACTTGGGTGGGATATTAGAATGGGAGAGGGAGAGTTTGTAGAGCAATAAAGCACAATTCCGGGAAGCCCAGAAGATGAGCGGTCCTTGTTTATATGATCATTGGTCACGACTGCTGCTTGGCGGTAAAGGTATGGTCAGCTCTGATCTCCACTAACACCCTGAAGTCTTTAATCACTTTTAGACATCTATGCTGTTTAAAAGATAAACGTAGAGGCTGGGCGCGGTGGCTCACGCCCGTAATCCTAGCACTTTGGGAGGCTGAGGCGGGTGGATCACAAAGTCAGGAGTTCGAGACCATCCTGACTAACATGGTGAAACCCTGTCTCTACTAAAAATACAAAAAAAATTAGCCGGGCGTGGTGGTGGCCGCCTGTAGTCCCAGCTACTCGGGAGGGTGAGGCAGGAGAATGGCGTGAACCCGGGAGGGGAGCTTGCAGTGAGCCGAGATCGCACCACTGCACTCCAGCCTGGGTAACAGAGCAAGGATGAGTTTGCGTCCTTTGTAGGGACATGGATGCAGCTGGAAACCATCATTCTTAGCAACCTATCACAAGAAGAGAAAACCAAACACCGCATGTTCTCACTCATAGGTGGGAACTGAACAATGAGCTCACTTGGACTCAGGAAGGGGAATATCACACACTGGGGCCTATCATGGGGAGGGGGGAGGGGGGAGGGATTGCACTGGGGAGTTATACCTGATATAAATGATGAATTGATGGGTGCTGACGAGTTGATGGGTGCTGACGAGTTGATGGGTGCAGCACACCAACATGGCACATGTATACATATGTAACAAACCTGCACGTTATGCACATGTACCCTAGAACTTAAAGTATAATAAAAAAAAAATATATATATATATAAACGTAGAAAGATAATAACCATGACATTCTATGAAGTATAATCATTTTGTTGGAATTTCAATATGACTGAGAGCATTTATGGCAATTTCGTAAGATATGATTGTTTTAGCTGTGCATGACAGAACATACACTGGTGAGATATATGGCCCCAAGTTGAAATGCTAACTGTGTTCAATTTTAAAAAGCAAAAATGTTTCCACTGCAAACATTTATTCCTGACACAGAAATGTTTGTTGAGAGAATTTTTTCCGTAATGCATATCACAATGGTGGTTGACATTTCGAGCAGGAAGAGAGAACCCTAGGTGTGTGTGGCATGAGACATAAACACATGAATACTAAGAATACTCCTTTTTTTGCTCAACTGGCATTAAAAAAATCTTGATTTGTACATCTACAAATATTTGGATTGTTTTAGGTGATCGTGTGCTAAGGCAGCAAAAGTTGTAATAATGTCTTATGTTAAAATAAAACAAATCATTTAAAATATATGAATTTATTTTTTTAACAACCAACATTCTTTCTCTGAACTCATTTCCAAATTTACCTTTGGTGAACTTCCTTGCCGTAGCTCATATTTGTTCTCTAAGTAAAATTTTATTGAAAAATATCATACATGTAGAAAGGTACACAAATCACAAAGTGAACATTCACCTGTCACCAGCATTCAGTTCAAATCACAACATTATGAGCACAAGAGAAGTTCTCGCATGTCACCAGTCATGGCCCAGTGATGACTGTGATCTTCTAACATCACAGAGATTAGTCTAGCTAAAGAATTGGATTCCACTTTTGGATTGCTTTGCCAAATATGGGATAAAATGACTTTGGCTGATTTTGCTTGGTTTTGGAAGCTATGTAAATAGCATCATTGTTTTATTTTATGTTTATAAATTTATATTTAAATTTATACAAAATATCTATTTTTCCTTCATTCAGTGTTATAAGATTCATCCATATAGATGTGTGTCTTATAAGTTGAACCATTTTCATTGCTGTATATGAATAGTTTATTATTAAATGGACATACATATACTCATTCATATACATATATCATACATATATATACTCTGATTTCTTGGTGGTTTACAATTTTTGGTTATTATGAATAGTACTGACATAGACATTATTGTACATGTGTTTTTATAAACATAATGTTCACATTTCAATGAGTATGTTTTTTGGTGTGAAAACACTGGGTTACACGGTTTAGCTCTAGCAAATACAAGTTTTTCAAGCTGCTGTTAATAACTTACATGTCCATCACATGTGAGAGTTTCAGTCATCATCAATGTGCAACTGGTATTATTATCTGCACTGACTCATTTTAGCCATTATGTTTTGTTTTATTTTGGTTTTAATTTGCATTATTCTGATAACTAATAAGTGAGCACCTTTTATATGTTAATTTGACATTCGGGCATTTAGATTTAATGAAGCTTCTCTTCAAAATTTTTGCTTATTTTCATGTTGTCTTTCTTCTTGATGCAAATGAGGTTTGTTTCTTTTTTCTTTTTTAAGATGAAGGTCTTCGTATTTCACCCAGCTGGCCTCAGACTCCTGACCTCAAGCCATCCTCTCGCCTCAGCCTCCTGAGTAGCTGGGATTACACGCACAAGCCACCCCGCCCAGCAGCCTAGGTGTGAGTCTGTTTTTGGACTCTAGTATTGTCAATATCTTCTTACTCTTCTTGGGTTTCCTTTGAATTCTTATTGTCTTCTTTTTATAAAAAAAAGTCTTTAATAAAAAACAATTTATCAGTGGTTTTTTTAAAAGTACTTTTTGCATCATGTTTAAGCAATCTTTGCTTACTTCAAGATCATAAAGATATTCCCCTATTATTCCATCTGAAATAATTACTGGTTTTCTTTCAAAATGTAGGTACAAGGTCCATCTGGAATTGATTTTTTATGTATGGTATACTTTTGTTCATAGCACCATTGATTGAAATGCCTATCTCTTTCCCAAGGTGCTATAATGTTATCCTTGTCATAAATTAAATGACCTTATACGAATAGGTCAGTTTCTGGATTCTCCATTCTGTTCTTCTTTCTGTCTGTTTTTCTACCCTTTTTTCAATAGCATACTTTTTAAAGTACTATAACATTATACCAAATTTTGTCATCTGGAAGTATAAATCCTTCAGCTCAAGTCCAAGAAGAGGATTTACACTTCTTTAAGATTGCCTAAGCTATTTTTAGCTCTTTGCATGACCATATAAATGTTAGAATAGCCTTGTCAATTTACACACACACACACACACACACACCACACACACTTTGAGATTTATATTAAGATTGAGTTGAATCTCTAATTAATTTTGAAGAATAAATATCTTTACAATATTGAATATTCCAATTAATGGTAATGGTATATTTTATTTTTTTAGGTTTTCTTTTATGTCAATAATGTATCATAGTTTTCAATGTTTGTGTCTTACACATGCTTTGTTAGATTTATTCCTAGGTATTTGATGTTTTTGATGCTATTATATAATTTAAATGTTACATTTAAAATATTTTTATTTGTTTGCTGCTAGTCTGTAGAAGTATAGTCGATGACTCCTTCAAATATTGTTTTGTCCATCCTCTTCTTTCTCCTGTTCTGAGTCTCCAATTATATTTGTTATTAATATGATTATATGCTTCTTATGCATTTTTCTGTATGTTTCATTCATTTTATTTTCTGTGTTTCAGTTTGGATGATATCTATTTATATCATCTGTATCTATAGCCATCTGCATCTAATCTACTGCTGTTTTATTGGTGTTTTAAGTTTTTGGTACTTGTTTTCAGGTAATTTATTTTTAAGTTCTAAAATTCCTATTGATTCTTTGTTTTTTCCTATAAGTTCTCATGAGATTTTCTATTTTAACCCATTTTATCTATATCTTTGACTATTTAAAACATCAAAAAATAAAAAATGTTGTAATTTTAATGTCAAAGTTTTTGCTGTTTCCAAAGGCATTCTCTAGATTATCTGCCACCTTATTATTATTGTATGTTTTTCTCTTTGTTTTCAATTATATTTATTCTTTTTTTAATTTTAATTTTTGTGGGTACAATGTAGATGTAAATATTGATGTGGCACATGTGATATTTTGATAGAGGCATGCAGTACATAATAATCACATCATGGGAAATTGGATATCCATCCTCCCAAGCATTTATCCTTTGTGTTACAAACAATCCAATTGTGCTCTTTTAGTTATGTTTAAATGTACAATTAAATTATTTTGACTGTAGTCACCCTTTTGTGTTATCAAATACTAGGTCTTATTCATTCTATTTTTTTTTTTGTACCTATTAACCATTCCTACCTCCCCCTCACCCCAAACCACTACCCTTCCCAGCCTCTGGTATCTATTCTTCTGCTCTCTATCTCCAGGTGTTCAATTGTTTTGATCTTTAGATAGTACAGATAAGTGAGAACATGTGATGTTTGTCTTTCTGTGCCTGGCTTATTTCATGTAACATAATGACCTCCAGTTCTACCCATGTTGTGGCAAATGACAAGATCTCATTCCTTTTTATGGCTGAATAGTACTCCATTGTGTAAGTACCACATTTCTTTATCCACTGATCCATTAATGGAGACTTAGGTTGCTTCCAAATCTTGGTTATTGTGGACAGCACTGTAACAAATATGGGAGTGCAGATATCGCCTCAATAAACTGATTTGCTTTCTTTCAGGAATATACCCAGCAGTGGGATTGTTGGATCATGTGCTATGTCTATTTTTACTTTTGTTGAGGAACCTCCAAAATGTTATTTATAGTGGTTGTACTAATTTACATTTCCATCAAGAGTGTACAAAGGGGATAGCATTAGGAGAAATACCTGATGTAAATGATGGGTTGATGTGTGCAGCATACCACCATGACACGTGCATGCTTATGTAACAAACCTGCACGTCCTGCTCATGTATCCTAGAACTTAAAGTATTAAAAAGACAAGAGTGTACAAATGTACAAGGGTTCCCTTTCTGCCACATCCTCACCAGAATTTGCTATTGCCTGTGTTTTGGATAAAAGCCATTTTAATTGGGGTGGGATGGCATCTCATTGTAGTTTTTACTTGCATTTCTTTGATGATCAGTGATGTTGAGAACATTTTGATATGTCTGTTTGCCATTTGTATGTCTTCTTTTGAGAAATGTCTATTCAAATCTTTTGCCCATTTTTTAATTGAATTGTTAGATTTTTTCTTAGAGAGTTGTTTGAGCTCATTACATATTTTGGTTGTTAATTTCTGTCACTTAGATAGTTTGTAAATATTTTCTCCCATTCTGTGTGTTATCTCTTCACTTCGTTGATTGTTTCTTTTGCTGTGCAGAAGTTTTTTTTTAACTTGATGTGATCCCATTTGTCCATTTTTCCTTTGGTTGTCTGTGCTTGTGGAGAATTATTCAAGAAAGTTTTTCCCGGAACAATGTCCTGGAGAGGTTTTCCACTGCTTTTCTTTAGTAGTTTTATAGTTTAAGATATTAGGTTTAAGCTTTTAATGAATTTTGATTCCATTTTTGTACCAAGAGATAGGGGTCTAGTTTTATTCTTCTACATATGGATATCCGGTTTTCCCAGCCTCATTTATTGAAGACATACACTCTCTTTTCCCCAGCATATGTTCCTGGCAACTTTGTTGAAAATGAGTTCATTGTAAGTGTGTGAATTTGTTTCGGGGTTCTCTATTCTATTCCATTGGTCTAGGTGTCTGGTTTTGGCATCAGGGTAATACTGGTCTCATAAAATGAGTTTGGAAGTATTCTCTCCTATTCTATTTGTTGGAATGGTTTGAGTAGGATTGTTATTAGTTCTTTAAATGTGTGGTCGAATTCAGCAGTGATGCCATTGGGACCTGGGGTTTTCTTTGCTGGGAGACTTGTTATGGCTTTAAGCTCATTACTTGTTATTGGAGACTGTTCGGGTTTTGTATTTCTTCATGGTTCAATCTTGGTAGGTTTTATGAGTCTACACATTTATTCTTTTCCTCTAGATTTTCCAATTTATTGACATATAGTTGCTCATAGTAGCTACTAATGATCCTTTAGATTTCTGCAGTATCACTTGTAATGTCTCCTTTTTTATCTCTGATTTTATTTATTTGTGACTTCTCCCTTTTTTTCTTCATTAGTCTGGCTAACAATCTGTCCACCTTGTTTATATTTTTGAAAACCACCTGTTTGTATCATTGATCTTTTGTATTGTTTTCTTCATTTCAAATTTATTTATTTTTAATTTATCTTTATTATTTCTTTTCTTCTAATTTTAAGATCAGTTTACTCTTTCTTTATAGTTTGTTGAGATGTATTATTAGATTATTTATTTGTAGTTTTTCTTCTTTTTGATGTAGGCACTTATAGCTATGAATTTCCCTCTTAGTACTACTTTTGCTGCATTTCATAGGTTTTTGATATGTTGAGTTTCCATTATCATTTGTTTCTAGACATTTTTAAATTTCCGTCTTAATTTCTTCATTGACCCACTGGCCATTCAGGGGCATATTGTTTAATTTCCATGTGTTTTATAGTTTCTAAAATTCCTCTTGCTGTTGATTTCTAGTTTCATTCCATTGTGGTCAGAGAAGATGCTTGATATTATTTCAATTCCTTTCAGATGTTTTCAGACTTGTTTTGTGTCCTACATATTCTTTTTATCATGTCTAATAATTTTTAATTGAATGCCTAATATTGTGTATAAAATTTGTTGGTTACTCCAGATAATTTCTTCCAAGATTCACTCTTTCCTCTGCCAGGCAAATTCAGTGGTGACTGGTCATCTTTATTTCAACCAAGCACTGAATTCAATTGAGTCTGGGTTCTAGTTTTTGGAAAGTTCAGTCAGCCCCGTATCATTCTTCTCCTAAGGTGTATCCTTGGAAAAATTTTAACTAAGTGGTGTTTTCTGGACTCTAATCTTTCTGTCCTTAGGACTGCCATACTATTAAAAGCTCTGCTCTCTTTGCAGCGGCATCTGCTTCTCCTTTAACTTTTGCTCCTATGTAGCTTCAGAATTTGTCAAATACCTTGAGGGAAAGAGCAAACACGTTTATACATTGAAAAAAAATCTTCAATATAACCCTTCAATCCTATGAGGCCACCAAATCTACTGACTCCCTAGGCCCCAAAAGTGATCTTATCAACAGGCAAAGCCTGGTCTGAATGTTCCTCCTCATCTGTTTCCAAAATGAGCCAGCTCTCTTAGAGAAAGGCAGTGGCAGATCATCAGCTCATCTCTCTGTAGTTCTCTCTCTATAATCCTGGTTCATCTAATCATATTGCTTCAGCAGCTTTCTGATGTCTTTAAATATATGCTTTTGATATTTTATAGCCATTTTTAGTTCTATGAGAAATTCCACATGCTACTCTATCCTGCTTGGAAGAAGTCCCTCCACTGGTTCTTAACTGAGAACATTTCCTTACATTGCTTGTTCAATAGGCGTTCCATTTTTCTTTCATTCCTTAACTTCTTCTATTGGCATAAAACTCATGTTTCAAGATGTACAGGTCACAACCCACCTTTTTCACAATTTCTCCTTGAATGCTTCAGTAGTCATTCAGGGCAATCTTATATTTTCTGAACTTCTCGTTTTGTTGTTGTTGTTGTTTATACTATATAACCTCACTCTTGATTTTCTCCATCTATTATTTAAATTACAAATTAATTCATGTGTGTAAGCTTCCTGAGCGTCAGAGTATGCTGGACATATTTTGGGTACGTTCTCTATATTTCACAACATATGACATGATTCTGATAAGCAGTGCATCTTTTAGTCATATGTAAAAAAAGGACATTTTATATTTGTGGAATCTCCCAGATCTGATACTCTATCCTTCATTTGAAAGTGGCAAAGAGAGTTAGTGATTGCAAATTTTCTCCCTTAAAAAGGCATTGCATTTAGAACAACGAAAAAGAGAATGAACACAAGGAAATCTAAATATATCATGTGTGTTTTACAAATAAGTGGGAAGAGGCTGTTTGTTAGTTATAACGTCTATGATTTTATGTCATACTTGTTCTGCTTTTATTGCACTCACGAGAACTTCTTTGGTATCTTTGAACTGCAATGGCAATTTTTCTCTAAAATGAAACACAGACTGAGGAAGGGGCCCTATAAGCGATCCAATATTGTCTATTCCAAGAAGGATAGAGTAGCTTGTGGAATTTCTTGGAATAACTAGAAATGCCTATAAAATATTAAAATCATATATTTAAAACCATTGGAAGGTTGCTGAAGCAATGATGATTAGATGAACTGAGATTACAGAGAGTGATTTATAGGTGACAAAACTTGGTAAGCAAAACTCACTTCCCCCATCCTCAAAATGGCACATTGATAGAAATTGAGTTAAAATGCATTCTCTTCTATACATTTATTTTACATTTCAGTGTTTTCAGACTGTGTATTCTTGGTTTTATGAAAGTGATACCAAAAATCTAGGATTAGATAAAACTTAGCAGTCATACAGAAGCACAAACTTGAGTCTTGGACATTACCAGTGCGGGGAGTGAAGTTATCCCATTGTCAAGCCTTGCTTCTCAGAGTCTTTTGTTTTACATTTGTCCTTGTTTATTCACTAGTTCTTATTAATTATATACATAATCATGTGTTGAATATCTTTGTCATATCTTCTTAGCCATTTCTTCTGGTTTGATTAATATTCCTATACTTTATAATGTCTTCACCTTTTCAGTTACTCTCAGCTGGGTACTGGGGGATCTCTGGGGCTCTGTTTAAGCCCAAAGGTTTCCTGGTTATTACATCTTTTTAGGTTTAGGCCACATGATAGGGTCTGTTCAGGTCTAAAGGAGATTCCTCACATGGTGATGGGCTGTTCAGGTCTAAAAGGCTTTTTCTGTAGATTTTCCTGGGAGTTCTTTGATGAATAAGAACATGTTGGAGGAATACAGGCAACTCTAGAGAGAAGTCAGGCAATGAAAACATCTAAAAATTGCATAGGAGAGAAGGGAATATGCCATTTTTCAGATTTGTATAATCAGTTGTTATTTTTCTTGGTTAAAGTCATGGAAATATGAGGCTACCAAGAAAAATATATAAGTTGGCTGCTTGGCAGGTATTCTTTTTTGTTGTATTGATTACTCAATTATTGAGAAGAAAAAAATACTTGCCGCATGGTGAGGCCCTGTGGAGAACACATATAAGTTAGAAGCTGTTTTAATATTCGCAGCATATACAATTCATTCATTCACTCATTCTTTCTTTTAGGTATTTCTTAATTTATCCATTAAACAAATAAATATGGAGAACAACACATGGCGTTTGATAGAAACCATGAAAGTAGAAAATTAAAAATAATAACAATAATAATTACTAATGCTAACATTTATTAGGTGATTTTATGTGAAAGATAACTCTGTTCAAAGTATCTTATAAGAATTAGCTCAGTGAATTCTCAGTGCCTCAGTTTCCTTTTCATTTCAGAGAGGAGGAATTTGAGGACAGAAAGGCTTTGTCAATTGCCCCAAATCAACACAGCAGATCAGCGATAGGATTGTGAGGATCCCAGACCATTTGACCCCAAGCTGGTGCCCCAAACATCTACACTATGCTGTTTTTCCTTGCCCTCAATGGAACTTGTCATGGAGAAAATGAGAAGAACCATGTAACTGTCCCATTCCTTGAAAGAGTTTGGAGTTTATGGGATATTGATGGAGCGGCCAAGAGTCTGGCTTTCTCTAAGCTTTCCACTTTCATTTGTGTCTTAAATACTGGCATAGAAGGCAGCATCTTCCTGACAATTTTTAATTCATGAAATTATGAAAAAGCAGCTAAGACTCCTGGCAAAGGAATTAGGAGTCTTACAGTTTTCCTTTGAGTTCATAGTTATTAAAATATGTCTGATGGTCTAGGGTAACCTGAGCGTAGCCTGGGGAAGGGACAGGACATACAAGGTCCCAAGAGAGAAAATAGATCAGAGCTAAGGAAGCAGTGGTGGTGGGGAGAGATCATGAATTTTTGACATTGTGAAGGACAGGGCTAATCACTGGAGATAATTTCCGGTTCTAGGCTTTCTTGAGGCTTTCTGAGCTTACTGTTCTAGGATCATATGGGGAAAAAAATGAATGTGAGCTAAACGTGTTGTACTTATAAAATTCTGCAGCATTTGAGGCCTGGTGGATTTTCTATCAGATGTTTGTGACTGAGAACTGTACCAGTAGCAGCAGTGGTGTTGAGAAAGTGCTGGAGCCCAATGGGCAGCACTGTGTTACATCATCAGCCTGTGTCTCTTGGCCACCAGGGATGTGGCACTATCATCAGCAATAGTTCCTCTCCACCAATGAGCGTCCAGAGCCTGTGGCAGGGAAATCAAGCCTCTAGGGCAGTGGCCTCTGAATTATGTCATTGTCCATCCCTATTGGAAAAAGAGACAAACAAAATGAAAAACACCTGTATAAATATTTATTTATTTATACATTATAAAGACTATACAGTACAGATAATGAACAATAGAAACATAACCAAAATATAATTTTCAAATGATTCAATATACAGTGTTATAAAATGTCTCCCTGCATATTGATGGCTTCATAACTACCAATAGCTATAATCTAAGGCTTCACCTATGCTAAGATGAGGTTAAAAGTCTATCCTGCAATAGGTTTAATTACAGAATCCATTGTTTTTGCCCTATAATGTTTTTGATGAAGAACTTATACTATTCATAACTATTTAAGTTCTACCATTTTCTGGCTATTCATTTGTGTTTACATTATTATTTTTAACTTTAACTCATGTGTTATTCAAGGAGGAAATATTTTAAGCAGCTTTACCTTATTGTAGTGGTAATGTAGTCAACAACAGACAACATGAACCATAAATATTCTTAATAAGACAGAAATGAACTGCAGTGCACAGTCTTACTTGGAAAGCAAAACAAAGAATGAGGCTTCCACTTTCTATTTTTTTCTTTGAGAAATACATGTTTTTCTGAGGAATCTTATGTGTTACATGGGACGTGAGACCTTTTCACACAAGGTTTAATGCAGGCCATTTGTTTATTAAATAGGAACAAAGTTAATTTTCTAAGTTTAAGTTAAATTTAATGGAAACCAAATAGTGTGTGTGTATGTGTGTGTGTGCATCTCACTAGATCTCATCTTGCCCCACTCGCTTTGGAAACAACTCTCCTTAAGCTCCTTTATCATTTGTAAAATGGAAGCAAAATAGCTCACAAAAGGCATTTATGTTGACATTGCACACATCCCTGGTTTAGATACGTGGGTAACAATTAGAATTACAATATGTTTTAGATGTTGGAAAGATACTTGGGTAACATTTAGAATTACAATATGTTTTAGAAGTTTGAAAGAAGCTGGAGTAACTTTTTAGATAAAAGGATCACAGGTCTGCACTGAGGAGATGAGATTGAAGCAGATCATTGAAAGTAGAAGGGATATTTGCAGAAGTGTAGGTATTCTGGGGGAAGACAGAATGAGTCAAGTAAGTACTGATGGACAATATAAGGAAGGAGAGTTTAGGAACCATAATCATGAATGTAATTTTAGATAGAATGAATTTGAAGTGCTGGTCAGATATACAGGTAGCAGTAGTTTTAGGGCTGGTCTTTTTAAACAGACTTGGGGCTAGAGATGTTGACTATGGAATTATCTTCATAAGGATATCTTCTGAAGTCATGAAAATGATTCATTGAGAGAGTGGTGAAGACATAAGGCCTGCTTTGGTGCAAAATGAATACATTGAATATCCTTTGGAAAGCCTTTTCATCTACTCTTTGGGTTCCCTTCTCTTTCTGGAAGGTTGAGGTTACTGGAAGAGTGATTATCAGATTTGTGGGTCTTTGGAACAAAATGAAGGTTGTCAAAATCCCAGAACTGGATGTAGACACCCATAGAAATTTCCCCCATTGGAAGTGGCAAGCTGGTCATGAGGGTGGTAGAGCTGGAACAAGATTGAAACTTGAATTTGAGAAGATAGGTTAGCACCTCTCAGCAGCAATGAATAGTTAAAGATATGCAATCATGAAAGGAATGGCTTATGTATTACTATTGAGGCACAAGATCAAGAGGGCATGCCTTGAAGCATTAAGGAAGTAATTAAAAATTAAAGCAAGTCCTACTTAATTGACAAATACTGACAGCATTTCCAACTTTAGCTAGAATAAAAATAACAGATGACAACACAGTTCTTTCCCTAAAGTAATGTATACTTTTTATAGAGAAAGAAGAGATAATTTTTTTTTATAAAATGACAAACATAAAATGGCGTAATTAATTGTCTATGTAATAGAAGGGACAACTGTGGCCACAGGTATTTTTGAAATGATTTGCTCTCAATTTTTGTGATTCTCAAACACAGTTGAGAAAGGACATAGGTCGAGTCTTGGTGCATTCCAGTTTCTATATCGAATCTAAAATATTTATAATCACTTTAAATGTGCACAAGTTATCTTTATTGTTCAGTCTGAATATTTATAGTGTTGAAATATATAGTATTTTGTATTTCAATGCTTTTGAAGAAATGTTTCTTATGATGCTTTAAAAATGCATACATGTTATAGAAATAACCTGCATGTATATACTCAGAGGAATGTCACTATGATATAGTGCAGGACGTGCTGGATGTAGAATCAAACTTCTGTTTATGTCCATTTCCAGATTGTGCAATTATAACCTCACATCATGAAAAAGAATCTTCATTTTCAAAGTAGAGGTCCTAGCATCTGCTCTAATTGCTTCTCAAAGTTCTTGAGAAGATCCAGTGAGAGCAAGCACACAACACTAAGAAAACTGAAAGGTGTTAAACCAACACCAGGCAAGATGTCGACTTTTTGGCATCTTCTTTTATATAGAAACTAGTATGTATATATTTTTTTCTCTCTTAAGAAATTTTTTTCCCATTAAACTAAATGTTGTTTCTAGCAAAAGAAGCCTTTCAAGTGAGATTGGCGTTATTATTCCTTACAAGTTTCATCTTGATTCATAAACATTTTATGCCAAGAATAATGCTGTTTTAAAGACAATAAATGCCCGTTTTTGCCTGGGGTCACTGGAGGCCCTGCAAAAGAGACAGGAGGAATTAAAGGCCCTTAATCATATTTCCCCATTTTTAACTGTTACTTTTTACACTCTTGAGCCATTTCTCTTCTCTCACTGGGCCCTACCGAGGGCCATAAATCTTAATTAAAGATGCAATTTTTTTCCTATGAAATCTGAACTGCAAGAAACCTTTCATTTTTTTTTTTTTTTTTATTTTTAAGACTAACTCCATGTGTTGGCTCATAAAACAAATAAGACTTTTACACTCAAAGGATTTTGAAAGCTGTTATTGCTGCTGTCATGTGGAGCTGGTCCCATAATTATTATTATTGTTATTTTATTTTTTATACACAAGCTTCCGATTTTCTTGTACAGAGCACAGTGAAAAAAATGAAACTTACACCAGGCTTATCTTGGTTCAGAAAGTGAAGGTATGGCTTATAAAACATGAAAGAAACACGAGTCTAAGGCTCCAGTGGAGAAAGGAAGACTCTGAGTGCATCCAGGTGTGAGGGCTTCCCAGTGAGGTCTCTACTAAGGAATTATTTCCTTTTTTCTTTTTTTTTTTTTTTAAGACGGAGTCTCACTCTGTCACCCAGGCTGGAGTACAGTGGCGGGATCTCGGCTCACTGCAAGCTCTGCCTCCCGGCTTCACACCGTTCTCCTGTCTCAGCCTCCCAAATAGCTGGGACTACAGGTGCCCACCACCGTGCCCAGCTAATTTTTTTTTTTTTTGTATTTTCAGTAGAGACAGGGTTTCACCATGTTAGCCAGGATGGTCTCGATTTCCTGACCTCGTAATCCACCTGCCTCGGCCTCCCAAAGTGCTGGGATTACAGGCGTGAGTCACCGCACCCGGCCAGGAATATTTCTTTAAAAGGAATAATCTAGTAGCTGCAGTCTGATTGGTAAGACAAGCAAATGTGTCTGCAACTGCATTCCTTACCCGTTTAGACTGGGGAATGGGCCTGACATCTTTAGACCTCTGGACCTAATATCCTAATGGCAGGTGGCAAAGGGATTTAATTACAGATAACAGGTAGCTTGGAGACCCTGATCCCATTCTAGATACTGTTGCTAATAAAAAATAATGATTTCGATAATATTATATAAATATCTAATGAGGGTCAGGCATGGTAGCTTATGTCTGTAATTCTGGCACTTTGGGAGGCTGAAGTGGGTGGATCATTTGAGGCCAGGTGTTTGAGACCAGCCTGGCCAACATGGTGAAACCCTGTCTCTACTAAAAATACAAAAATTAGTCTGGTGTGGTGGTGTGCACCTATAGTCCCAGCTGCTAGGGAGGCTGAGGCAGGAGAATCGCTTGAACCCAGGAGGTGGAGGTTGCAGTGAGCCAAGATTGCACTCCAGCCTGGGTGACAGAGTGCACTCCAGCCTAGGTGACAGAGTAAGACACTGTCTAAAAAGAAAAAAAAAAAAAAAATCTAATGAGGCATGAGGCAGTCACAGAGATTCCTGTGATACAAACCACCAGACTTCTTGGGTGTCAATTTGCCTATCTTCCACAATCCCTTCAAAAATTCAGTGGTCTTCTATCATCCACAAGATGACATGAAAACTCCCAAGATCACTTTCAATCTAGCGTCAACCTGTCGTTTGAACCACATCAGCACCTGTTACCATCCCACCCAGCCACCCCTTTTCTCCTGTTCATACAGAGAAAGCATAGACAATGCTTTCCAAAGAAATCTTATTCCTTTGCAACTCTGTGACTTTGCATGTATTGAGAGTTTTGGTGGAAAAAGAGCAATCATGTAATGTACTTGGTGTAGGCTTTTTCCTAGCTGAGTAACTATGGACAAATTATTTAAATTATCTGAGCCTCTTTTTCCTCATCTGTAAAATGGAGATAATAAGCACATCTTGGTAGTGATGTGAGGATTATATACAATATATGCAATGCACCCAGAACAACAGTATTATATGCAACAGGATTATATGCAATATATGCAATGCACTCAGAATGACATCAATAAAGTAGATGCTGTTTATCCTTCGTTTGTTTTAAGTACAAGAGCTTCACCTTGGTTGAGTTTCTGCCCATCTCCTAAAATGCTGTCAAGTTAAACCTCATTTGTGAAACCTTGCATAAGATCCCCCAGACACATTAGGAAATTCTGAATTAGGATGAATAATTTGGCAACACTGGCAAGATAGTTGGTAGGAAGGAAGGACTCAGGATAAGCAGGCCAGCCAAAACCCTTTTGTTGTGGCCAAAGCACATTTTTCTGAAGAAGGGGCCTCCTGGTCCTTTACCTGTTTAGGTTTTTTCAAGCAACTCTTCAGTTTCTTTAAATGTTTTCTTGCCTCCACCTTCCTCTCCCACACTCTCTGCCTCACTCCTTATCCCAAATCTACCAGTGTCATCTAGGACTTCTTCCAATGGTCTTGTTGGCTTGTTGACAAGTCTTTCAGACTCTGCTTCACACCTTGACAAATAACAGATGTCATTATTCCTTTTACCTCCTTCAATTGCCCAAGTCGTTTTTGCTCTTGTATTGGATTTTGTATGATTCTGTTCTTCAACACTCTTAGAGCAAACACTGCAAATCCGCTTTGCATCATAAACTCACAGTGTTGGAAAGAGGGGTTCAATATTTCTTTACCTGCTTTGTTTTATACATGAAGAATAGAAGGTTCAGAGAGGTGAAAATGCTTTATTGAGTCAACACTTAGAGGCTGATTAAGGCTCTGACCCGGGTCTCCTGTGCCTTTGCCAGTGCTTTATACTGCAGTACACTGATTCTTTGACTTCTTTGACCATACGGCATTTTGAAATATCCAGAAGGCTCTCAATGTTGGAAATTAGAGTGCCAAAATAATGCTATCTAGCTGTGTAGGGTTCAGCTCAAAGCCAAAGAATTTCCTTTCTGCACTGAAAAGCCGCAGGGTATTTTCAATCAAGTCAACTAGGATGAGGCATCAATGACCAGGTGGATGGAAGGAGGTGAATTTTTGAAGAGAGGCTGCTCCTGGGGAAGTCTGCATATGAAGCTGGCTGTCCCATGGAGTTGGGCAGGACAGGGTTCAGAGAAATGTCAGGAATATTCAGTAGACAATCCTACCCCACTGAATTTCCTACTCAATATGATTTTCTGATTTAATCTTTTCCTAGTTCCAGATGGATATTCAATACTTTTTAGAGATTCATATTCAAGGGGACTATGATAGTGTGACTGAGACTTTCTTGAAATAACAAAGGGGAGAAGGAAAAAAATGAATATTTGTTAAGCACTTACACAAGATTTGGCAATTTTACATAAACATTCTTATGCGAATCTTCGCCAAAAAAAAAAACCTTAATGAGGTTGTGAGAAATATTCCTGTTTTATGGATGAGGAGGCTAACACTTAGGAAAGATAACTAACTTACCACAGGTTACCCAGGAAGCTGGACCCAGATTCAAAGTTTAGCTTATCTGACATAGAGAAGGTGAGTAATATAAAGACCTTGACTATCATTTTGTAGAACGGTTTCTTAGATTTTTATTTTCCGTTTGTGTTGATTTCAACAAGACTCTTGGCTC
The DNA here is from genome assembly GCF_002776525.5 of Piliocolobus tephrosceles. Lineage (NCBI taxonomy): Eukaryota > Metazoa > Chordata > Mammalia > Primates > Cercopithecidae > Piliocolobus > Piliocolobus tephrosceles. Next base: position 37,661,831 of record NC_045451.1, read on the forward strand.
TTACCTATACCTCTTTTCCCTTGTCTTAAAACCAGGCATTAATTCGGCTTTACTTTCTCATGGAGATGTTGAAAAATCAAATGAGACAATGCATTTGACAGTATTTTAAAACTTTAAAACTTATGACAGTATATTAAAACTTAGTACTATGCAAATGTAAATTTCATGACAATGTAGATATTAACTAGATTTTTGAAAACCTAAGGAGTGGACAAATTTCTACATCGTTTTTTCAAGTCCTTTGGAAACTAATCAAAACCCATAAGGTCTTTTATAATGTATTCTATTCCACTGGTTTACTAACAAATGCTCCGGCACAATGAACTGTTCTTCAACTATAAATTTAAATAAGATTACAAAATCCAAAACCTATATTTTATAGTATTCAAAATAATCTGACCTCTTGATATTCTGTGCTATTTTGTGTAAGGTGAATGAAATTCTAACATAAGTTGCCTTGTCATTGACACTTTTTTTATACCCTGTTTAAATCTTTTTTCTCAGAAATAAAAATAAAACTAGCAGTATCAGTAGTATCAATTTATAAATTGGCCGTTTATATGGGCAAGGTAAATTGTTGGTGGTTAGAATACCATAATGATGTATATAAAGCAAATTTTCTATTTATTAAGACAGAAGAATAAACAATACGTTCATAACAATGAACAAACTTGCAAGAATAACTTCTTTTCTGACTTATTTTTCCACTTTTCCACTTGGATGATTTCTTCTTCAGCAAATGGGGCCTAACTGATATGCTTTAGCATAGCCCCACATACATGTATTCCTGAGAGTAACAATATGAAGGGCAATAAAAACATAAAATTCATTTTTGTGGGAAGCTTGAAGAAGTTTTCATTATTGTAAAACCAATTCACATTTACTGTTTATTATTACATAAGTGTAAAATGAAGTACTTAACAAAGTACCTTAGCTGCATTCACGGAGTCGGGTAATGAGAAAAGAGGTAAGTGACACTCCTCTCTTAAGTGTTCGTTTGCATGTATGAGTAGACACAGGGGTTGAAGAATCTCCTGAGAAAAAGTTTCAGTGAATGAATATTCTGGATCCAGTGTGGTAGCTGAGGCTGGGGATTCCTGCCACCCGCTCCTCTGGGAAATGGCGGTGGGGTGTGCGTATGGGTTGCGAGTTGTGTCACTAAAAGTCACTACACTTTAGCATTCATGCCTCTTGCTTTGGGATCTACTGCTTCCCCACCCCTATCTTTAGAAGTGCTATAAAGTAGAAACGGTGATCTTTTGTTAGAGGAGTTGCCACATGGGTTTTTGGCTGGAAGGTGCCGCAGGTCTGTAGTAGGTCTAGAAGCAGTGGGGCTGGGCACATTCCAGCATGTCCTCTGCCAGCGTCAGACGCCAGAGCCTCATCCAACTCACAGAGGTCGCTCTGGGGAGCCCCTGGGGCCTGGAGGCTGTGGATGATCTTGATTTGACTGGCGGATTCTCTACTTAGATAAACCTCTTTAGTGATTCCAAGAACGACTTGAGGGAGGGGAACTCTGGAAAAGTCTGGGCTCCTAGCCATGACGATTGAGTTCTAACTGTCAGGTTGTCAGTAGTGCCCCATTGCGTTTGCAGGTTAAGAAAGCCACTCAGATTGCCGGTAAATGATTAAATTATTCATAAACAAGCATATATAGAAGTAAACACAGATTCATTTCTACAAATCATTTAAATAAAATTATACATTGGGAAAATTTCAAGACCGCATCTCTTTTAAAACTGCAGCCAAATGTATGCCATTGCTAGTACTAATAGTTTTACTACCAGGTGCCATTATTAACTGGAGGCGCCAGGGGAACAAGAGAAATGGCAACACAAACATTAATGGTAATACAAGCTGGGTGAAGCGTGGGGAAGGGAAAGTGGTGTAAGGGCCAGTACGGCTACAACTAGCATCAATGTTGGAGCGTGGTTGTAATAGGAGTGGTAAGAGCTTGGTGACTTTTTAGTTGTTTCTCCATATCAGGTACTTCCTAAAAACCATACATGTCTAGAAACATAAAAGAAGGACAGATAAAGGAACCGTATTGAAAATGATGTTTTATTGGTATGGTTGAAGTTAGAAAATCTCATTGGTTAAAATTCCTAGTTCCTAGCTACCCTCAGTCCTGAAGAGCCAATGCAATACCAACAGCTCAGTCAGTTTCTTCCAGGGGAAGGAAATAGTTTCTGCATTACTTGACTCCATGGGCACCTAGGACTGCTGCCTACTATGCTTCACTCACCTGTCCATGTTTTCCTGAAAATTGTGGACCAAAAGGTAACATGGATTTCAACTTATTTAGGGTCTAATAAGAGGGAAACTACCAAATCAATCACTATACTGTGATTATACACCTAAAATAAAAAATACTCAAAATAAAGGTTGTGGTAGTGGAAGAATTTCAAAGCACTGCTGGAGATAGATGGGACCTGCGTGTTGACACTGGCTATAGGATTTCTCCTCACAGAAAATGTCATGAGGTTCACAGCTGGGCTTCTAGAATCTGCACACCAGCTTTTGTATGTATGGACAAATTTATATTGTTCTGTTATGAGCAAACATGTCTTTCATTATTTGTTCAAAGAAGTGTGTAATAACCTTTCTAGCTGCTGTAAAAAACAACTCCCAAAATCCTTGGCTTAAAGATGTGCTTTTCACTCATGATCAGCTCAGTTGAGTTGGGTAGGTTCTACCTTTTACCATGGACTCCAAGTTCTTCATTTGGGCTGGGCATGGTGGATCATGCCTGTAATCCAACACTTTGGGAGGCCAAGACAGGCAGATCACTCCAGCCCAGGAGTTCAAGGCCAGCTTAGGCAATGTGGTGAAACCTCCTCTCTACAAAAAATACAAAAACTAGCCTGGAGTGGTGGCATGCGCCTGTAGTGTCAGCTATTGGGAGACTGAGGTGGGAGGATAGCTTGAACCCAGGAGGTCAAGATTTCAGTGAGCCGGAATCACGCTACAGTATTCCAGCCTGGGTGATAAAGTGATACTTTGTCTCGATAAATAAATAAATAAATAAATAAATAAATAAATAAATAAATAAAGTCCTTTTTTTGATACTCTGCATCCAGACAGCTAATAATAACAGACATAGAGTGGGGATGATTCTGTAGGACGCTTTAAGGGCATGGCCTGGAAGTGGCTGATATCAATTTTGCCCATATTTTATTGGGCAGAACTCATCACAGAGCCTCATATAGATTAGAAAAAGTAAAAAAAAATAAATAAAATAAAATAGTTTTCCTGGCCCAGAGGGAAAAATGAAATGTCTTGGTGAACATGTAGAATGATTTCTGCCATAGGTTTTATGACTCATGAATGGTTAGGAAACATTGCCTTGGGCATTCATGTGTGAAAGGGTATGTTTTGCGGAGTATTGTGATTTAGTTTGTCAGGCCAGCTGGGTCACAGAGGAATTGTTAGAACGGAGTCGGAATGGTAGCGTATTTCTCTAAAACAATCTTGAAAGATTCTGATTTCTCTAGGAGATCTCTCCAGCAAGATTTGTGGGGCTTAGCATTCTATGTTCTCCCAACATCTTTCATCACTAAAGCTCTGGAGGAGAAAAAAATATCAGAAAGATTCCAAGTACTTGCCATTCTCTGGGTGAGATTAACTACCTTGAGGAACATGAAGAAGACATCATTCGCAATATTTTTTTTCTACAGTTTTGAAGGGCAGGGTGTGGGTCTAGAGTTACCTCAAACTTGAAAGTGAGAATTGAACCATGCTTCTGACAGCACTGCCTAAAGGAAGTGAGGTGTTATAACTTGGTTACTTGGCATTTGGTATTTGTCTCTGTTTGTTCCATAAAAACTTTTGAAAGTGTTGGCGGATGTAGCTAACATTTGGTCTACTGCTGTAAAGGATGTCAAGACCTCCAGTCAGATTTATGGTTTTCCATTAGCCCTTAGGAATGTTTCTTTTGAATGCTAGTAGCATGTTCCACCCATTCTCTTTACACTGATCATAGTAAATATGAATTTGCTTTCATAAAGAGAGAGTAGAGACTTAGGAAACTGAATTAATTTTAGCAAAATCAAATTAATTTTAGCAAAATCAATTAGGAAATGAGGAAAATAACTATTAATTTCTAAATGGGTATATATTTTCTATTTTTCACATGTATAGTGGTAAAGATTGTTACATAGTTACTGTTTTAAACAACTTCTAATCTTAGGATTAATATAAACCAATGATTTGAAAACCTTGATCACATACCTTAGCTGTAAAAATTGTGATCATAAATCTCAAATATATGCACATTTATTCATAAACTATATTCATATGCAACTTTAATGATATATTTTGTGCATTAGAAGCCTATATAAAAGCTGGGTGTAGTGGTACACACCTGTAATCCTAGCACTTTGGGAAGCTGAGGCAGAAGAAACACTTGAGCCCAGGAGTTTGAAACCAATCTGGGCAGCATAGTGAGACCCAAACTCAAACAACAACAAACAAACAAACAAACAAACAAACAAACAACAAAAACTCTATATCGAGATAAAAATTCAAATGGAAAAGATTACATTACTATATAAGTTGAAATTCCAGTAATTTCTTTCTACATTTCAGTGAGTGGTCTTGCCCACAATCTGGGTGTTTCTCACTTAAGAAGTTTGTTAACATAAACAAGACACTTTATGTAGTATTCTTTGAATCAGAGCTTCCTAAGCAATGAGCTAGTTGTTACTGTAAAACTTTGTTTTATGGGAATTCCATCTACATTTGTAGGATGCTGGATGCCACACAGTCATGCTGTTGAGATGGCAGGTTGCCAAATAGGCTCCTTTCAAGTCCTGGAAGAAAAAAATCTTTCTTTCCCAGCAGGCTTTGTCTTTGACTCAGCTGCTGTCAATTCATCATATCTCTAAGTCTCTACGATACAGAGAAAAATTAAGACCAACAATTTCTACTCCACCAAGGATAATTTCAAGAATCATAAAACAGATTTACCCCTATTCACCTGAAACAGTGTTGGAGTCTGAAGCAAAAAGATCTGAGAGGTGGGAGAGGCTCTGTAAAACAAAACAAAACAAAACAAAAAACAGAAAACGCAAGAAGAGACTAATAAAAATTGTAAGAGCTAGCACTTATTGAATACCCACTGTGTGCTGGTAATTGTCCTTGCTAAGTAGTTCATACACATCATGTATTCTCATCCTTAAAAAAAAAACCAAGAAATATGTGCTAATTATTATCCTCTTTTTAGAATAAGTAAACTGCCTCTAAGATGAATGGATAATGGAAAAATGTTTTGTTTCTGGAAAATAAAGAATGTTTAAATGACATGTTAGTTGTTAGGTGTGCCCCTTTGTCAGAAGGGTTTCCTGTGCTATGTAGGAAGTTGGACTTGTTTATCTTTTAGATCCTTTTTGGCACTTCATTTCTGTAAATATTTTTGGACATTTACTTTGTTCTTAGATCTTTCAAGATGTTTACCAAGCTCAATCTTGATCAAGTCACTTAATCTCAATGATTTTTAGTTTGATCATCTAAATTGGGGTTGCCCTAGCTTATTGGCCTGTCAGAAGTTCTCCGAAGAGTCCAACATGAGTGTATGTTTGGAGGACCATCAATGATCTTCCATTTGTCTAAAGCATCATCATCATTATTTTTTAAATGTGATATAATTTCTGTGTTTCAGGAATTTTCAGTTCATGAAGATATTTTACTTACAAGATAAGAACATGTTCATAAACAGGGAACAGATAATCCTTTTCAATGTTTTCCTATTTGAGTCATACAATCTCAGGTTTGGGACAGGGAAATAAACCATGAATTGATGAAAGGAAGTGGTCCTAATTCCTTCATAATGATTGTAATAATACATATTGTAATAATACACTAATAAACAGAAATTGTAATAATCCCTTGTATTTATGGACACCTTAAACTTTCATATTACTTATACATTAGTGATCTCACCTGATCCTCCTTTCGCTTCTCAGTTCCAGGATTATTTTTTTCCTTCAACTGACTGGATTGACTATTCAGACACCTGCATCTGCTGTTAGCACAGTTTTTGGGGACTTTGATAGCCCACTTAGGTGTCCCATTTTACTCCCTCAGCTTTCACTCTCATCACAGTAGTCCCTTCAGCCTATCCTCCTTCTTTCATTCCTTCCTCTTCCTTTTATTCCCTCCCTCTTTTCCTCCATAAACATTTAAGAATTCAAGGGTGTTTCATATGCCAAGTACTATGTTAGATGCTATAGATGAATAGTTAACAAGTGTCTTCAGTCTGAAGAGATCAGTCTTATTGAGGAGATGGAGAAGAAAACAGTCAAGTATGCTGTGATGGTGATATAATAGTGGTAAACAAAGGAGGTTCTGAAGAAAGTCAAAGCAGGGACCCGATTCCAACATAAAGTGGGAGGTCAGGGAAAACTTCCTGGAGGAGGCACACCCTGGGTTAAGTCGATCAGGAAGATTGGCAGAGGGGACAGTGTGAGTAAAGCCCGAAAAACCTGCTTCTTAGCTGCTCTTGGTTTCACTGGGGGCAAAGGAAAGAGTGCAGTGCTCTTGAGTTACAATGTTTCTGTCCTCAAGATCAGGGATTATTTAGAGTTTTGGCTTTAAAAGTCAAGCCATAGATCCTGTGAATTCTCAGGGACTGACGCCTTGAGCTTTCTAGACCACCATTCCCTTTTGGTCAGACCTGAGGTGCTGATGGAGCCACTGGCTCCTGCTACATCTCTGGGTTTGCCAGTGATTAAGGGCATTTTTGTCTGAGTGCCTAAGTGCTGGGGCAGACTGCCCAGCTTCAATGAATCGATGGACTAAAAATTGTCTTCCCAGCAGGCACTGCCAAGCAGCCTCCAGCCAACGCTACAAGCAACTGAGAAAAGATCCATTGAGCTCAGCAGGAGGCTCTGTTTCGGCTGACTCAGCTCCCTGGAAGCACTTCTCCAGTCATTTATATCTGTACTTTTCCTCTCTGAGCTCTGCTCTGTATCTCTGTTCTTTGTGCCAAGCTGGGAGGCACTGGGGTTTCAAATGGCTATGCATTGTCAATATCTCAGTGGGCTTCTGACAGGGCGTAAAGTAGACCTGACCCAATAGTCCATTCTTATTCTCTATTAGTTTAATTCACATTGGGTTTGGACCAAGTCATAAAGATTTTAGTTCAAGAAAAACATTTTACAAGGTGACAAATGAGATTAATCTCGCAAAGACCGTGGAAAATAAAATATTTGCATTTGAAACCCAGAGTTTAAGAAACATGTGAAAGGTCATACAACCAGTTGGTGGAGAAACTAGGTCTAGAACATGAAATTAGGTAGGGCTTTTGGCTAACTTCGCTCTTCTACAAATTACTATGTTTTCCTTTTTTTCTAGAGAGTATTTTTGAAAATAATATTCTCTTATAACTGCAACCCTATGAAGTCATTAGGGCACATGGCAATGCTAAAACTTTGTTGATGAGGAAAATTGGGCAGACTTACCAAAGGTCACTGAAAGATAAGCCACAGACCTGGGATAGAATTATTTTTCTTTTTTTTTCTGGTGAGCCACATTGTAGAATTCCCTAGTTCAATGAGTCAGATCTGGTTTGAGAGATTATTAAGTTGGGGCCATTTTGACCTCTAGTAAGCCATCAGTTTTGAGCAAATCTCTTGTCACTCTGGTTTCCAGGATCGTTGCCTGTGAAATGTGCAGATTGGCCCTGCTGTGGGCCTGCAAAAAGCAGAATGCTTATAGCAGCCAGGCCTGTGGTGCCTTCTTCAAGGGGGCACCTGTGAGTCGGTTTAGCTGATGGCAGACACTCTGGAATGCTGATCCATAACAGGGAAACCTTCTGATTGTTTCAGAGAACTTAGAAATAGATATTTTTGTGTAAAATCTCTTTATTTTTACTTGTCGATGAGACACAATTGTCGATCAAAACAGTGTTTGAGCCAAAAAATAAATACATGAGGGCTAGAAGTAGCTTATAAATTGTCTGTTTGCAATGTCTAAATGGCAAGTTCTGCAGTCTTGGTCAGTGTTAACACTCCGTGACTCCATACACCTTGGAACTCCTTCTAAGTTGTGTTCCTTTGAGTAACACAAGAAGATTACTTGATTATGTAAATGCATGGTAAATTTCCTTAGAGCTCATTTTCAACAAAATACATCTTAAATATCTAGTAAATAGCTTTGAAAGAGTTTAAGTATTAGGACTTAAAGATATGTAGTGAAAAGAGAAACCTTAAAGTACTCCTTTTTGTTTTTTTCTTTCTTTGGTTGGTTCCAATGAATAGATTTATTTTGGCTTTGAAATAACATTGCTCCTGCATTCCTCACAGTTGTCCTATGCCCTAGTCTCAACTGGAGGATAGATTTTTTAAAGACCAGAAACTGTTCTCTATATCTTTTCCTTTTCTCCTTGGCCAACATCTTATGTGAACACAGTTTGAGACTTGATAGTCACTCCTTTCCTTCCGGCCCTCTTTCATCCATTGGTGATTGTTCCTGAATTATACAATGGTTCTCTTGAGACAGGAATAATACAGGGTGGTCGCAGGAGAATAAAAATTCTAGGCAATAGTTTAACATGACTAGAGGCTATGAGCTGATAAGATTCTGAAAAACAGGGTGTGGACCAAGTTGGCTAAGACTGACTGGACCCAACATGGCCCTGGATTCTACCTAGGTTTCACCTGGGACCTCATTATATGCCCATTAACATACTAAATTACACACCCACCAGTGACATGAGAGTTCTGAGATCACACATATTTGGTGTAAATGTGGGTGGCACCATGTTCTGAGAAACCTCCACCTTTTTCCAGGGATTTTCATAAATATTCAGTCCTTGGTTAAAGAAACCAAGGTAGCAGTCCTAAACTTCACTGTGGGACTCTGTCTTGAGTATACCCTCACTCCCCATTCTTGAATATGTACTTTCTTGAGTGTATTTGTTTTGCAATAAATCGCCATACTTTCACTATTTTCTGACTCATCCTTGCATTCCTTCTCACGATGGTGTCAAGAGCCTGGACGCTGGCTGGGGTCTCTCCCAGCCCCCTGATATCAGTCTCTATGTGACTGATTTCCTGACTCTTTTGATAGAGTCCCTCTTTCTCATACTGCTAGGCATATTCTCCCAAGCTCTCTTCTTGACTTTCTTTTATGCTACCTCAAATATCACTTTCATGCAGATAATATCAATATCTTCCTCCTTTATTCTACTCCTATGTCTACCTAAATGCCCGTCAGAAAAACCATCATTTTACTCAGCGAAATCAGGACCACATCCTGCCTTCCTTACTTCAATTAGCTATGCCAACGTGGAAAAGAGAGGGAAGGTGTGAGACACTCTGTTTGGTCAAATGTACACAATTTTTTTTTTTTTTTTTTTTGAGATGGTGTCTCACTCTGTTGCCAGGTTGGAGTGCAATGGTGCAATCTCGGCTCACTGCAACCTCTACCTCCAGCGTTCAAGTGATTCTCCTGTCTCAGCCTCTTGAGTAGCTGGGACTACAGGTGCCCGCAACCATGCCCAGCTAATTTTTGTATTTTTACTAGAGATGGAGTTTCACCATGTTGGCCAAGATGGTCTCGATCTCTTGACCTTGTAATCCACCCGCCTCAGCCTCCCACAGTGCTGGGATTACAGGCATGAGCCGCTGCGCCCGACCAATATACACAACTTAACGCCTGAAGTGAATGTGAAGAGTAAGACAGAAGGAAGAGGCAAAAATGTTTCTAAGTTACAAGTCTAGGTGATTTGGTGTTTGTGCATACTGGCAATAGACATGAATAACATATCAAACCAGGGTCAGACAGGGATAGTGAGTTTAAATCTGAATCATTAGTATTCAGAAAAAAACTAAAGATACCTTGAAATTTAGACTAATTTGGAAGCTGAGGCCAGAGTTAAGAAGGTTTGCATTTGAACTACTATAAATCATTATTATTATTATTATTATTATTATGTATTTATTTATTTTTTGAAACAGAGTCTCGCTCTATTGCCAGGCTGGAGTGCAGTGGCGCGATCTCGGCTCACTGCAATCTCTGCCTCCTGGGTTCAAGCCATTCTCCTGCCTCAGCCTCCTGAGTAGCTGGGACTACAGGTACATGCCACCACGCCCAGCTAATTTTTATTTTTATTTTTATTTTATTTTTATTTTTATTTTTATTGGGGATGGGGTTTCACCATGTTGATCAGGCTGGTCTCAAACTCCTGACTTCAGGTAATCCACCCACCTCAGCCTCCCAAAGTGCTGGGATTACAGGCGTGAGCCACCACGCCCGGCTGCCCATCGTTTTTAATGTAAATTATTTCTTCATGTCCTTATCCCAGTCTAGTATCAGTCTATCATGCCAGTGGATTCAATCCATTTGTCCCCAACTCCTCAACCCTTTCTCCAAATGAAAGTCTGTGGAAATGTGCAAAGCAGAAAACTAGTAAATAAGAAGCTGCTTTGCTAAAGTGGAGGTGGAGGTTTTTGAGGTCTCCACTCCAAGTCTCAAAGTCCCTAAAGGGACACCTTTGTGACTATGAAATAGGTTACCCTTCTGAGTGACTATCTAAGGAATGGGGCAAAAGTTCTCCGTGTTTTTTTTTCTTGTTTTTTTTTTGGCTCTTGGTACCCTGTATGTCTCAGAAATTTTTTCGTGGAGGGCCTAGGCCAAAAGAAATACTTAAGCCTTATGTTTATTTTTTAAAAAGAGAAGTATTAAATATTCAGTATCTTAAGTATTAAAATTCAAATGATTTAATATTTGTCCTCACAACTTAGAAGCCATTTGAAAAACTAATATATATTTACGGAGAGAAATCATATTTTACTTTCATTCGTAAATAAGTACAATTACCTGCTAATGCAGGATATATGTGCTTGCTGGGCTCCACATACACTCTCAAATCTTGGAATTAGATTGGATACCATCATCTTTACTTCTTGTTTCACATTGATTTATTTGCTGTACTTACTTTTCATTGCATGGAAAGATGAAAACCCAGCTTCATAAAGATAATACATCATCAAAAGGAATGTAATGCAATCTAATTTTAAAACTGTGAACTATCTTGAGCTAGTAGTTGGTGTGGTGTCTGCCAAATGTCAACTATTACTGTTTTCCTAGAAAATTTAAAGTTTCTGACAGCAACCTTGTGTGAGCACTGTGGCACTTGGAGGCGCCTCTGCTAATACAATTGGGAAATCATGGGAACAGGGCCAAGAATCAGCTCTCTGAGTCATAGGCCTGGCTCAGTTAACTAGATCGGTAATATTGGGTGGCCATGTCAGCACACTCTACCACAGTACCTTTATCACAGTGGAGGAGAGCTGAACTTGTTAATTCCTCATGCTTCTTTCTAGCTTTCATTCTTATGGTAGAAGGAGTTTTAATTCTATCAGTGTTACGAAGAAAGCTTGGAAAGAATTTGCTACCTTAAATAACAAATAGTCATTTTTCTGGATCCTTGTTTCGAAAGTGAGTACGGAGCTGGTTTTGAATTCAGGCATCTCATCCCTGCTACTCACCCCAACCTGTTAGTCCTGCAAACTCAGAATTCTCTTAGAAGAACTATGTAAGGAATTCTGTGTATGCTTAGTGTGAGACCTGGCAGAGAGCGAGAATAAATGTTTGTATGATTTGATGCTTTCAGAAGAAGCAAAATATCTCTATGAACACAGTTTTGCTTAATACACCAGAAAGCACTTGTAAGATTCTCTTTTCCTTTTGGGGAATACTAGTTTGGGGTAGATTGAAAAAAAAAAGTAAGGTCTTTGCATTCAATATTTATAAAACCATGCAGGGCTTAGATAGAATGAAAACTGATTTGTTCATTAATTTTGACCAGAAAGAATGAATGAGTATTATTTGGATTTTGGAGCAGTTCAAGTGAAAAGAAGCCATATGAAACAATTTTCTATTCACTATCCAGGTGCGGAAAGAGAAAATAACGTTTTATATCTTTGGTTTTTATTGAACAGGAATTCTCACTTAATTATACATCACCAAATTTTTCTTGTCTTACATCTGTATTGTGATGTTTTCTTTTAAAAGTGTTTTCCTGTTCCCAGGTAAATATTAAGTAATAATATTACTTAAATATTATTAATAATAAAATAAGTAAAATATTCACTTATATTTTCTTTTAATAACTTTATAGCTTTACCTTTCACAGGTGGGCCTTTAATTCATCTATGACCCGTCTTTGAATGTAACATTAGAGTTCTAGATGTTTCTACAGATACAGTGAACCAGGTTTCCCACCACTACCTATCAAACCATCCTCCTTTCCCCATTGTTTATGGTACTCTTCTTGTGTGTTATAGTAAATCTCTATATATGCAGTAATTTGTCCCTTGGCTCTATATTGATACATTTTTTCTATTCTTGACCATTAAATGCACTGTTTCTATTATTATGACTCTGTAGTATGTATTAGTACTTGATAGGGCAAATCCTCTGTCTTTAGTTTTCTTTTGGAAGGTTTATTCAGTTACTCCTGGACTTAGGGACTGTCTTCGTTTTTTTTTTTTTGTGCTATAACAGAATACCTGAGACTGAGTATTTTATAATAAACAGTAACATATTGGCTTATAGTTCTGGAGGCTTGGAAGTTCAAGATCAAGGGGCTGGCATCTGGTGAGGGTCTTCTTATTGAATCATCTCATGGCAGAAGGTAGAAGGGCAAGGGAGGATGACAGAGAGGGGTTGGTGGCAGGGGGGAAGAGGGAGAGAATAAAAAGGGAGCTGAGCTCCCCCTTTTATAACAAATCCACTTCTGAGATTATGACGTTAATTCATTCACTCCACCCTCATGACTTAATCAGCTCTCATTAGGCCCCACCTCCCAACCCTGTTGCATTGGGGATTCAGTTTATAGCACATGTTTTTCAGGGGATACACTTAAACCATAGCAGGGGGCAAGACAGAGCATTGGAGAGGTAAAATGGAGTAGACGGACACTGTAGCATTCAGATAGAAGCAGTAGATTAGATATGCACTAAGTGTGATGAAGGGATCTTTAAAAAATAGTGAGAACAAAACCAAGAAACAGAATAGATGCACAATGTCATAACTTCTATAGGAATTTAAAAATATATATTTATATAAAATATACCTAATCTTAAGAACACATAAAAACAACAACAACAACAAAACCTTATTAAACACATTAGAATAGTTACCCTTATCGGGGGGTAATGGTTGTGGATTTTGAGGATAGAATGGAAAAATTGTTTTTAGTAGTGTATAAAATAAAAATGAATTTATAATAAAGATAATAAAGTGAGCCTCGTTTGAGATAAAAATACAATGATAATTAAAAAAATAGAACCAGTTATAAATTTCCAAAAAAAATTCTAACTTTTCAGATTAGAGTTGGGGAAAAGCCACTTCTTTCCATAGCCTCCTTTTCTGGTGCACAGAAAAAAAATAAAAACTAGGGGCAGAGCTGGGTTTCACTCCAAAAATCAGTTCCCCTAAACCAACACATCAGGGATTAAGGTTAGAAATTCTCACCAGGAGGGGCTGGGATCATTTGATCTTGTCTTTTATGAGTTATTGGTATTATCTGGGACCAGCTGGTTGGGAAATCTGTCCCAGAAAGCTCCCTGACTCTGGTAGGCCCTAAATATAAACATGCACATATCCCTGCCTGAGTCACTCAGCAATCCACTCTGCTTCAAAGAAAAGAGCACTTTGTTCAGGAGCACAGTGCCCTGAGCAAGAGCTAAAAGCGTCCTCTTTTCTAATTGTCAATTATCTCTACACTCCAAGATAAACATTTCTCTTTTAACATCAGACTGGCCTGGAAGGTTCATTTAGGACATGGCTATTTGAAGGACTGGAGAAGGGGGGATGTGGGGGAATACAGAGAAAGCAAAGAGACAAAGTTTAAAATCAAAACGCACAGTCTGCTTCTTCCGATATATTTCAAATATATTCCTAATTAGAGAATGCCAATTCAATAGCCTTAGATTCTAGAGAAGGAAGAGGTAGGTAGGTGACACAATTAAGTAAGTCTCTATTTTAAATAACTGCGGTTGGGATGGGTGAAGGGTATTCCTAGAGGATATTTTTTTCTCTAAAAAAATTTCCTTTATTTGAAGAAGGACTGGAAGCATTTCATACATATACATGCAGATGCTCTTCGACTTACAATGGTATTATGTCCTGATAAACTCATCATAAAGCCAAAAATTCTAAGTCTAACCATTGCAATTTGGGGACCATCTATATATGTGTATATGTATATCCATGTATACATATGTATATGTGTATATGCACACACATACGTATATTTTTAAAAGATGGTTTGGTGTTTCTTGCTATGAAAGCAAACCTTAGCTCAGGAACTTTCCAAAGACCCATTTTCTCTAGTTCATTTATGTAATTGATGAGATTGCAATTGACTTGACCTCACTTGGAAGGCAGGCCAGAGATAATTTAATTCGGTATCTTCTGAAATCTGTATTACCATGATTCAAAATAAGAGAAGAGGATCTAGTAAGAAAGAACAGGAATGTTTGTTTCTGTGTAACAAATAAGTAAGGCTAGTACTGAAGGATTTTTTCCTGAAGTTAATCCTCCAGCAAATATCTGCTTTGGAGGATAAAATAAAGTCAAATTCCTTCTGCCCATGTTCCCTCCCTTCCATTTTCTCCCCTGAGTGACCCTTTCCTCTTTCTCCTATCCCCTCCTTTACATCTCCCTTTGCCTGCCATACTTAAAATCCAGAAATCCATGTGCTAATTAGTGTGGTTATGATTTGCAACCTGTCCAATGATGCCAGGAAGTGAGACGCAACCTTTTCAAGTTTAGTAGCAACCATCTAACTCGAGTCAAAACAGAGAGATGTGTTCAGTTAATTTGGAAGGAGAAGGTGATTGGGATTTGTATATTCAAAGTTCAATGATGACAGGTCACATTCAAGGGGGACAGTCTGTGTGTTAAAATGCGCCAATAAAGTCAGGAACTTTCTAGGCCAAGCAGAAGGAAGAGAGATTGTTTCTGTGGAATGAGCTGTTAAATGTGGAAGCACAAGAGAATCAGGAAACCTGTTTTCAATCAGACACAAAGATTATTTCTACTTCTTTCCAGTTCCAGTAATGAGATTTTTAAAAAGAGTAGCGGGGAGTAGTGAATACTTGGTTGTCCAATTATTAACCTAGATAGATTGTTAGTTTTGAGATGGTTTTTTTTGTTGGTAAAGGAAAAAAGAAAATATATGGATTTTTGTTCTGGGAGCCACTGGGTGAATTGTGCCTCCAGAACTTCAGCCTTTTTGGCATGATGCTTTGCCCACCAGTGCCCAGTTAGCATTCCATATGACTCTTCGGAGTCTGGACTGTTGCTTTAGCCAAAATATGGATGTAAATAAGGGGAAAGTTCTGCTTACTCTGGCTGGGAAGACAGAAGAACAGATTTGTGTGGCTGGCAAGGACTCATTCTAGGGTTAACACCCAAATGACAATGGCATTTGAAGAATCAGAATCTTTCATCTTAAAACTCCAGTAACCATTAAGTTTCTGGGCTGTCACAGAGAAACTTATTAGGATTGATGATTCTTAATTAGAGTATTCCTTTAATCAGTGCTTGAGCCATGGTTATTTACTAGAAGGCAATGTTTGCAAATCTTTTCTGTATAAGATAGATAATATTTCTGAACAGTTCCATCTATATTCTTAATAAAGAAGTAGTCCAGTTTTTCTAACATTATCTCTGAATATTGGGTAAGTTGTTCAGACTGTCTGAACGTCAGTGGAATACTGATACCCACAATGTAGAAGTGTTAAGGAGTTTGAATAAAATATCACATGTAATACAGCTAGCCCACAGTGGGTCCTTAATTACCTTTCTTTCAAATTCCATATCCATGGACTAAAAGTTCTTTAAAGAGATAGACCATGTCTTAATAGATTTTTATTCCCAATTTATAATACAACATCTAGTTCAGAGAAGGGGCTCAAGAAATGTTTATGGATTACTGAAAACATTTGCCATTTAATTCTGCAGGCTTTCAGTTCAAAGTTTTCCATGGGCTTTGACTCTCTTGCATGATCCATTCAGCTTTTGAATTTTCTGTTGTTATATCAAGTGGACATCTAATTAGTGTTTTTTTAATGGGCTTTGGGTTCTGGTCATACTGTCTGTTAAACTAATGGCCAATCTCTGGACTGATCTTGATTTTGTTTCTACCAACCCATTCTGAGAGCCCACAGTGACCCTGTATTCTCGTGTTTACTTAAAAGGGCAATGGCCATTGGCCAACATACAAATGTGATTGATGTTGATGTAATAAAAGCAGAAGAATAAAGGACATCTTCACTTTGTCTCTATTTAAGGGCGGCCTTCTGGAAGCAGCTCACTGCTTCACTGTGCTGTAATATTATTACTGGGAGGTCTACTTCTGCCAGTCAGGAATGGAAGTGATTGAGGGATGCAATACTTTTTTTACGCTTCTCCACCTCAGTCCACCAACACACACACACACACACAAATACACACACACTCTCATATACCCACATGCACATACACATACACAAAAAGTAGACCTTCACTGCTAATTATGGCATAGTTTTCATCTGGTGGAACAAAAAATGCCAGCCAAGTGAGTCATATTCTGATTTATTGAATAAACACTTTCCATGTGAGAAGCAGAGAGAAAAATGAAACCATTGCCTGTTAGAGCTGGAAAAGGCTAGTGTTTCCAACACACTGGATGGCAGTTCTAAGTTGGGCTGGCTGCCACAGGATCACCTGGGGGAACTCTATAAAGAAACTGGCTTCCAGGTCCACCCTTGGAGATTTTCAGCCAAAACTCTCTTAATGATGCTGAGTTTGACCAGTTTAGGCAATGACTGTTTTTTCCAATCCTTTACTTTTACAGCAAAAAAGATGAAAGCCCCGGAAGAAGTGACTTGTCAAAGTTTCTTTGGGAGTAAGATGAAGAGCTGAGAGAAGGGAAAGGAATGAATACTTAGTAAATGTGAGAGTTTAATGGATGCCTTATTCAGAACCCTACATATTTGGTTTTATTAGCTCGTTACCATGGCCTTGGGAGAGAGGCATTAGAGAAGAGAGATAACTGAACTGCTCTAAGTTGATAGTATATTGACATGCTATATTTTAGTTCCTGAGCCTGGATTCTGTTCTGTTCAGAACCTTTGCTGGTTATGTTTGACTCCGTAATTCAATGTTGTGAACATTTGGCCTCTGAGTTGATAGAACAAGTGGTTAGTTGCAGGTCAGTCCCCTACAACGAACTTTATTTCAAAATATTTCAATAAATAATTATTGAGAAAATACTGTGTGTAAGGTGCAATGTTGGGAACTTGGAGGTGAACATGAAGGACACAGTTTTCGTATTTATAGAGACTACATTCTTGAGGGTGCTATGATAAAAGAAGCTATGCAAATAAAATGTGATGAGAGTTATGCTAGGGGAAGTAACAAGTGCTTTGAGGATAAGTAGCAGGAAAACTTAAGCCAGACTCAGGGCCAAGGGAAGCCTTCCCAAATCTGACTGCTAGAAGATGAACATAAGTTAGCTAGGTGAAACATGGTGGAGCAGGAACATGGGCTCAGAGGGGGAGATGTTTCATAAGATGAAACAGCATTTGTGAATTCCAGGAGTCTAGACATTGTGTGAAGAGTTCACATTTGACCAGTTCAAGGAACTGAAAGAACCTTATTATTTTTGGAAAGAGAGGAAGAGAGGCTAGATGTGAAGAGGTAGGAAGCCTCCAGATGGAGAAAAGCCACGAAAACCCCATTAAGGTCTTTGGATTTTATCCCAAAGCATTGCTAAGCCATTGAAGTTTCCCAATCTTGTAAAAATGATCTGGGGATTAAAACCTGGGTGTGATATAAACAGGTTTATAGTTTGGAAGATGCTTTGATGGCAGTGCTTGTGATGGATAGTGGTAGATTGAGCTTGGAGGCAGGGATGCCAGCTAGGAGACTATTTCATTAGGAGACCAAAGCTGTGTTTATTATTCATCCTTGGAGTTTCAGCACCTAGCACACTGCCAGGTAGCTAATACATACCAAGTAAATATTATTTGAATGAACAGATGTGGAAATAAACATTCATTGGTAAAACCATCCACCAAATATTTCTTGCTTATTCTGGCTTCTCTTTGTTCAATCTTTCCCCTTCCCCCAGGCATACATAGGCTTTTATTGTCACCCAGGCATACACAGGCTTTTATTTTCAATCTACCTGATTAAATACTTACCACACATTTATATTCAACTTAAGACTACCTGCTTCTTGAAGCTTTTCAATTTTATTTATTTCCTACCCCTCCCAATTCCAATAGGACTTTCAGCCTGTTTAAAGCTTCAGAACATTTTACAACGTATGATATTGTTCCATGTGGGTGAATTTACAGCTGCTTCTTAACTTAATTCAATACTTTTTCATATATGAAGGCAAATATTATCTATCTATCACCTATCTTTAAGACTAGGAGGCTTGGATGAGCTAGACTCTTTCATGTATGCTTATGGAAGTATATAATCCCTTCCTGAAAAACAAATATAGTTATATATGCACACACACATATACATTTCCATATATATATATATAAATACACACACATATATAGTTTATATCACAATTTGCTTATACCATTTGACTCAGAAATTTTTCTATCAGGAATCTATGCAAAGTAAATTGGTAAAAATGACAACAAAAATGTACGGTCAAGTATATTTATCTCTGCCTTTTGTGATTTTTGGAAATTAGAGACAACCTAATTATTTAAGCATGGGAAGAGGAGAGGTTAAATAAATCATGCTATATTCATATGTGAAATATGTAGAAATATGATTTTTGAGAAAGTTAACAAGGAATGATATTTGAAACAGTGAAGTTATAAGCCAATAATATGGATGTTTTCAATATATTCTAATATTTCTACTATTATAGTTAAACTACCAATACAAATATTATGTCAAACAACTATTTTCTGTTCTTTTCTACTGCAAATTGCCCATAGTTGGCAAATAGGACTACCATTCACCATTTAGAGAACTCCTCACACGCCTTCCTGGCAGCCGCTGCAGAAAAAGAAGCAAGCTTCCAAGCCAGGCCCTTTGAAAAGAGGGGAGATGGCTTTCTCTTCCTCTTTCCTACTCCAGGCCAGCCTTTGGAGGGCTGCCATCCTCACATTTGCCTGACCCAAATCTTCAACCCACCTGTCCAAGCATCAGGCTGCTCACTTCTGATTTACCTCCTCTGGATGTTCTGGGGAGTGAAACGCTGACAGGCTGTGGCTACGGCACTGGATGACACAGCAACCTGGGAGTATCTCCGCACAGGATTCCAGAGCTGAGATTTGCCAAACCGTTCATCTTTTTCATCTTGGCAATTGTTTATGCTCTAAAAGCAATTACTGCAGGCCAAATGCGCATCTTCTCTTCCTCTGAAGAATTATATTAGACCTGGTTCTTGTCTTATTCGACTGCATTGGAACATTCCTATTCCCACAAAGCTCAATCCAGTGATGGCCTGGCCTACTTTGGTGGGAAACAAATGCTAGGAGAGTTGTTATCACATCCCATAAATGTCTGGGATGAAAGGCCCTAAAGTGCAAAGTATATTGTGGTTATCTCTTGGGTGGGGGAAAAAAAACTCTCTAATGCAAAACAGCAGCAGCAACACAGAGAGATGGCAGGAACCTCTGTCAGGAACAAATTTCCTCATCCCTCTGGAAGACAATGACTGATTCCTCATAGGCCTCCCCTGACATGATACTAAGAGTGAAGATATTTGTTTTAGCATCTCCCATCTGCAGTGTTCCATAGGTCCTGAGTATATATTCTAACTGGCTCCCTAAAAGAAAACCAGGCAGCACATGCAGAGCTTGGACACTGTGTTGGACTGAGTTTTCATGTTGTCTTAGAGACAGAGTCTTGCTATGTTGCCCAGGCTGGACACAAACTCCTGGCCTCAAGTGATCCTCCCACCTCAGCCTCCTGAGTAGCTATGATTATAGGCATGGGCCACCATGCCTGGCTCTAAACTGTTTTAAGATCTGTGAATATGTTACTTCCTTTAAGTCTTACAACAATCCTGTGTGATAGGTACTATCATGATAATTACTTTATTTTGACTTAATTTGTTTAAGAGATGGGGTCTTGCTGTAGTGCCCAGGCTGGTATCAAACTCCTAGCTTCAAGCAATCCTCCTATGTCAGCCTTCCACAGCTCTGGGATTTACAGGCATGAACCACTGTGCCAACCACCTCATTTTACAAATAAAAAAAACTAAGGCACAGAGAGGTGGACTGCCCAAGGTCACACAGGCCAAAATGAAACAGCAAGGATTCAAGTTCTGGCAGTCTGACCTGGGTCCCCACACAAACTACCATGTTATATTAAATTAACACATGCAAAATGCTTAGAGCAATACCTGGCATACTGTGAGTACAAAATAAGTGTTAGCTACTATCAGCTCTTTTTATAATTCAGGGCAGTCACCAATTTTATGTTTCAACTTAATATGCCTATGGAAGTGATTCTATCCTTTGAGGGCAATTGAAAAAATCCCATCAACCCATAAATGAAAGCATGTTTAGCATCCTTCGGCTGGATATTCAGGGGCTATATATGAGAAGGAACTTAAAGTTGATACAGTCTTGAACTTCACAGACAACAGAAGTGCAAGATATGTCAAGCTGAGGTCCTCATCTTCAGCTGTACATTTTAGTGGACCTTCAAAACTCTTGTTTTCTTCTTGAGTCAAGGAGGTTACAGATAGGGGAGGATGAGGAGGCCAAAGATTAATGAGAAATATCTACACACAGCCTTTGGGGCACTTGGTTTTCTCACCCATCACACACATCTTTAATTCTTAGGCTGTACGTTTTTTAATGAGATAATCTCTCTCTCTCTCTCTTTTTTTAAGGTGGAGTCTCACTCTTGTCACCTGGGCTGGAGTGCAGTGGCGTGATCTCAGCTCACTGCAACCTCCGCCTCCCAGGTTCAAGCGATTCTCCTGCCTCAGCCTCCCTAGTAGCTGGGACTATAGGCGCCCGCCACTACACCTGGCTAATGTTTTGTATTTTTAATAGAGACAGGGTTTCACCATGTTGGCCAGGCTGGTCTCGAACTCCTGACCTCATGATTCGCCTACCTTGGTCTCTCAAAGTGTTGGGATTACAGGTGTGAGCCACTGTGCCTGGCCATGAGGTAATCTTTCTTTTGACAACCTCCTGATAGTAATTTAACTGAATTTTATGTGGAATATTAATAAATATATTAGCTTTGAGGTGGGACTGGGAGAGAAGCACACAGTGTTATACTCCCTCCACTCGGATATACAGTAGGGAATAATCAAGGTGAAGTTTATAGTTTATATGAAAAACAGGTAAGCAGATACATCTATTACTTAAAAATATGGGACAGACTATTGATTGAAATGCCATGAACATAAGTAATAAGTGTTTTGGCATTCTATAGAATGACTACTTGATATGCCACAGATATCATTCATGAGAGATATTTTACCTTGGTGATAGTAGCAGGTTTAGTGTACATAATAAAATGATTTATTGTTTTTTAAAAGAGTTGCCTTGAGAAGAATTTTATCCCATCCTTGAAGAAGGATTGTGTATTGCTTAGGAAAGATTACAGTAACACAACAAAATCTCAAAATCTTAGTGACTTTTAAGCACAGACATTTGGTTCTCACTCACTCTATCTACTTGAAGTCTCTGCTCAGTCTCAGGCTCAGTCTGGACTGAGTCTAATAGTGCGACCATTATCTGGAGTGTAGATATGAAGCACCAGAGAGAAAGATAGACATTGGAGGGTCTGCAACTGGTAATTCATTTTGTTCTCTGTAAGGGACACAAGTCACTTTCACTCAAAAGTCATTGGCCAGAACTATACACAAGATCCTACAAAATGT
Source organism: Piliocolobus tephrosceles (assembly GCF_002776525.5). NCBI lineage: Eukaryota > Metazoa > Chordata > Mammalia > Primates > Cercopithecidae > Piliocolobus > Piliocolobus tephrosceles. The sequence goes on from NC_045451.1 coordinate 37,683,714, forward strand.
AATCCACTCTTGTAACAGAAGAATAGAGAAGTAGACATATTTGATGAATAATAGAACTATTGACTTCCACAGATGGGCAGCATTTAGGTAGGAGACAATGAGTGGAGAGGGTGAGAGCACCTAAGAGCTACTAGAAAAAAACCAATGAGAAAACTCAACTTCAAGAGACATAAAATGAACTAATTTGTAAAGATGTGTGAGGCTAGATTGGGAAAGTTTTAAATAGCAGGCTATGGAGGTTTGCCTTTTACATACGTACCAATGATTCCCAAGCTCGTTTTTGCCAATAAAGACAATTTTAAAGCAAATTTGTGTAGATCCCTATTTGTAAAATAGAGGAAAACAACAATCATCTCTGGCAGAAGATGAGATGAAAGAGCCTTGAAAAGTTCCCCTTAGCTTCCTCCCTCTTTGGGATTCCCATGGATCTTTGCAACACAAATTAAAACCTACAGCTCTAGGATCTTAAAGTACTGCCTGGCACATTTCACTACTGAAGAAATGGGAAGTCCTGAATCAAAGTCATAGTTGGTAACTACCGATTTATTAAAAAAATAGATTAGAATGAGGGAGAAAGTGAGAATAAAGAATTCAATAAAAAGGTGATAAAATAATAAGATCCTTGAATCTGGGTATTGACAAGGGTGCATGTGTGTCAAGTAAATATTTGACAAACTGGTGATTAATTGAACTTGAGGGTTCATGGAAAGGGCGGAGTCAAAGACTGGAATGTGTTCAAGACTTGTAAACGGAGGGAATAATGGAGCAATGGATGTTACTATCAAGATGAACAGAAGAGTTTTATGGGTTTAGCCAACAAGTATTTATTTAGTGGCTATTTTATAAAATGAAGTGCTTTGGAGAAAATATAAATTTAATGTTAAATATATTAGCTTTAGGGGGCAGCAGGTTATCCTCAAATGCCTAATACACAGTTGAAGAAATGACACTGGTACAATGGAGAATCCAGGGCTGAAGGTGTGTCTTGGGGCAGTCACAGGGAAATGAAGTGGGATTCATTGGGATTGATAATTATAAGCATAGGCTCATTATACATTTTATTCAAAAAGAGACTCAATGAATGGGATGAATTTTGTCTTTAGTGTCACTAAAAAGATGCTAATCTCTGTAAAGTTTGGTAGGAATGCTGAAAATGAGGACAAACTCACAAAACTTCTCAAACGTACAAACTCACAAAGCTGAGGTATACTGAAAAATTTATTCCTCTGGTGGCTTGGATGGCAAGTTCATCTTTATGGTTCTGAATAAGTAATTCAGAATTCAGATGACTTAATTTTTCCTCCTATTTGTGGTCCAAGATAGTTCCCCACATTGGAGCAAAGTGTCCTAGCTTGAAGCAGAAGAGTGGGTCTGCCTTATAAGAGCCAGTATAGCTCTTGGACTTGCAAGGGATAATAAATGAGCAAACAAATTAGGAAAAAGAACTCATTCATATGTTTCCAGTGATTAAATTATCAAAGATCCTTCAGAAGTTGAACCTTATTTTCCTCGAGAGTTAAGACTGTGCTCCTTTCTCCACCTGCTCAGCTTCTTAGCTGAGCTTGGGTACAGTTTTTTTGGCACCCTAGTCTTCTGGTCTCATGAAGATGGAGAGTAGAGGAACAAACCCAGGGACCCCTCACACTAAAAATTTCCTACTCTTTGGTTGTAACCCAAAAACTTCTATTGACCTACCCAAGGTCATGATATCTCATTATAAAAATGAGAAAATGAGGCCTCAAAGAGATTAAAAAACTAACATAAGGTTGTGTAGCTAATATGGGATGAAACTGGAATCTAACTCAGTTTTGACTCCAAGTTCCATGCTCTTAATTCTTAATAGAGATTTCCCAATGAAAGTTCATGAATCTTTAAAAACCACAGCCCTAAGGAGTATATTCCTAGATTCCTATCCCAGTCAGAGATTGGCTTGAGAAATTCTGTTCTTTTGGAGAAGAATGTTCTTAATGGTGGCAAGTGTGAATTTTGAATCTATGCCTATTCTTTGGTTCATCAAAATTTAGAATCCTTGTTTATAAATAGACTCTTAGATTACCATGCCACTGTGCCTTATTTTCAAAATTTCCCAGAGTGAACATTCTAGCCACAGAAAGGCCATCATCCCATCAGCTCTAAAATTACTCCAGGCCTGTATTCAACTTCTGCTCAGGGCCTACAGGGAAGGTCAGGGAAGGCTGTTGCTGCCTCTTCCTAAGTGCTCCCTAATGAGAAGGGAGTGGTGTCATCTAAGGACCAAATCATCTCTCAAAAACTTATTAGCTTTCCAGCTGTGACTGCCTCTACAACCTTTGTGTATATCTAACTGCCTCTTACAAACTGGGGCTTAGAGAATGCTTTGCGGATTCACATAAAATGGTTTGGGAACCTGCTATTTCTTTGTCGTATAAACTATTTTCCTTAATGAAAAGACAGCACTATTTTATTCCTTGAGCTGTAGACCAGGCCCACCATAATCTGCTTTTCAAAGTCATCAGCTGGAGGTTAGAACACCTGGCTTCCACCCATATTCTGCCTGTGATGTTTGTCACATTTCATGAGCCACTCATTAATTCTCCCAGCATAATGGAATCTGGGATTGGAAAGAGCTTTGAAGGTCTTCTACTCCAACTTTCTATTGATTGAACATCCTCTACTTTAGAGATGCTCTTTTTTCATCTTGCTATAAATGGAATGCAACCACCCCAGCCCTTCCCCAGGGGAGCTTTCGGGCTTCGAGTTGGGCTGCTGTTGAGTATTGGTGGCAGTGCCCAGGAGTATCCGATTTGGAAGGAAATGAATATGATTCAGCTGTGAAAATTACAAATTAGATTTTTGGCTTTCAGGCTATTGTGTATTTTTAGAACCAGAGGAGAATAAAATAAACATTATTTTAGGCCCAGTACAGATTATTAATATTATGTTCAGGAAAAAAAATGCCTTCCTGGTGATTGGTTGGAGTAATTTCTCCTAAATATAAATTTTCCCAACTGTGCTAATTTTCTCCAAGATAATACTACACATCGTTTTGATTAATGCCCACCCCCTTTTTGTAACAATTTCTTTGAGATTGGGAGCAGGGAACTGAATGAGCTCACTTTATTATAGCTATAGAACCTAGTTTTGCCAACTGAAAGCTGCTTGAGAGTAGGGACATTTGTCTTCATTGTTACGTCATCTCCTGCGTAGTGGCTGGCACCAGGTAGGAGGACAAATCATGCTTGTGGAGTGAGTGAATAATCAGAGTGAGTGAATAATCAGAAAGCATAGGTACTGATAACGGAAGGTAATAGAAGTTAATGATTGAAGGATCTACACTTATTTATTCCCTAACATCTCTTGGGTAGATATTGTTTAAAACACTTAAAAAGTATTATCTCACAATTACTCTATCCTAAGGTAGTAACTTATGATCCCAGGTTTATCATTATGCCACGGGCTTAGGAGGGAGGTGGGGTTGAACAAAAATGCAAGAAAAAGGAACCTCTGTCCTCCAAGCCACGCCTAGTTGCAAAGATGCAGCATACCTCTCAGAAATTTAATAGAAACAAATGCTACATGCTAATGTACATGGAATGTGTGACTAACAGAGAAAAAGTGATACTGTGAGGATGTAAAAAGTGAGCTAACTCGAAGAGTCCTCAAGAAGTAGTGTAAATGGTGAGTATGTCTATGTGATAGCTCCTTCTGGACTTGCTGCACAAACAAAAAGGTATGATTTTGGTCCAGGTGGCTTTTTGGTGACTCTAATCTCATCATGCAGACTGACAGCCAAATCACCATTCATCCACCGTCTGCTGAGCTGGGAATGCTGGTGAGGTTGAGTGAGGTTTGTCAAAACGTTTCCCACACTATTGCAAATGAGAAAGCAGCCAGGAAGGCGGCAACAGGCAAGGAAGTAAATGGCAGCGATTAGCGTCTGAACACAAAGGGAACCCCTAGTGGGCTAAGTGAGTTAATGCATTTTCCTGACTTGGCTGTTAGTAAAATCTAATTAAATCAGATGCCACTAATTTGAAACTCTTACTTATTTGGACCAGCCTGAGCTAAATGTTGCTTCTACTCTAGCTAGGAAGGAAAAGGTTTTCTTAGCAAATTACTGGGGTAAACAAGATTGCAGATAATTAAAGTGCTTAATAGAATAGTAGAGAATCAAATTTGCAAGAAAACAATCATTGTGCTATTTTTAAACTATTCTTACCTGTTCATTAAAGCAGGCCATTAAAGAACCTCTGCTTCTTAACACTTCGTTAAGCTGGTTTGAGTTGTTATGTTTACTAGACAATGAAGAGAAAGGAATTCTCTAATTCCTACTGGCCTCTTCATAGCCCAGTTAAGTCCGAATTAATGACGTTTGTTTACGGGCAATCTAAGAGAGTCATTTTAGAGAGATTGTTAGACTTGTCCCTTTCTTACTGTAGGTTAAACTGGGAGTCTGCAGAAGCCAAAGTACCGTACACAAATTTCTACATAGAGTCTTATGAAGGAAACATTCATGGCCATGATTTCCCAAATAGAGACGAGTGGTTAGGACCCATGGTGGAGCATCATCTTCATGAGTATGATTGACTCCTTGGTTCCTGGGAAGAGAATGGAAGAAAAGAGATGAGCTAGCCTCTGTAGGGGAATTTCAAGTTCATGTGGGAGAACTACAAGCATCTGTAGTTAGCACTTTTAAAATGGGCTCTGAAAAATTAAAGGTTAAAGAGATTTGCCAACTATCTCTTATTTTTATACTTGTTTTAAAGTGTCTTATTTTAGTCTAATGATCATGTGAATCTAAAGCAAAGACATTCTGGATATTTTGGACGGCTACTAAATTACCTACTCACAATAGTCATACCTTCTTTCTATTTGTGTTTATTATTACAGTAATACAAAGAACTATCTAATGTTTACCTGTAATACAAAAGCCCACAGAGATATAAAAAATATATATATAAATGGTGTGCTCCCACCATAAGAAGGCAAATGGCATCTGTAAGAGCTGTACAAATAAAGCTTTCCTAGAATTTGAATAGAAAAAGAAATTGTGGGGGAATCGAGTCACCTGTGTAATAGATTTGTTGAACTGCGTTGGAACAGAGTATACCATAGGCGCATTGTGAGCAATGATATAATTCCAACAAAATACTATCACATTAAATTAATGTTGTTAATTTTAATTTTATTGGTTTTCTTTTAATTTGTTTGCACATTTGTTTGGTTTTTATAGTTCTGTAAGAGTCAGAAGCATAAGGGATTTATAGGTAGTTTCATGTTTATTCATATTTAAATAACATTTTAATAAATGTAATTTAAACCAATACTGGGAGTTCAAGAGTACTTTATTTTTTAAAAGGAAGTTGGAGAACTAATGATCTATAGAACCACAGATTATTGGAAATTGACAACTCCTTGGAGATCACTGATCTAGTCCAGTGTTTCTGAAACTGGGTTCTAGGGAACTCTGCATTGAGAGGTGTTCATAGGCATGCCGAGAAAAACAGAGAGGGATTTCTATGATCAAAAAAGCTCTGAAAAAACAGAGCAGTATCTTCCTCTTGAAGATTCGCAGTACTTCTTTATGAAATAAAGTCTCAGCAAGGGCCAGTGATAAAGAATCCTGGCCAATTTTGTTCAAAGCAGCATTTCCCAATCTTATCAGCACCCAAAACCTCTTGTTATAGAGGACCTGCCCCCATCCCCCAGGTCCAGGCCCTCATTTCACAGAGAAGGCAATGGAGAGGGTACAGAGGGTTGAAGAGTGCCCCGCCCTCCAAAATTCATATTTACCTGGAATCTCAGATGTGACCTTATTTGGAAGTAGGATCCTTGCAGATACAATTAGTTAAGATAAGGTTGTAATAATTAATTTTATGTGTCAACTTCCCTGGGCTTAAGGGTGCCCAGAAATTTGGTCAAACATTATTCTGGGTATTTCTGTGAGGATGTTTTTGGATGAGGTTAACATTTAAATGAATAGACTGACTATAGCAAATTGCCCTGCCTAATGTGAATGGGCCTCATCTATTCAGCTGAAGGCTGAACTAGAACAAAAAGGCTGACCATCCCTGAAAATGGGTGAGTTCCTCTTGCCTGACTGCTTTCCAGCTGAAGCATTGGTTTTTTCCCTTTCTTTGGACTCAAACTGAAACATTGGCTTTTCCTGGCTCTGGAGCCTCTTGCCCTTTGGACTAGAACTACTTTACCACCTCTCCTGCTTCTTCAGCTTGCCCACTGCACATCTCGGGATTTGTCAGCCCTCATAACCAAGTAAGCCAATTCCTTAAACCTCTTTCTATATGTCGATATATACATCCTAATAGATCTATTCCTCTGGAGAGCCCTGACTGATAGATGGGTCATATTGGATTAAGGCAGGCCCTAAACCCAATGCTTAGTGTCTTCATAAGAAGAGAAAACAGAGACACAGAAAAGACAATCAGGGAAGAGGTCCCATTTGATGACAGTCAAGGATTGGAGTGATGCACTTACAAGCAAAAGAATGCTGCGAACTGGACTGCTGCAGCCACCAGAAGCTGAGAGGAGACATAAATTCCCCTTCTGAGGTTCCAGAAGGAACTAACGTTACTGATACCTTAATCCTGTACTCTGGCTTCCTGAACTGTGAGATAATTTCTGTTGTTTGAAGCCACTCAGTTTGTGGTAATTTGTTATGGCAGCACCAGGAAACTCTCTCTCTCTCTCTCTCTCTCTCTCTCTCTCTCTCTCTCTCACACACACACACACACACACACACACATACAGAGAGAGAAAGACAGAGAGAGAGAGGTGAAGTGGCCTACCCACTAGCAAAGGCAGGAGTAGAGGCCAAATCTCTCCATTTGTAGCCAGTACTCCTTTTGTTGCATTTGTTCATTTATTTTTATCCCTATTTTCTTCCAGAAAAAAATACACAAATCTTTTTTTTTTTCCCTTTCAGGCAAATAAATACAATAACTATACCCAAAATACAAACAACTTACAACAGAGAATCTCATTTCTAGAAGCAACAGAGCCTTAATTATCTATATAAAATCCAACTATAATGCCATACGAGAAACTAGATTTTCCCAAGAGTAAGACTATCTATAGGCTATAAAAGTAGCCTTATAAGGTATCTAACATCAGAACTGATGTTATATGTATAGATGTTTATGACAATTATTTTATTTTAGAGAGATTAATATTTTTATAAATCTAGTGTATTAGTTTCTGGTTGTTGTTTTAGCAAATTACCACACACTTAGCATCTTAAAACATGAATTCGTTCATTCATTCATTCATTCATTCATTTAAATTCTAAAGGCCAGGAGTCAAAAATCAGGCTCTGTGTGCTAAAATCAAGGTGTCAGCAGGGCTGGCTGTTTCTTCTGGAGGCTCTAGGGAAAAATCTGTCTTTGCCTTTTCGGCTGCCCACATTCCTTGACTCACGACCCTGCATCGCTATGGCCACCACTTCTGGCAGCAACACTTCCTTCACACCTGTGACTCGTCTGTTTCCCTCTTATAAGGAGCCCAATGATTACTCAGATGATTCTTATAAGGGGCCCAATGATTACTCAGATGATTCTTATAAGGGTCCCAATGATTACTCAGATGATTCTGGATAATATCTCTATATCAAGATCCTTAACATAACCACACCTGCATACTCCCTTTGCCATGTAGGGTCACATATAGAATGCATAGGTTCTGGGGATTAAACTTTAGTGGTAGGACTATGATTAGAATTCAGAGGAGTATGAGCTGCATGCATTATGCCATTATGAAATCATCATAAAAGTAGACCTATAAGGTATAATAAAAGTAGCCTTACAATTCAAGATCCTTCTCAGATTTCCAGGGTGTACAAAGTCCACATAGGTTTCAATTATACTTTGAACTATACATAGTGACAAAAAATATAGAAAGCAAAAGTTTAGGAAATACATGATTGTAAGTTGGTTTTGTTATTGCTTTAGTTCCACAAGAAAACAAAATATCCATCAATGGATCTCAGTTGCACCCCCATCTCTCTGTGATGATCCTAGCCACTCTGCAGTCACAGCAACGGTTTTGTCTATAGAGATCTTGTGAATTTGAGAAGGAACCCAATCCCAGGTTGCTCCTTGAGAATGAAATAGGGATATTTTTGTGTGCTCATAAACTTGTGAAGGACAAATATGTCTATGCTATTTAAAAGTCTTTGCAGGCTGGGTGTGGTGGCTCATGCCTGTAATCCCAGCACTTTGGGAGGCCGAGGTGAACAGATCACCTGAGGCCAGGAGTTCAAGACCAGCCTGGCCAACATGGCAAAACCCCGTCTCTCCTAAAAATACAAAAACTTAGCCAGGTGTGGTGGTGGGCGCCTGTAGTCCTAGCTACACGGGAGGCTGAGGCAGGAGAATGGGGTCAACCTGGGAGGCAGGCAGAGGTTGCAGTGAGCCGAGATTGTTCCACTGCACTCCAGCCAGGGTGACGAGAGGGAAACTCCTTCTCAAAAAAAAAAAAAAGGCTTTACAGATTACTAAAGCGTGTTCATATAGGATATCTCAGACAATTTTGCAATAAGCCAAAAAAGGCAAAATGGGTTAATAATTTTATCTCCTTTTACATCTGAGAAAATTGGGGCTCAGAAGAGCTATGGGAATTGCCCAAGGCCACACATTTACGAAGTAGTGGATATGGGACTAATATCCAGATTTCGTGATTTCCAACTCTCAGGTTGTTCTTTAGATCATACTAAAGGATATGTCAGAAATCAGGTCCATCAGGGTCAACCGAAAGGGATGATGCATAGTTAAGCCGTATTACCAAGGTGAATTAAGTGACTGTTACAGAATGGCCGTTTCATGTTTTTTTATTTTTATTTTTTATTTTTTGTCGTTAAAATCTGAAAAAACAAGTCGATGCTATGAAACTCTTTTAAATGTAACAAGAATTTCTGATTAGACTCAGGACTTGACTATATGAAATCTCTAAGTATGAACAAACAAATTTTACTCAACAAAGATATATTGAATATTGGACTTTAAGGTTTAAAAAAATATGGCTCTATTAAAAATTGTTATGTGTCCTTCACCCATCTTCCCTTATTGTGACCAAATTTTATTCCACAATGGTTTATATATATCTATATATCTATATATTTTGCTGGCAGATGCTGAAACTGCACTATGTCTAACATTTACAATAGAAAATAATAAAAAATGTATGTGAGAAATTGCAAGATTTTTTTTTTTTTTCCAGTTAGGAAAATGAACACTTTTGTCAGGCCCTGCCTTTCAGAGTTAGGTAAAATTCGAAGTGGAATTTCACTGTGAAAGAGTCTGTTTAAAGCAAATTTGGAGCAGGTGGTGATTGAGGAAACTTTCTGGGAAAGGGCAGGTGATGTGGATTTGATAAGAAATCCTGATCTATTTAGGGAAAAAGGGCTGGCTCCAGCTGTGAGTTGAGAGGGCAACTTCCTCCTTCCGCCTCTCCTACTTTCTTCCCTCCTCGTACCCTCCATTCTTCTTTCCCTCCTTCCTTCTTCCCCTCCCTCTCTTCTTTCTTTCTTCCTTATTCTACCCTTTCTTCTTCCTTTCTTCCTTGTTCTACCATGAGTCAAGAACCGCACTAGCCTTTGAAGTTGCAGAAAACAGTAAGTTATTTCTTTGTGAAATAGACTCTTCTATTTTTGTGTAGCTCTACTTACTCGAAAGCCCTTTCTTATATGCAGCAAAATAGACGTGTTCATAGTTCCTAACAAGTTATCTTAATTCTGTCCTTTAGAGTAACCTCTCTTTTTTCTCTTTCTTGTTTTTGAGGCAGAGCCTTGCTCTGTCACCCAGGCTGGAGTGCATTGGCTTGATCTTGGCTCACTGCAACCTTGGCCTCCCAGGTTCAAGCAATTCTCTGTGTCAGTCTCCCAAGTAGCTGGGATTACAGGTGCCTGCCACCAGCGGCTAATTTTTGTATTTTTAGTAGAGACAGAGTGTCACCATCTTGGCCAGGCTGGCTTGAACTCCTGACCTCGTGATCCACCCACCTCGGCCTCCCAAAGCGCTGAGATTATTGGCGTGAGCCTCTATGCCCAGCTTTTTTCTCTTTCTTATAAGAGTCTCTTAATTATTTGTATTTTCTTTTAATCTTCTAGTCTTCTGGGGGAGGCGGGAGAGAGAGAGAGAGAGAGAGAGAGAGAGAGAGAGAGAGGCCAATTTGCTTCAGGTGAATCTCATTTGACATGATATTTAGACCTTTCATTGTCTTCTTTTGGCAGCGTGTCTTAAAATAGGTTATTTTGAGTTTTACCTATAGTCCAGCCATCACAGTAGAACCAGTTTGGATTGTCTCGAGATACTGATTTGATAGATGTATAAATGTGACTGATTTTATTTTGTGTAAGCCTTTTGAACACCCCCAACTTGTAGTCAAATAATACTGTCACATTTTTGCATGTGAGTATTGCTAAAATAAGCACCATCTTCTATTTGTCAAGTGGATGTTTTGAATCTAAATATAGGGCTTTGTGTTTATTCTACTGAAATGCATTTTGTTGGCTTTGGTTCAGTTACAAGCTCATGATTAAACTACTACATAATCATGTATGCAGAAGAAATGTTTAAAAATGTAAAGTTATCCCCAAGCAATTAAACCCCAACTTTCTCTCTTAATGGCTTTCTATCAGCATAGATTTATCAATTTAATAATGTTTAATAATATTAAGATTAGAATCTATCAGGGGTAAGATATCCAGAATTTTCTAGTTAAAAATGAGAATACTCCATCACAAAGAAGTGTTCTATTAACACATTAGTCTGAAAAAGTACCTTACTAGTCAAATGCTGGGCCCTAAGAGGATGTCAAAGAGAAAATTATGTTTTAATCGGAGAAAGGAATAAGACAGTTTTAGGACAAGAGTCTTTGCTGTGAAAAGCAGGTCTGTTTCCCTAGGAAAAAAAAATTATCAGATTAAATTTTGTTAATATTTACATAAAAATATATATGCATGTATATATTTTATATATTATATGCACATTATATACGTCTATATCTTATATGTGTATATATGTGTGTATATGTATATATGTATAAAACTGATGTGCAAAAATGTTGTTACTATAATGTACAAAAATGTAGTAGGCATTGGTATAATTTTACAGATTAAGAAACTGAGACCTAGAGAAGGTAAGTTTTTCAGGATTTTAGTATATGTGCTGCCGAAGCGAGCACGTTTTTCAGGATTAGTAAGTAGTAGAGACGGTATTTCAGGTCAGGACTCTCTGACCAAGTCCTCTTCCTTTCTACCTCTTTCTACTCTTCTACAAAACTCAATTTTAATTGAACATCTTCTGAAGGATGAATTATAGTTGATTTAAAGATATTCTAGTCAGAAAAAAAGGGGCTGAAATACTTTCAATAAAGTGGTTTCCAGGGATTGGGTGCAGTTTAAAAGTCTCTCTTACTAAGCTTTCTGTTCAGTTCACTTTCAAGAGCATGACTGGGAATTGGAAATTGGCTACTAGTGTAGACTGGGAGTTTCTGAATAGCACTGGAAAGGTGAGATTGATTTAATGATAAATACCATCTTTAGAAGAAAGTTCATTAAATGTCACTTTGTAGTGTCCAAGTTGAAGAAATGGTCACATTTCTTTGGCTCTTCTATGTATGAGAGAGTCCAACATTGTGGCAAGCACCAGAATGTTGGCAAGGTGTGAAAAATCAATTCATCTCTGGGATGACTAGGCAGAGACTGATTTATTCATTTATTTATTTATTTTTCAATCAAGTATTATACATAGCTAAATCAGCTGAAGATATCAAGAAGAATAAGCTGAGACCCATATTCTTACATGACTTGCAATCTAATAAAGAAGCCACAAAAATTGTCGACGCTATTCAGAATGTTATAAATCTCTCTACAGCCAGCCTCAAGTTCTCATCCAGACTTTCTGGGCTCTTCTTAATCGGAGCCTACACTGCTCATTTTTCCCAATAGCCACTGCTCAATACAGATACACATTGTTCTCACTAGTTTGGTCTCCTCAGTATTACACAAACATGCCTGGACCACTTTGGTTTCCTTTCTCCTCTTCCTCTCTCCCCTCCCCCACCTGTTCTTCCTTTCCTTCCTCTCTTTTTCCTTTGATAGATGCTTTTAGCATTTATAATGTGCTAGCTACTGTGCTGACTGCTAAGGTTCCATCAGAAGATCAGACATATTTTTCACCCTCCTGAGCTGACAGTCAATGTTTTAGGATTTAGCTGCAGGTCACATTTTTCTTTCAAAGTCTTTTCTTGAGTATCCTTGTTCTGAATGGTCATTGACTCTTCTGCAGCCTGACAGCTCCTACAGTGCTTTTTTTTGCAAGTAGGACAATACTATATTGATTTTTGGAGAAGAGAAACTGTTGCAAGAGTTTGAGGAGAGAGTAGTGTCAAGGCCTGGGATGGCCTAGAGAAACTCTTTGTGGAGGTGGTGAGACTTGAAATGGCCACGAAGAAGGAATAAATTTGGTAACTGAAATAGAGAAAAGTTTTCAGACAGAGACTACTAGCATTATGGCTTTAAAATAGATCAAACCCAGGATAAGTATTCCCTTTCTCAATATGCAGAATTAGTTTCTTGATTCTCATTTTAGGAGATTGTTCAGATTATCCTTGGTGTAAAATCATCACAGAAGGCCATGCTTGACAAGATGTTACTTATTCTTTATTGAGACCTGCTGGTCATAGACTTGTAAGATTTCAGAGTAGCCATGACTTTAGGAGCTTTCAAATGGAAATCCCCTCTCAGCATGGCAGCAGTCCTTAACAGGCGGTCTCTGACAAGCCCTTCTTAAACAATAATTTCTGCTTGCCACACTCACAAAATAGCTGTTTCCATTCATTGGACCACTTCCATGAAAACACAAGTCTTTTTAACAGTAAGCTGAAATTGGGCTAGGTTTTTTCAGCCATTGAGTCTCATTTTAACTTCTAAAGCTATATAGAATAAGGTTAATTTTTCATCAATGTGAGAGCCTCTTAAATATCTATAAAAACAAAAATTGCTTGGAAAGTAATGCAAGAGATTCATTCCCTGGCACAACTGGGTTGAAGTTATAGCTCAAGACAATGAAACAACCAAGATAGCAAAATTGCAGGGTGTTAAAAGTGCAAACCCTAGGTTTAGACCCTCTTGGTTTCAGACTTGGCTCCTCCACTTGCTGGTTCCTCTCTGGGCCTCAGGATATTTGCTTGGTAAATGAGGATTACATTAGCATCTCAAAAGCATTCAGTGACTAACTTCATTGTGCCTTTGGGAGAATTAAATAACAGAATATACACAAAGCTCTGGGTGCAGGCTTGGGCTCATAATAAGCATTGGATGCTAGCTTAGCAAAAAGTAGTTGCACAGTAAATGAGGGCACCTGGGCCAAGATGCACCATTATTTAAAAGTTGGCTGACTAAAGCCATCAGGGAAGTCCAGGCCATATGGGACAATTCTGTCCAGGCTGAAGGAGGAGACAGGACACATTAGCATAAAGTCTGTGGGCTGAAAAACAGAAAACCCAACTTAGGATACCTTTGCTTGCTTCCTTGCTTATGGCAGATCACCCACCTGGTGCATCCTAAAGTGCTGTGTCTGGTGTGAGCTTAAAGGATGCAAGCACTAGAGTGATCAGTTTGTCTCTGCAGAGAAACTTTTGTGGTTTGCCAAATTACTTTTTATGAGTTTCTTTTTCACCATTTCCTTAAAATTTCCCATACCTCCATTCTATTCCTCTTAGTTCTAACTCATCGGTTGACCTTAAATGATGTTTGTTTCTTGAACTCCAAGTCTGTTTGTGGAGACCCTTAGGGCATTCTTGCTACAGTCTGTAGAAATGGGTTATCCAGTGAGAAGAAAAATGTTACATTCCAAACCCCTCAGATCAGTGGCATTTGAATGGTGTGCACTTTTAAAAACAACCTCATGTATTACCTCATTTAGTCTTGTGTAATCACCTATAGCAGATGGTTAGAGTGTCAGGCTATTCGCATTATACAGATGAAAAAATCAATGCTCAGAATAATGAATAGCCTTGTAAATACACCAGTATTTACACCAGTAAAATGGTGTAGTGTGGACAGAAAGAAGGCCTGGGGATTCTGAATAGTTCAGCTGAGGTTTGGCTGCACTTTGTTGGACCTCCACTTCCTCATCTGCAAAATCTGGAATTTCAAACTGATGATTCCTTTAATGCTAATATCCAGTGGAGATTATAACATGTACAATGTTGGGTAGTAGTTTAGAGTCAGAGGCAGGACTAGAGCTTGAGTGTCCTGCATCTAGGCCAGTGCCTTCCCATGTGTCCATGCCATTCTGCGATGCCCTGTAAGCCCCAGCTTTCCCACCCACCATCACCTTCTTTTCTGCTTTGGCAAACATTTATGACGTAGTCTCCCAGAATGATCAGTCGTGTAGATAGGAAACTATTTCTTTTCCTCTCTCCTGTGCTTTGGCACAAATAGATATGTTTGGGCAAGTTGTCCCTGTTGTGATCATTATGCACTTTGTTATTTTTGTTCTAGTGCCCAGAAGCCTGTAGGGCATAGATGCCTGGTAAAAGAATTTACAGCCAATTTAGTCCACCTGAGTTAAGTTACACAATCAGCCCACTTGCAGAAAGGTGGTTTCTGTTTCCCTAAAATTGGTCATTTCTGGGGATCAGGCTGAGCCATTTTGAGACTTAAAACTGCAGACATTGAAACTATGATTAAACGGGCTTCATCCATGACTTAGTGGCATTAAGTGTGTAGATTTAAGACCCTGGACTACCACTTAGAAACTGTTGAAGTTTGGATGGATTATTAAATTCTCAGTGTTTCAGTTGTCTCATCTGCAAGATGATTTAATAATAGGACACAAGTCATAAGAGGATTGGATGAGGTGATAAGATGTGTTTAAAACAGTACTTGGTACATTGTAGGTGCTCAATAAATACCAGCTGTTATTCTCTTTTAAGTTATTTTGTTATTCTCACTTTATAATTACAAAAGATGAGGTCCCAAAAGAAGCCTCTTGTCCATGGTCATGACAAAATCCATAGTGTACTCATGACTAAAAGTTAGTTGTCCTTCCTCATTTCTTTCCACTCAGGTCTCCTTACACTTTTTTTTACTTGTTTTTTTCTTTTTTTTAAGAATAATGACTTCACAATTGAAATTCAGGAAATGCTTATAAGCACTGAAAGTTATACAAATGCTCTTATGTCCCAATAAACACATCCTAAGTTGAAAATGTATTTATACACCTTACCTACCAAACATCATAGCTTAGCATAGCCTACCGCAAATGTGCTCAGAACACTTATGTTAGCTTACGGTTTGCCACAATCACCTAACGCAAGGCCTATTTTATAAAGTGTTGAATATGTTATGTAATTTATTGGATATTGTACTGAAAGTGAAAAACAAATGGTTGTATAGGTAACTTGAAGTATGGTTTCTACTGAATGTGTATAGCATTTCTATCATCGCAATGTGTAAAAAGTTTAAATCAAACCATTGTATGTCAGGGACCATCTGTAGGTAAGCACTGCTACTATATGGTGTCTATTTCTGAGGAAAGCATGATCAATTAGTAATCTCCAGTGATCCATCTGAATTCTGTGTGCCACGCTCTGGATGCCACTCTGTTTTTCCTGCCTGTTACAGTTGTGCCTACCTTGTCTGCTGCTATGTGGAGCTTGCCTCTCTGGGATCCCATCATTCCAACTAAACTTAGGGAGCACACATCAATGGCAACGCCTTCTACCATCACACCTGGCCTACAAAGGACAAAGATCACATAGCTTTTCAACAGTGTCAGTGTCTCTCTCCCTGATACATTCCTCTGTCTCCTCTGAACCCTTCTCAGCATACCATTAGTGAGGGATTGATATTTAGGTAGCATATGATGCAAAACTTTTACTGTCTGGCCCCTTACCTTTTGACTATACTGATCTGAAGGTCTTGGTTCTCACTGGAGGTATGCTTCACCAGATAAACAACAATAAGTTAATGAAACTGAAAGGTAAGGCTGACGCCTTGTATTTATGCCACAAAACCAACAGGTAGTGAAAGAATCAAGTCACTTTCTGGTTAAGTTGACTGATCCTGACTATCAAAAGGAAAAATAATTGCTTTGCCACAGCATCACAGAGGAAAATACATCTGAAACTCATGGGTTTCTGAGGGTATCTCAGTCCATATTCACCCATCTATACTCTGTGTTTCCATAACCCAACTTAATGGATACATCAACAACCAAATACAGATAAGATTTACCCCCTTCAGAAATGACAGCTTGGTTTACTCCCAAATAGGAATTCTAACAAATTATGGTAATGGTTCAGGGTAAGAAAAACATGGAATAGGGAGTGACAGATGAAAGTTGTAATGGCTGCATATCTAGTTACAGTTACATACAATTTTTTCTTGTTTGTTAAGTATACTTTAAATGTTTTTTCTTCTTCCTTCTCACTGTTTTATGTAAGAGACATGGATTGTACTTATTTTTAAAATTTAGTCTTTAGGTTACAGGATAATTTGGGATTATGACTTAACTACCAATAAAATAACATCACCTGAAGATAGAAACAATTTCTGAGACATTGTCATCTTTGGGAAAAGAGGTTGAGAGCATCAATTGCATAAAGGATGGTTGAATCTTATATGAGGTAAACACATCGTTGTTATTGTCCCTGTTTAGAAGCTTAAATAAGTGTAGAAAGGCATGAGTAGCCAAAAGGGTAGACTGTTCTGGTATTAATTTGTTGTTTCTCAGTCCACATTTACCCATCTGTACTCTGTTCTGTACTATTGTGGTTAAAAGTCTACAAACTCCATTTTCCAGTCTCCCTAGCCAGTCAACTCCCTGTTAGTTTCTTGAGTAGCAGGGACTGGTGAGGGGATCAGGCAGTAGAGAAATAAGAAGTGTCACACAGCAATTATTGACATTAATAGTTAAATTTACCTTGCTCGTTTTTGACTGGGGCTTACCTTTGCATTAGCTATTCTTCTTATTTAAAACGTTATTCCCCTTAAACTTCAGATGGCTGCTGTCTTCTTGTCATTAGGATCTCAGCTTTAATATCATCCCCTCAGAAAGCCTCTTCTGACTCCCTATCCTCTTAATCTAAAGTAGTCCTTTTACAGTCTATACCTTATTTTAATTCTCTCAATAGCAGTTATCATTATCTTGTAAATTTTTACTTACCTACAATCTATTTTGAATGTACTAGAATAGAAGATTTATGGGAGCAGAGGTGTTCTCCTTTCTACTTCCTCTTTCTCTCTTCCTTCTTTCCCTACCTCCCTTCCTTCCTTCCTTTTATTTTTTTCTCTTTTACTAAACAATGCCTGTTACAAATTGATTACTCAATGAAGATTTGACAAGTAACTTTCTGAATCAGTTATTAACTTTCTTCTTTTACTAATTTTCCTTTCTCCAGGTTAAATTAACTTGGATCTTCCCATGGCATAAGCAAGGCAGAAATTACCATCTCCGTTTTTACAGAATTCAGTAAAAACAGGAAACACTTCTGTTTCTGGCTATGATATTATTGCTGGTATTAGCCAAAACCTTCCACCAGGAAATTTATGAATTAGGTGTAGGAGTTGGGGGAGAGAAGCAAAGTGATTATTCGAAAGCATTAGAAATGAACTAAAGCAACCAGACATTAAGGTCCAAGATCCTGAAGACAAGCGAATTGCATTGAACTGAGCTTGGCATTTATGGCTGCTTTTTCCCTCAGGTCCTTGACTGATTCACATATCATGGCAGCAAAGCCAAACAGAAAGTGGCAGCCTAGAGCTTTTGGCAAACTCACGAGGGCTAGGGAGACAAAACTTGGAGTTCAGAGCTATCAAGACAGCCATCATTTGAAGAAGAAAGATTCCAAAGAAAAGGAAACCACAGAGAGGTGAACCTGAATCTTTGTTGCACAATTTCCCCTAGAGACATTTTTACTCCAAAGCGACGCGTGTGGCAGGCAGTACTCTCAGAAATAATACAAAAAGCTGCTGCTTAGAGGCCAAAAATTTCTCAGAGATTTTGGCAGTCTCCTGGTACTAGAGAGTCAAGGATTAGCATTCAGAGCACATCGAGAGAGGAGCCCAAGTGAATACCCCAGGCTTTATAATTAGAAACCTGAAAGGGCTGCACTCAAGAAGTGAAAGCTAACCTTAAATAGACCAGTCCCAACTTCATCAAGCTTATATGCCAATACTCTACCTGTCTATCTGAAGAAAGACAACATTAAATCATGTCACTATAATTTTTTTGTAAGAATATCCAGGATTCAATCAAAAGTTTCCAGGGAAGGTAGGAAACAAGACTGAATGACTGAAAACCAACAGGAAAAATAGACAATAGAAAGTGAATCATGAGTCGGAATTTTAAGATATAGATAAGGTATGGACTTGAATATAATAATATATTCAAAATAAAATTCTAGTATAGCCAGGTTACTGGAATCTATAAAGTAGAGTAGTATGGAAATCTGGAACTAAAAATTATAATAACTAAAATTAAAAATTTAATAGATGGATATATTTTAATTGACATAACAGATTAGATAATTAATTAGAAAGAGATTATTAGAAAATACCCAGATTGAAGCACACAGAGAATGAAAAAGAATGGAAAACATAGAAGAAAGTATGAGAGATATACAGGTCATGGTGAGGAGGTCTAAATCACACCAGTTTCTTAGAGTGAGAGAAAAGAGAGAATAGAATAGAGGGAATATGTAAAGAGATAATGTCTGAAAACTTCCTCAAATTTGCCAGACATCAAGTTCTAAATCCCAAAATGCTATAGTCCCCAAATAAGATAACTACCTAGCACTGATGGTACACTGGCAATCCTAGCCCTTGTAATAGGCAAGAAAGATGTAAAGGAATCTATACCTTTGTGTGTGAATTTCCTAGGGCTGCTGTAACAGAGTACCTCAAACTGGGTGGCTTTAACCGTTATAAATTTCTTGTCTTAAAGTTCTGAAGGCCAACAATGTGAAATTAAGATGATGGCAGAGTCATGCTCCCTCTGTAGGCACCGGGGAAAATGTCCTTCCTAGCTTCTGGTAGCCTCAACTGCTTCTTTACTTGTGATACATCACTCCAATCTTTCATCTTCGCATGGCATTCTCTCTGTGTGTCTTTATATCATCTTCCTTGTGTGTGTCTGTTTCTGTGTTCAAATTTCCCCGTATAAGGACACAAATCATCCTAATCACCCTTGTTCTAATCACCTCACTTTTTTAAAAACTTAATTTTAGATTCAGGGTTACATGTGCAGGTTTGTTATATAGGTAAATTTGTGTCATGGGGGTTTGGTGTACAGATTATTTAATCACCCAGGTACTAAGCATAGTATCTGATAGTTATTTTTTTCTGATCTTCTGCCTCCTCTTACCCCCCGGCCTCAAGCGGGTCGCTGTGCCTATGTTCCCTCCTTTGTGTCCATTTGTTCTCATTATTTAGCTCCTACTTAACAAATGAGAACGTGTGCTATCTGGTTTTCTGCTCCTGTGTTAGTTTGCTAAGGGTAATGGCCTCTAGCTTCAACCATGTTCCTCAAAGGACACAATCTCATTCTTTTTATGGCTACATAACATTCCATGGTGTATATGTACCACATTTTCTTTTTCCAATCTACCACTGGTGAACATTTACGTTGATTCCATGTCTTTGCTGCTGTGAATAGCATTGTGATTAACATACGTGTGGCTGTGTCTTTATGGTAGAACAATTTATATTCCTTTGGATATATATATGTACTCAGTAATGGGATTGCTGGGTCAAATGGTAGTTCCATTTTAAACTCTTTGAGGGATCATCACACTGCTTTCCATAATTTACACTCCCACCAACATTGTGTAAGCATTCCCTTTTCTCTGCAACCATGCCAGCATCTGTTATTTCTTGACTTCTTGAAAATAGCCATTCTGACTGATGTAAGATGATATTTCATCATAGTTTTCATTAGCATTTCTCAAATGATTAGTAATATTGAGTATTTTTTTCATTTGCTTGTTGGCTGCATGTATGTCTTTTGAAAACTGTCTGTTCATGTGTTTTCACCACTTTTAAATGGAGTTGTTTTTTGGTTGTAAATTTAAGTTCCTTATAGATTCTGGATATTAGATGCATAGATTGCAAGTATTTTTCCCCATTCTGTAGGCTGTCTGTTTATTCTGTTGATAGTTTCTTTTGCTCTGCAGAAGCTCTTTTGTTTAATTAGAACTAATTTGCCAATTTTCGCTTTTGTTGCAATTGCTTTTGGCATCTTCATCATGAAATCTTTGCCAGTTTCTATGTCCAGAATGATATTTCCTAGGTTATTTTCCAGGATTTTAATAGTTTTGGGTTATATATTTAACTCTTTAATCCAATTTAAGTTGATTTTTTATATGGCATAAGGAAGGGGTCTAGTATCCGTCTTCTGCATGTGGCTAGCCAGTTATCCCAGTACCATTTATTGGATAGGGAATAATGGCCTCATTTTGACTTTATTAATTCAGGAAAGATCATATTTACAAGTGAGGTCACATTTTGATGTGCTGGGGGTTAGGTCTTTGCTGTATATTTTTATGGGGATACAATTAACAGTTGGTTTATCACAATAAAACTGCAGAAAACTAAAGATAAGGTAAAGATACTCAAAGTAAGCAAAGATTGAACACAGATGACCATCAAAGTAGTAATGATAAAACAGAAAACAGATTTCCAAAAACCCGTTGAATTGTATCTGAAAAAAAAAAACAAACCAAAACTCTGAACCTAGAATCCTGTACCCCCCAAAAAATTCTTCAAAAATAAATGTGAAATAAAAAAATTTTAGTCAAACAAAACCTTACACAATTTATGGCCAGCATACCTTTACTAAAAGAAAGACTAAAGGGAGATTTTCAGGCAGAAAAAAATATGCTTATAATGAGCACTGAAAAGAGTAAGTAGAAAAATCTAAATCGTTACTATTATAATAATATCTCATGAGGTATGAAATATCTGTGGAGTGAAACATGAAAACCATAATACAGGAGGGGGAA
The DNA here is from genome assembly GCF_002776525.5 of Piliocolobus tephrosceles. Lineage (NCBI taxonomy): Eukaryota > Metazoa > Chordata > Mammalia > Primates > Cercopithecidae > Piliocolobus > Piliocolobus tephrosceles. Next base: position 37,704,717 of record NC_045451.1, read on the forward strand.
GGAGTACATTATAGTTTTGCAAGGTCTTTTTATTTTATACTCTAATCAGGGAGTGGTGTGTATGGCCCTCTCTAGAATAACCACTAACATAATAAAAATAAAATAGTTAATAACTAGGTAAGAGAAGGGTATATGGAATAATTTAAATATGAGTTCAAAGAAAGCAAGAAAGTAGTAGAAGAAAAGAACAAACAAATTGAGATGTCAATAATAACATTTAATGCAAGTGTAACAAATATTTTAACAAAAGACTAAAATATTTGAACTAGGTAAAAATGAATAATTAAACAAAAATTAACAATAACCATACTTAAGAACAGATTTTAGTATCTAATACCATTCTCAACTAAAAGGAACCAGGATTCCTTGAAAAATGATAGATTCCAAGACTGGAAAAGAAAAGTGTAAAATAAACCTGAAACATCTTGCCGCGCCAGAAAACAAATGCTTAAAGAATGATGGTGACATATCAAACAAAACACAAGAAAGGATCATAGGAGCCATTTTAAAGGAGCTCTCACTGTTCAAATCTGGGACGATTTAAGCTCAAAATTAATAATGATAATACAAAATTATTGCCAATTGAATGAAGTAAAAATCTATGTGTCATATTGTCATACAAATAAGCAAATGACAAATAAAATGATAAAACCTTTACTTACAGTAGAACATCAATGATTAAATGTATAAAAAAATGGAAAATTACTATTTGACAACGATTATTATAATAATTTATGGAGGCCAGAATCATCAATGGATGATAAAGCTGATGGGTTAAACTTTGAGGATTAACAAGATTTGTACATAATCTCAAAATTTGTTAAGATATTTATTAATCACAGATATAAATATAGTAACTTTTCAGTATGAAAACCTGGCAGACACCATCTTGGTTTAAATTGACCTCACTAGTTGGATTTTTGTGCCTCCTAGTATGATACATCAAAAAGATCACAATGTCATTTCTGTAGTATTCCTTCCAAAAAACATAACCCAAACTTAATAAAATAGAAACCTTAGCCAACTCAAATTGAGGGGTGTTTTGTTCTGTAGTTCTGTAGTTATAAAAGTGTCATGGAAAAGCAAAGAAATGCTAGTGAAGAGATAAGGATATTTTCTGTACATGTTTTGACTCAATGCATGGAACACATAGCAAGTATAGAGCTTTGCTGGTAGTTCTAGCCTGTGCAATAAGGCAGGAAAAAGAAATAAAAGATGTGAAAACTGAAAAGGAGACATAAAACTGTCCTTCTTGGCAAGTGCTATGATATTGTATATTTAAAAAATCTGTTATCTGCTGTGCTGAAACTCTGCTAGTACTGCAGCCCTGATAGTTATTGGGGGTTCTGATTAAAAGCCTCCTCCCCATTTTTGGCCTAAAATGAAATCATGTCAGCTAGTATTGACTGGCCACATAGGATGCTCAAAGCTCATTGAATTTAAGAGAATTTATCTTCACTGGTTACTATGAACAGAATGAAGAAATAATCATAATTTTAATGATGGTACCTGAAGACAAATAATTTAAATAGTAGATTCTGTATTTATTAATAAAAGATTCCTATATATCCACTTAGTTGAGTCTCATGGAAACTTTGTAAAGTATATATGAAAGATATTACTAGTTCACTTTCCAGACAAGAAACTGCTATTTAGCTTGAGAGACTTAAAAAATCATACAGTTAATAAGGGGTAAGGAGATCGGAATTCAGTATCATTTGTCAAGTGCTTTTATTTTTCTGAAATCTTCACTTATTTGAGGTATGAATCAGTACAAATTCCCCCCATCCTAAAATATAAAATTCAGATACTAAGTACAAAGAAAGACTTTTGCTGAAATTGTTCTATGTCTAGTTAAATTGGATTATCTGGGATCCAACATAATGTTGTTTATGGAGACATGAAGGTCTAGAAATAAAATATGAAATTATAAAATTACCGAAAGATTATTTGGCCTTCTTTATTTCCTAGACTCAGTATTCTCCATTCTCTTTTAAAAATAATTTCATTTTCCCAAAGCTATCTGAGGGGCCATTCTGTTATTCAATAAACCAAAATTGAAAATTTTACATGTATTTTAAATAGTACATTATCAATTTTACATTCTAAATGAACCAAGTGTCTTTATATCTACCCGACATATGAAAATTTAAAAAATTTGCTATTTGTCATTTTTTCCCCAGATTTCAAGTTTTTACAATTTTATTTCCTTCACATTCTTGCAGTTTTCAAAAGCTTCATATATTTAGGCATGCTTTGTGTGTAAGATGCTCAGCAACTGCTTGAACATGCCCTTTGATCAAAAGTCCAGCTGGGAGAATCTGGCTCAGGGGGAGAAACTTTATGATATGTGTTATGAGGACACAGCAGTTCAACACTGGATCAAGCCTCAAATCCTGCTTCACCACCTTAAGAGTCTGCTGCTGTTGGACACAGACATGAAGTTGCCTTGTTTCGGTGATGAGGTGGGAAAGATCTTCATTTGTGAAATGAGATGGGAGATTGGGCTGCTAAGGAAGAACTGAGCTGCTTCAAAGCAAAAGCTCAAGGCATGCTGGAGGGACCCAGAGGTTACTACCTCTGTTGTGTCAGATTCTGACCTTGATTTTGGATTGCCTTTGGTCTTACAGTTTGTGTGCTCTGACTTCTATTTTCCATTTATTTGGGTCATTTTCAAAGAGTGAGGATTTTTAAATACTGACTGATATAAAACCACTTTTCATATGTTAACCCCAAATCACTAAATACTCTTGAATATTTACACAAAGAGAATTGAAGTTCTATCACAACTTTGTGTGCATTCAGTAAATCTTTGACTAGGCTTAAACTGTATAGATGATGGTTGTTTCTGTAACTGTAGACAGCACAGCTGGAGCTAGGCAGCTGACATTAAGTTAACCAGGTTTCTTTTTTTTTTGTCTTTTATGGCTCCTGGATAAAGAGTAAGATATTTTGAGGAATATCCTATTTGCACCTCTGCTGTGAGATACGTGCTGTATTTTCTGGCACTGATGTGTACTATTAAGGCTTGAAGAGTAATACAGAAATGAATTTAGTGATAAAGGAAATACTAAATTGGAATTCACCAACTCTCTAGATTATTGTAAACTCTGGGGACATGCATGAATCCAATAAATAAGTGAAATAAAGAACATTTGGCAAAAAGAATAAGGAACTAACATGACAGGGAGATTCCTGTTCTCAATTACTTCAGGAAGGAAGGGAACTAGCATGAGAAGCCAAGAAGGAGAGAAAAGGTGAATGAATGTGTGAGAAATTCAGAAAACCATCAAGAAGACTTTTGCTGGCAATGTGAATGGACACAATGATACCTGATTATTTTGTGCTTGTGATAGAAAGCATTATAAACAAACACTTTAATTGTATACACAATTGAACTAGGCCAATGTGTTTAGGCTGAGATAAGGTTAAAATGTGGATAGCATGAGGATACTAAGAAGGTATTCAGTCAGACTCTTGGAAAAATAGATATTTTGGATTAAAATATGACAAGAAGAAATGTGAAGGCAATACAGAAATTTCTGCCTCTTTTTCCCCCTGTGTTTATGTGTGTGGATAAACTGGCTTCCAACAAGAAATATAGAATACAGGTTGTTTTCTCTGAAGTGTAAAGGAGATTATTTAGGACAAATTAAAGGAAAGCCCTTGGTATGAGTTAATATCTTTTTCATGCAAAGAACAACATTCATCCTTTCTTCTGTAATAAGGTAATATGGAGCCACTCACTGGAAGGCATTTGTGGGCTGAGATCAGGTGTTTAAATCTCTGGCAAAATAATCTTGTCTACATCCCATCACTGAACTCATGATTTTGCGGTATAAGGTCACTGCCATCTACTCAGGACGTGACAGATAAGGCTAGGAGAAATAAACAACATATCTGAAATCCGTTGGAGAATTTGTTCTCGCTGTTGAGGGGAATAGAAGGCAAGATGTTGCCCTTAAGGATGTTAGAAAGGATGGTAAAATGGCAAATAAGCCTGAAAGGGCAGTGCATGCTAATGTTTAACTGACAATGACTCCAACACTATGCCAGGCACTTAGATTACAAACAAGGAAAACATAATTTTCCTTCCAAGAGACGTAGGATCTGCTGAAGAATATAATCAAGAATCTGGAAATTCGTGATGATATGGGAAAATACACAAGCTTAGGTTTTGGAGTTTGACACGGCTTGGGCTGATTCCCAGTTCTGCTCTTGATTATGAAGTTAGCCAAAGAACTTAACCTCTTTTAGTCTCATTTATCTCATCTGTACACTTGAGTGTACATGTTTGAAAACCAAAGTTGATCCCTATAAAGTGCTTTAAAAAGTGTCTAGCACAAAGAAGATTCTTAACAAATGGTAGTTCTAATGAGGAAAGGGTTCAGGTGCTTGTGAAAACATGAGGCCTATTTAGGAAGGAAGCTTCATTTTTTTATGTTGAACAGGCATTGTCATTAAAGAGGGAAAAGAACTTTTTGAGGGTGGAACTCAAGATTGGTAGGCTCTGATACGTATGTATTGAGAATGGAAATGCTTCATTAATTGGCACTGAAATCAAGTGAATGGAAAAGAGACAGGATGTCTGTTTCTGTAGCCTTCCTCAACATGAGGTGCATGTGTCTCAAAAGCTAGTAAGACATCCACCAAGGGGAGGAAAAAGATGAGTAAAAAGAAATCTCATGTCACAAATTTGCATCATCATCATTTATTAGAATAATAAAAAATATAACTTTAGCAACTTTAGCTAGTATTTTAATTTTTTAAGCATTCTTCTTTCATTACTTTGGTTTCTCACAGATCTCTGAGGGAATGAAGGTAGCTCAGAAATTATTAATCTCATTTTACAGATGAGGACAGTGAGGCAGTTGTTGGAGAGAACGCTAGACTAAGACTCAGAAGGTGTGAGTCCCTGCTAATTGTCACCACCTGATGCTGTGTAATCTGGGAAAACACATTGAACTTTACACGACCTCAGTTCTCCTATCTTTCAGTATGGAAATCAGATAATCTTCCGAAATTGTCTTAGACTGAAGATTCTATGAACTCTTTAAAATGTTTGTTTTAAGATCGTATGATCTTTATTAATTGTTGTGAGAAGCTGCTGCTACTGGCCTGCAGTGATTGTGATTCCCGCCTCCAGATGTTCATGCCTTTCTAGTCCTCTCCTGTCATGAATATAGCAAATGGGATGGAAAACTATTTCTGAGATTAGGTTATAGCTACTCTGATTTGCCCCTTGCTTGCTGTGTTTCTGGCTCTTCTTTTTTTTTTTTTTTTGTTTTAGTTTTACTTGAAGTTCTGGGATACATGTGTAGAACGTGCAGGTTTGTTACATAGGTATACATGTGCCATGATGGTTTGCTGCATCTCTCTGGCTCTTCTAATGTGCTTGCTATGATTGACCAAGGTGCAGAGGCCCACATGGAGAAGAACTGAGGGCAGCTTTCAACCACCAACTGGTGAGACACTGAGGCTCTCAGTTCAACCTTCCAAAAGGAACCGAATCTGCTCATGCTCATGGCAGTGAACTTAGAAGTAGATGTTTCTCCAGTGGAGTCTTGAGATGACTGTAACTCTAGCCAGTACCTTGACTGCAGACTTGCAAGAGACCTAAGCTGTCAGACCTGTGTTTATGAATTCCCCCAGGCCTGAACCAACCCCCTACTCCTCCTCATTTCTGCAGCAGCAAGAAAAGGTCTGCTCTAATCCAGATCCTCAAGATAGAGGGAGGAAGGGAAAGGTGAGAAATGAGTTGTTTTCCTGCCCAAGTGGATCTCTTTCCTGTCAAGTCCATCTCTTTCTTGAGGGATTCCAAAGTGTGGGGAACCAGTTACTGTAAAGTGCTGTGGTAAGGTATTCCAAGATCAGGAGTATTTCCGGGGTGAGGTTTGGGAAGTAAGTTAGAGGAACTTCTACAATGGTTTGAACAGGGTCTGGACCCTTGATGAGCAGGAGTCAGTTTACAAGCCAGCCTGAATCTGTGGCCAGGTTGTGACCACAAGACAGCTGGTCTCAAGGCTCTCTGACTTGCTGTTCAGATTTTCTCCTCACCTCTGCTCTACCAGCCACTTCTGAACTACTTTATATCCTGCATCCTCTCCTGTGTTTTATTTTTTAGCATTATAAATCTTTTTATATCAAGGATCTGACTAGGATAAAACCTGACATCTTATCTGTAGAAAAATACATGTGTGAGTTTAATCTATCATTCCCCACAGAGATAGGCATGAGGAGTCTGATGTTGAAACTGAAACTTCACATGTATTTTCAGGGTTCCTATGTCTCTGGAAATGTATCATCAGCTTATTAAATGCCCAAAAGTCCCTGAGTTACAAATTTTCGCTGTGGAGACCTGTTCTTAGCTGAGGATTTGCCTAGAACCTGGCCTGTTAATGGTGTAGACCAGAAATAACCTGAGGTTTCACCTGTAGCCTCTGAAATTTAGCATGTCAATAGAAAAATTGCAGATTTTAAAATTCAAGGGAATGCATCTTAACTGGCAGGGTTGCAGGCTTTGAGGCATGTAGCTGGGGGAGGAAATCTTAGGTGAAGGGACCTGTTTGATACCCCCTAAATCCCAGCCTAAAAATCCCTCTGCAGATAAGGCTGGCTGACTCTTAGAATATTCAGCTTCTTACCTGGAGAGCTAGTATGTGACCAAGTCCATGGTGAGGGATCCTGGGTCAGGCTTAAATAGTGTAGCACTGAGTCTGAACTAAGTGGCCCTTTACCTGATGCATGGAAATCTTTGGTTAGCTGAGTTTTCATTATAATGGGGGTTGACTAACATCAATATTAGCAGTAAAATTTTTTAGCTTTTACCAAAAAATAATTCTGCTTATACAAGATGCTTTTCTTGCATAAATATCACACACCATTAAAAATATTTATCTTAGTGCTCAAAGAATATAAGCCAAAGTGTTGTCCTCTGTAATATCTTCCATCCTACTTGCAACGATGCTCCCATCTCTGTACCTATCATTCTTTAATGGAAAACTTCGAAGACTGCTAATAAACAGACAAATGCCATTGGAGGAGGTTAGCTTCCTAAAGCTATTTTCTCCTAGGACTTCATTTAGATTAGCGTATTAGGTTAGACAGGGATAGGAGACACAGGCAAGAAAGCTAGGAGGCCAGAAGAAAAAGAACAATAAAACTCACACATGTATCGTTTTTTCTGATATTTTGAAGTGTGGGAGGTTAGGGCTGAAAGGGCTTGAAAAGATGTTTACATTTAGTCTAGAGCACTTGATCAACAATGTGCATTCAGGGGAAGGTGGTGGGCGGCAAAGAGCAATGGAAGTTTTCAGTGGATGGAGGGAGTAGGCTTAGGGGCAGATGCCATGCTAATATCCCAGGCAGAGCGTGGAAAATCAGTTTGGCAATTGTCTTATGGCCATATCAAGGATCCTTCTGGGAATGGCAAGCAGAAGGAGAAGTTTATTTTCACCACTTTATGTAAAAATTCCTCTGTAGGCATTATTGTCTTAAGTTTTAGTGTGAAACTTCAGGCTTGGGGAATTTTGATGCCTTTGACTAGTTCTGATATTAGTTTTTAGTAATGTCAAAAATGGAAACAAGTCCGTTGTATTACGTGTTCTTTTTTATTTAACTTATGTTAAAAAATATTCCCGGGTAAGGCATAAAAAATGTTAATCTAGGACTTTGGGATTTCTGGAAGGAGTGGTGGAGAAGGCTTATAGTCTGGGTGTTTGTAGATATGACAATCAGAAGACAAAATAAGTTTTTGTTTTGTTTTGCTTTTGAGACAGAGTCTCACTCTGTTGCCCAGGCTGGACTGCAGTGGTACGATCTTGACTCACTGCAACTTCCACCTCCCAGGTTCAAGCAATTCTCCTGCGTCAGCCTCCTGAGTAGCTGGGATTACAGGTGCCTGCCAGCTTGCCTGGCTAATTTTTTGTATTTTTAATAGAGACAGGGTTTCACCATGTTGGTCAGGCTGGTCTTGAACTCCTGATCTCAGGTGATCCACCCACCTCAGCGTCCCAAAGTGCTGGGATTACAGGCATGAGCCACTGTGTCAAGCTGAAATAAGATCTTAAAATAAAATGCAAGGCCTAGACCTTGATTCCTCCTGAGTTGCATGTTTGGTCTTGGCCAGAGGAAATTCTTGACCATGTTTTAATTTTTATTTTATTCATATGTGATAGATTATTTCCAAATCTGCCATCACAAGGTAGAGCATATTTTCCCTCTGCCTTGAACCTGGGCTGACCTTGTGATTTTCTTTGACCCCCCCAAAAAATACAGTACAGCAAAGCTATATGACTTCTGGGGTTAGACCTTAGGGAAAAGTCCTATCATTTGCTTTCAGTCTTGAAACTCTTAGGTCTCCATGTTCCAAATAAGTCTAGTCTAGTCCACCAAAGGATGACAAGTCTCATGAAAGAGGCACAAATTCTGTTAGCTGGAACCAACTTCTGGATAAGCCATTGGGTATCCGTAGCCATGACTGACCAGTAAAAATAACACCACTCAGATTAACCCACAGAATTGAGAGAAAGGCTAAACCTTTGTTAATTTAAACATCTGAATGTTGGAGTAGTTTGTTGTACAACAATAGGTACTTGAGAGAGCATAAGGTACTCATATAACAATGACATATGTGAATACATGTATAGTGTTTTATAGCTTACAAGGATTTTTCACATGCAATTTTATTTCCTTGGATCCACAGGATGACCTTGCTTTCCAGCTCTGTAGAGTAGCTGTGGGGGTTTTCTGTTTTGTTTGGGGATTTAATCTTTATTATATAAAATGAATGTTTTATTCACCTATATTACAAATGGAGCTGAGATGTTGAAAATTTCCAGGGTTCACTTACAATCACAGGGCTGGTAAGTGAGCAGGAAAGGGCTCCCAAATAAGTTTTTCCTCTAGAAAGCCTATAAGGCTGTGCCTTAGGCAATGTTGTTGAAAAAGCCGGAGGTATAAGCCTGCTGTTGGAACACACAACTGTGAGATGGGTGCCTGCAGGGAAGGGAGGCAGCTTTATCATGGACCTAGGCCACTGCAGAATCTACTGTGGGGCTCCGAAGAAGCTTCCCTTTGGTTGTCATGCCAACAGACCCCCTATAGTCTCCAGCAAAACTTCAGCCCAGCCTGCAGGAGTTTAATTCGTGTGTACTTCTGACATGTTTTGTAACTGTTAGGGTATATTTTACTGTATTTGTTTTTTACACTAACTTACCACACTCCCAAATTAACCCAGGAGAACAGGACTGCTCTGTGAAAATAGGGGCGGAGGCTCGTGTGCATGGTTTCTCAGGTAATGTCCATGCCAAATAAAATAATTTCTTTTCCATACCCACCTCACTGCCTTCAGGTTAGGCCCTCATCACTTCTCTCCAGGGTTGCTGTGACAGCTTCCTAACTGGTACTCCAGGCACCACAATTCCAGTACCACCATTGGTACTCCTACTGTAACACTAGCCTCTTTTCCCATTCAACCAAATGGCACATTGGCACCAATTCCATGTCCTCGAGCCACCAGGAGGGTTTAGGTTTAGGAATATAAGCTACATTTCAGGAGTCTTTGTCATCATTTAAAACAGGTGTTGGGAAATAGAACTATCATTGATTAAATAACTGAGAGCCACCATGTCAAAGTCATCACCTAATTATCCCATTCTAACTATTGCCACATCTCTTCTCAGGGTAAATTGAGCAACATCTACTTCTTTGGAGGCATTATGACTATGACTTTCCTATCTCATAATTGTGGTTGTGTTGAAACTCTCCCCTTTATTCTCTACTTCTTCACCAGTTTAACTTTTACCCACAGTCTAAAATGAGGCCCAAGTGTCAATCCTATTTAGAAACCTTGCAATTTCTCTGAGATATAATATATACATAATAGGAATGAGTCACAAGCACTTAGGTACTTGAAGCCTACATAAACAAGGATTCTATAATGAGGAAATCAAGTATAGTCATGGCATCAGAAGTTCGTAAAACACAAACTTGAGAGCTACTGGTTTAAACTTTTTATTTACAAGTGGTACCATTGAGGCTGGGCTGGGAGTGAGAAGTAATGTGGAACATAGTGGTGGGAAGAGGTGGGGTGTAAGGTTTATTTCCCAAGGTCAAGTAATTAGGCAATAGGAGAGGTAGGACTAGAAATAATACAGATCTCTTGGCTCCTAAACCAATGCTCTTTATATTTGCCTAGGCTGGAGTAACGTATTTAGTTGTGTGGCCGGGCACGGTGGCTCACACTTGTAATCCCAGCACTTTGGGAGGCTGAGGCAGGTGTGGATCATAAGGTCAAGAGATCGAGACCATTCTGGCCAACCTGATGAAACCATGTCTCTATTAAAAATACAAAAGTAGCTGGGCGTGGTGGCGGACGCCTGTAGTCCCAGCTCAGGAGGCTGAGGCAGGAGAATCGCTTGAACCTGGGAGGTGGGGGTTGCAGTGAGCTGAGCCACTGCACTCCAGCCTGGTGACTGAGTGAGACTCTGTTTCAAAAAAAAAAAAAAAATTTGTGTGAAGGTGATTAAAACTAATCATTAGTGTTTTCAAGTAAAGAAATACATATTTTTCTTTAAAAAAGAGTTGGTCTCCACAGCATTATTGGATTAACCAATCAAAGTTAATCAACTATTCAATTTCATTAAACAACCAGAAATTCAGCCAAGCAATTGACACTTGCCACTGAGTCAATGAATTGTTTGGGTACACAGCCTAAACAGCTCCGTGGTGTAGGTGTTGTATAGACAGACACAGTCTGGCTGTCTCTGAAGTGGGAATCCAGTAAACAAGCCCAAGAGAACTATGTACACACAGACTGGTTCCCCCACATTGCCTACCAACTGAAGCAGATTAAATTAATAACTTTGCTCTGTTTATGGACATGCTAGTTATAAGCAATGTAGGCGTCTCGACTGACAATCAGCCAGGCAGAGAAACCAATTAACTAGTGGATCTAAATCACAAGGAAGAGGAGCCGTTTTCTAAATGACCTGGATATATCCTTGGTATAAATTACTAAATTAATTAGTAAATAAATCCCAAGTCTTTGTTGGTTTGCAACTTTACTCATTCATCAAATTTTATGAAACATCTCCTCTTTCTGTATGAGACATTGAAAAACAATGAGGATTAAAATACATTTCTTACAACATTAAAGAGAGACAATGTAGTTGCAAGGAAATAATTTCAAGTTAATTTTGCCAAGCATTCCTTGGACCCAAAATACTGGAAGGTGAAAGAGAAAGGAAGGGGAGGAGAACCATCTTTCGTGAAGCCTGATTACACCTGCCTGGTGCTTTCTCATAAAGGAGCTTTGGCCCTGGGTAAAACATAGTTGAAAGCAAATGATTCACATAGATACTATACCCATCTTCAGATAACTATGTTCTCTTCCCTTGTCAGCAGCAAAATTAGATGATAATTCCTTATAATTGCCCTAGTACTTTTCACAGTATTTTATGTATACTATCTCATATAATCTTCATCTTCATCCTAGGGAGACAGGACAAACAACACTATGTTCATTTTAAAGATGAGGAAACAAAGGCCTAGAAAATTTAACTGATTTCCCAAAGCCATTCTGCTTTCTTTCAAAGGTGTGGTAATCTGTAACTTGAAACTCTTACCAAATGGAGGCAATTTCTTGATTGAACAATTTTGGTAGAATCACTGAAACTATGTAGGGTAGTGATGACAAAATATGCCTCAATATTCTTATTGATGTCTAATAGACAATGCATCAATATTTTTGCTGCATGCTTCTCCCCTCCTTCTTCCTCCACCTATGTTTTACTATCTGTTAAGGTGTACATCTGGTCTCTGGTAAGCCATGAAATCTTACTGGGCTTCTCAAATCCACACTATTTAGTGTCTTCCCTGAATTTCTTTAGCAATGCAAAGAGAACAAGCTTTTTTTAAAAAAATAGTTAATGAGTTGATTCTTGGATGTGTTAATTAAGATACTATGTGAGGGCTTGAGGCAAAGACAGAAGAGCAATGCCTGTTTACTGCTCCACCAGATCTCATGGTGTGGTGGGGCAGCAAGTCAGGGCAGCAGCCCAGCACTGCATATATCAGGGGTGTGCCCTGTTGGAGTTCCCAATGCTATGGGGTCTCTAAAGAGGAAAGGTCTGTTCTGCATAGGGCACGAAGAATGTAAAGACATGCAACAATTGGTTAAATACGTATTTGAGCTATTCTCTAATATTTCATTTGCCTTATCTTTTTAATCTCAACTAGAGTTCAAGTTGGAAAAAATTTTCAACTGCAGAAATGTGCCCAGTCTATTGGTGAAGAGCAAGCATAGGAGAGTCAAATTATTCAACATAGAATAAAGTAAGTATCAGCTACCTATCCTCTAACAGATGAACCTACTTGAGAGAGGAGAGAACATCAAAGGCTGCAATATGCTGAGCTTTCTAAGAAAACTGCTTTGAAGGGAACAGCTTTTCCTTGGATGGGTAAGTCCCAACATATTTATAAAAATCATTCACATTGTCATTTTTCATATGACCTCAATTCCGTGCCGGATACTCATACTAGTTGAGGGTAGGAGTGGGTGAGAAGGGAAGTGAGTGGGGCCAAACTACAAGAAATAAAATGTACAGTCCCTGAACTTTTATTTTAATTGAGGAGACATAAATTATCAGTGAAAGGCAGGATATGACTTGGGGTATAAAGGAGTCATTAATAGCTTGAGGGATTCTATTAAAGTGGGAAATCAACTTGCATATTCGGGGAAAGCTTCATGGAGAAGGTGGAGTTAATTGGATCTTGAAGAACAGGTTGAATTTTGACTGTTAAGAAGTCAGGGAAAGATATCACGGAGAGTCTACACTTGGCCAGTTGTGCTTATAAACAAGAATCCTGGACAGATTCCAATACAGCACTGAGATGGGATCCCTGTGCCCTGCCCCACCTCTGAAGCCCCAAGAGACACCCTGGTGCTCGTTAGCACCCACTAAGCCAAGCAGTCTAGTTATATGGGACATAGAAGATCCTGTCCCTGCCCTCAAAGTGTTTACTGTACAATTAGTCAGAAAATATGAGGGTAAGAGAAGGAAGGAAATGCTTCTAAAGACCAAGTGATTTGACGGGTTTAGGAAAAGTGGCTATCTACAGGGATCAACATAATAGGTAATTATGCAATCCTCTCTTCTATTTATTACAACAGATGGAGGCCTGGCCTCAAGTTGTAAATTGCCTGAAAGATGCTTCCTGTTGTCATTCTCTGCGGTTGTGCTTTTGCTTCTCTTTAGGGTTAAAAGCAGCTGCTCACTAACCCACCCACATATTTGGAGAAACAGCTGTAGTTAATGTGGATTACTTTAATCTAGAAAAATGTTAGTCCAGCCTCAGAGGCTGTTGTTTAGGAGAAAGAGGAGGGCAGGATGTCTAGAGACCTGATTTGCCAATATCCAGTTTTGTGATTTTAGGCAACATTCTTGAACTTGGAACATCTGTGTGCACAATGGGAATAGTAATACTTGCCTACTTATCCGCTGGGGCTACTGTAAGGGCAAAATGTGGCATTAGATAAGAAAACATAGACACAAAGAAACCACTGTATGTGCTTCAGGGACATTTAATCACTGTTGGACATAACAGGGAAAAACTAGAAACATTTGTTTTCTTCCTTGGCCATGGGCTTAAGAAAGAAAGGTACATTAAGGGATGGGTGGATGGGAATAAAATATCAAGAATTTGCTCCCATTCTTATCTGCATATCTGAGATACCATGAGGAGTGCTTGTATTTTTAACCGTACCATAAGAATTTTGACATTTTCCATTTGTAAAATGACTAACCCTTATTGAGAAGAAAGGGATATTGCATTTATAAATTGATTTATAAAATGATTTTCCAAAAGCAACAATGTCAGTATTAAGCCTTTATGCTATAAATGTAAATGTATACAAAAATTTTTAAAAATAAGAAACAAAAATGAACTACAATTTAGTCTCTAAATTTGCAAACGCTCTGCAAAACAATAGAAACAGCAACAATAATCTTACAAACTCTGCACAATGCCTCTTATTCTTTTTGTTCCCTGTGCTATATATTCTAAAATGTAACTTAGGTTTGCTAGCCAAACTCTCCACAAATATTCAACTAGACAAGAAAAATACAACAATCTTTTACATTCAGTGGTGGAAAATTGTTTTGGGAAGATGCACAGGATGTTTACAAACAAAGTTAATTTAGAGACAAGTATGGTAAATTGAGTTTGCTGAGAAGGCGTATTATTAGAATGATAGTTATCCAGAAAATTAACCTAAGATACATAGTAAATAAATGGAGAATAGATTGTTGTATTAGCTTCATCTCTCACCCCCATGAATAGCAACTCCCATTTTCTAGTGCCACAGGATTAAAAGCTTGCAAAGATGTTGAGCTCCTTCTCTTGTATCCTCACATTTAAACATCAATTCCTACATATGACTTTGAATTATTACTAATATTAATTTATATCATTTTGATCCTACTTCTATGATATTAGATACCATATAAGCTCTCTGAGATTCAAGTTCTCTGCCAGTGAATCATTGAAATAATGATTCACTTACTATTTTTTGCAAGAATTAACATGAGATTATGTCTATAAAGTCTTCAGCAATACCTGCCACTTTCATAAGCGTATGTAGGTGTTAAAAAATATCAGTTACCTTTAATTCTTCCTTATATGCAGATGATTATTTGGAAATATTTTCTTTCTGCCCTGTCTGGTTTCAAAGTCTTCCATAGTCAGTGAAGCCTGAACCCTTCCTCCAAGCTAACACTTTGCTCAAGTGATTTGCCTATTCAGAAAAGCTCTCTGCATTGCCTGCAGGATGGAGGCCAATATTTTTTGAACACCTTCATAACATAGCCTCAGATTATTTAGCCAACCTTATCATTGATAAATTCTTCAGAAAAATTGCACCTTTAGAAATCCTGAATTATCTGCTTCTGCAAAGTACACTGCTGTTCTGCCACATTTAAAATGTATTTAACACATCACACTTAGCCTTTAGCCTGTGGAGGAGTCTATAATAGTCGATCTGTATTTGCTGAATTGAATAGTGGACACATCAGTGCTACTTTTTCATTATGAATTACTTTAAAAAATTCAAAAGTAAAATAAATATATGTCAGGCAATATACCTAGTCCTGTAAAGACCCCCCTGCTACAACAAAAATAAAAAAATAAAATAAAAAGGACAAGTTCTATCCTTAGAGGGGATTACAAGTCTACTAGGGTAATGGATTAGGCCATTCTTGCACTGTTATAAAGAAATACTCAAGACTGGGTAATTTACAAAGAAAAGGAGTTTAATAGATTCATGGTTCTACAGGCTGTACAGGAAACAGTGCTGGCATCAGCTTGTCATTGGGGAGGCCTCAGGAAGTTTTTACTCATAGCAGAAGGTGAAGCAGAAGCAGACACATCACATGGCCAAAGCAGGAGCAAGAAAGAGAGAGCAGGAGGTGCCACACACTTTTAAACAACCATATCTTGCAAGAATTCACTCACTATCCTGGAAACAGCACCAAAAGGATGGTGCTAAACCATTCATGAGGAATTTATGCCATGATCCAATCACCTCCCATCAGGCCCCACCTCCAACATTGAGGATTATGTTTCAACATGAGATTGGGATGGGGACGCTTCCAAACTGTGTCAGGGGATAAGCCTAAGGCAACTTCAGCACATGTGAAACTAGAAAATCATAAAAATTAGAATTCATGTATGCATTTACACATCAGATATTGTTGAAGGCCTACTGTGGTAATATATTAGGTTGGTACAAAAGTAATTGTACTTTTAGTAATGGCAAAAAAATTGCACCATTTTTGCCATGACTTTTTAATGACAAAAACCGCAATTACTTTTGCACAAACCTAATACGTACATCAACACTCACTACATTGGGTAATTATACACTGAAGTAATCTCTGAGGATTAGAAGGAAAAGCCTGGAAGAAGATTCAAAACTTCAATACAGTTTGTAACATACATAGATTTAAACTTAATATCATTTGGAAGTAAAAAAGAAGAGTGAAGGACATATGTTCCAAACACACACTATTATTTCCATCTTCACAAACATAACTCTAGACTACATAATAAAAATGTCTCCCCGGACCACTGCATAGACTACCTGTCTCCTGCCTTCCACTGTCGTTGCATCTGCAGTCTATTCTCTCTACAACAGCCAGAGTGTACTCTTAAGAAATGGAAAACCTGGCTCACCACCCCATATTGCTTGCCACCTCACCGAGGACCCAGCCAGGATCTTTACCTTAACTTTTAGGCTCCAGATATTCTAGGTCCAGCCGTAACTCCAACCTCATTTTTTCCCCTTTACTCCCTACCCTCAGCCACATTCACCTGCTGGCTATAGTGGGGCCACAAGAAACTTATTCTTACCCTGGGACACAGCTGTTCTCTCTGCCTAAAATCTTTCTTTTCAAGCCTCTGCATGGCTGGCTCTTTTATTATTTAGTCCTTAGTGCAAATGGTACAGCTTCAGATAGTCCATTCCTAATCACCCAGGCTAGAATAATCCCCTCCTTGCCGATGACACTTTCTATTGGGTTATCCTGTTTTATCTTCTTCATAGCACTTTTCATTTTTCAAATTTCTCATTTGCTTGTTCACAAATTGTCAGTCTCTGCTACCAGAATGGAAACTCCTTAAGGGTAGGAACTGTTTCTGTTTTGCTCACAGCTGTTTTCCTGAAACCTAGAAGAGACCCTGCCTCACAGGTGATAAGCCTTAAATAAATATTTGTGGACTCCTGTGGGCAAGTACATATGTGTGTATCTGAACTACGAGTAGAAAGAAAAAGAAGGAAGTTGCCAAGACAGAGGAGAAAGGGTTTTTGGAGAAAAAGATCACAGAGTGATCAAAGAGATATAAGGGAAAAGAAATATGTAGTGTGTGTATATATAATACAATATTAATTATAATATTATACATATAAAATACCTCATATACATACACACAGAAAAAAGTTTGGTTGAAATGACTACTTAGTAGAGCCAAAAAGATGATAGAGTAATAGCTGAGGGAGATGCTATGAGCAAGTTGGAATTTCACTGGAAAGTGAGAATATGTTTCAACATAGAAGACCATTTTGAATTATCTGAGATAGAAAAGGATTGAATTGAGAGAGGAGTTTGTACTTAAAAACCAACAAATGGATTAAGGGACATTTTATTATTATTATTATTATTCTAAAGGCAATATAACATAATGATAAAAATTTCAAGTTCTTAAGTCAGACAAGCCAGGCAGGGAATTTTATCCCTATCACTAAAGACTGCAAAACAAGTTACTTAACGTCTCTAAGGATTAGTGTCCTCAAGCATTATATGGGGAGAAAAATGAGATCTACTATGCAGTGATTGCAGGAATAAAATAAGATAATAAATTAGCATAGAGTGCAGCACTTAGTATTCAGTAAAAGGTAACTATTCTTATTTTATATGATGCACCAATATTGTAAGGCATCTGCTATGGCAGAGGAGCTAAAGAGACAGTGTTTGAGCGAACAGTAATTAGGAGTATTTTTTCAGGAATTCAGATATGGGGTTTAAAGTTTAACTAGGATGTTGGATATTGAAATGGAACATAAATAATAAAACTCAGAGATAGTGTGAAGCCAGAAACAACTGGTTTCTATGTCAAGATTCAAATTAAAATTTGAAAACCTGATGGTAATACTATTGACTGAAATGGAAACTTTGAGAGTATTCTTTGAGCTACGAGTTACCGTAAAAGTGTTAGTTGTTGTTATGTTGCCTACTAAATTATGATCTTCTGGAAATAAGGAAGGGCTTGATTCTGGAATGTGTCACCGATTTCCAAGTAAGAGTACATACCAGAAAATTATTGACGGGTCTCATTTCATGCACAGTTCTGCTCTGAGGAACTGAGAAGCAATTCTGTCTCCTTTGTCGAGGTCTGAAGGCTATAGAGACAGGTCACAGTTCCTTGATGCTCCCCTATGAAAGTCTTTGATTACATCTTCAAGTTTTGGTTCTTTCTTTTGACCAAGATTTACACTATCCAAACAGAATAAAGACTGGAGATATTGTTTATGTAAGTTTTGCTTCAAATCTGATTTATTCCTAATGTGACTTCATCACTAAAAAAAGACTGAAGGAATTTTATTTGTATTACCTGAAAGCTTCCAGATTAAAAGATACTATATTCCTATTTATCAGGAATATAGTAATATTTTATTACTAGTAATTTTATAGTAATGTGAACACAGAAATATGTGGGTATTTCTTTTTTCCTGTAAAAATCATGCAAAATTAGGGGGAAAGGACAATATATATGCAATTAACAAATTATCCCCCTCTCAATTTATATCATATTTATGTAATTTTAAAAGAAAAATTTGGACTTTGCAGCAGTCTTGTAACATGGAAATTTGTTGTTGTTGTTGGTTAGAATATGTTAAGCTGCAGTAAAAAAAAAAAAAAGTCACTAAAATTTCAGTGGGTTAAATAATAACTGTCTAGGACTGGTGCTTATGTTGACAGAGTAGCTCTTTTCTGGGGCTCAGATCGATGGCAACTCTGGCATTTTCCACCTGTGGCTGCTAAGACTGTTCTAGTGTTGCCATCAGTTGAAAGGTGGAAGAACACTGGGGAGAATATGTAGGCAGTTTTCACTGACCAGGTGTGAAGGTGTAGGTGGCACAGATATCTCTGTTTCCATTCCATTGGCTTAGATTTCAGTCAAATGACCACAGATAACTGCAAGGGAAGTTTGAAAATGAAAATTTCCTGTGTTTCCAGGAAAGATAGGAAATGGAGAGTGATGAATCGCCACTAGGCACTACTATAGTCTTTTCTGTATTTATCAGAAACATAATATTCATGAATGCTAAGACAATTGTAAGATTACTTACCTAACCAGTTTGACATGCAGCTGGGTTTAGGTCCTTGGCAAACAGTCTTATAATTTGGCTTTTTTTTTTTTTGGGGGGGGGACAACATGTACTGAGGAGGGCAGGAGCTCACATGTCTTTTATGATATATTTCTCCAGAAGCAGATGGTTAGATGATATGGTCAGTAAATGTTTTTGAAGGTTTCCTTTCAATCTCATAAGACGACACCCCTTTTTCCATACCATACTATTTTTCCAGGTTCTTATTATAATACTTCAGTCACATTTTGTAGAAAGCACTGATGAATAGAAACAGTTTCCCAGGAGAACTATTGATTCTGAGTGGCTGTTGATTTGTTACAGCTTGTAAGACATTTAATAGCTACCCAGATGTTTTTGTTGGTTTAAGACAAATCACTGCAGATCTAAAGTGACTTTAATTTTTCATTAAACATGAAACAAAGACAAAATTTAACAACTTTAAAAATTATTCAGCATTGATTTTACATTGTTCTTTAGACTTCACAATTTTAAATCTGGGAACAAATATGCCAATGAACAATATTTATCAAACATCAGGATGGAATCTCTTCTGTGCCTGTGGAGGAATTGACAGACACTTAACAAGCTTTCAAGGAATGAATGACAGCCTCCTGGTGCAGACAAGACCAAGTTATGACAGAGCTGGGGTTGTGCAAAGCCCCATGTCTGGTTCTAGTCTTGGTTGTGATGTATTATGTAAACTTGGACAAGTGATGTATTTTTTTTGGCTGCAGACTGCTTATTTATAAAAAGTGGAGTGTCGGCCAAGATGAACTTTAAGTATTTTTAAAGTTCTAACATTTTCCAAGTCAAGAATTAAAGAGACATGAGTTCTAGAACATAACTGGACTTTGATGAAAATACGTCAATATAGTCAAGAATGGCCTAGGAAAATCTGTCAGGATTTAGTATTTAAGCAGGGCCTTGAAAATTAAGAAAATACAGAGAAGGGAAAGAGCATTAATTTTAGAGCAAGAAGCATACATAACAAATTAATTTATAGTTGCAAGAAATATTATGTATATACTAGACGCTAGGTGCTGTGGATATAGGGTAACTGTGATGAACTTTGGTGCCTGCTTTATGGAGATTATAGTCTTGCAAATAAAGTGATAAGACAGTGACCATAACACACATTTAATAGTGATCCACTTTGCTCTTTAAATAGAATGTTAACGTCGGAACAGTGAGAGATGGGGTTGGATGTATGGAGGGTACTAGTGATGAAAGTCTTGAATCTCAGGTGAAAGAGAGGTTTGGTCTTTTAGTACAGCCTGCCATAGAAGATTTCTGAATTGAGATGAGATATGATACAGGAATATTAAGGTAAAATCAACATGTGAGATGAGTTGGAACACCTTTTCCTTGCATTTTTGTTTAACATTTTGACCTGACATATGCAGGTCAAATTGTTGCAATAGAGCTTACATATGCAGAGTTACTCAGAGATATATGCAGTGCCTCTAATGGTCTCAAATCACCTCTTGTGTTCCCTCTCTACCCATCATCACTTAATCACCGACCCATGACTGATAATTTACAACTTGGTCAGTATTAGGCCTGCTGTTTGCAATCTACGGATATGGCCCAGTAGGCAATTGCAATTGGCTAACACAGCAGATTGATCCGTTTCACTGAGTGGGACTGCACGTGTTTCATGGCAAAGATTAGAGAGTGATTCAGCATTCATGAGAAAATGTAGCAACAAAAGGTTAGTGGAACAGTCCTAGGAGTGGAGCCATATTGGGAGCAATTGCAGAAGGAAATGGTCTGGATTTATTATCTACATTAAAGATATTGTGGGTCCCATGGATACCAGGAGTGTCATGGAGACCCAGCTAATAGGTTTTTTATTGGATGATTGTCAGGCTGCTGCACCTGCTTTGAGAAGGAACGTTTGCTTCATTTTCTGGCAGAGGCTACAAGCTGCGAAGCAGAGAACAATCACTGGGGTTGGAAATGGAACTGATTATTTTTTAGAACTTTTGCAAGGATTGATGGGCTGATCTCCCAACTGCGGAAGTAGATGAGAAAACTAAAAATCCAGAAAATAGAAAATTTAGTTTGGGAGCTCACATTTTGTTTTGGATTCATGATATTCACATAAAAGAAGATTGGGTAAGACCCTGAGACACTGACTGTAGTCAGCCAACCAATTATGAGTCCACAAGTTTCTTCTCCAGGCCTCTTCATCTAACTCACTCACAGACTGACTTTTTTTTTTTTTCCTCTGACCAAATTTGGTCACTGTTTTCACGTTTTATAGACAGTCAAGGTGCAGTGAAGGCATGATTTATTCTTGGAATTTTGGGGTTAATATGAATAGAGGTTCTGTGCAGTTGGAAGTCTGAAGCATGTTTGATAATTCTTGCTTTGATCTAGAACAATTACAAAAGTAATTCTAGTTTTTGGTCTACTTTAGTAATTCTAAGCAGTAATCATCTAAATTATGTAATCACCTAAGTGAAGTGAAGAATTATTATTACAATCCATTGACTCAATGAATGAATAAGAAAGGCTGTGATAAGCCACAGTGCAACTAAGATTGGCAACTCCAGATCATTACAATGTAAAATATATCTATATAGTAATGATAAACAGACACTGATTTCTTTTTTAATCATTTCGATGCCTTGCCACAAAGCAGTGACTTGTGCCTGAAAGTGGCTAATTTTGAATAAGACATTAATACACTCATATTCATGGCTTCCATGGTTTATCACGTAGCAGTAGGTAGTCTCTCAGATATCGAGCTCCTGTGGCTCTTTTTGCTTTTGGGGAAGGCTTCAGATAACTTGTGCATGAAAGATATGTACTCTTGAAATTACTGTTTTATTGAATGTTCTGTTGTTCAGGCAGGTGATTCTACCTCTCTTTGCTCTTTGCTCTAAATATCCCAAGACATTTAGAACGATGGAGCTATTGAGCTTGAAATTATACCAGAGCTTCCTTGCCCAAGTACCCATTAGAAAAGTGATTCCAAGAAGGCTCCTTGTAATGACAAAGCCAAGTTCAACCTCAGGGCTTCTAACTCCTGATTCAGTATGGTTTTTACTATGCAATTTGCTTTGCTACTTTTTCCCAAACATAAACATCTTTCTCCTCATGGCCATCTATGGGGTGACCATCTCAGTTTACCCGGGACTTTCCTGGTTTTAGCATTAAAAGTCCCATGCCCCAGGACTCACCTTAGACTAAGGCAAACTGGAATGGCTAGTCACCCTAAAAATGGGTGTGTGTGATGTCACCATTACATTTATTCCAAATTGCTTGTTATTCCTGAGGGCAAAGTATCTATTTTGTTTCTGTGCCTTTGTGCATGTTGCTTCTTCAGCTTCAAATGACCTCTTTGTTTTGTGATGAGCTTCTTCTTATTTATAAACAATCTGAGCATCACTTCCTCAGCAAATATAATCTATTTTTTAGATGTTTTCAGGTAGCCCTCATCTGTTTTTTCATAATTAAAACACTTTTAATATCACCATTAAAACACTTTATTGCATAATGTTGCTGTTATTCACATTTCTTTCCTTCGCTTGTCTAAGAGACTCTTGAACTTGAGAACGTAGACCATGACTTATTCATTTTTGTCCCCCCAGCACCTAGCTCAGGCCTGATATATATTAAGTGCTCAGAAAAAGTCAATGACAGATGAAGCATATTAATTTGAATTCTGATACTTCCATAGTCCTCTTTTTCTTTCTCATGTTTCTTAGTAGCGAGTGCTCTCCTAAGTTCACCTAATTTCCCTTCTCCAAAGATTTACATTTTATTAAATATAAATAAGGTGGTTCTTAAAATACAAAAGGGCTTTTAAGAATCAAAGTAATATATATTTTTTTAAATTTAAAATTTTAGAAACTTTGATTTGACACTAGTGGGGATATCTTGGAGCAAGGTACCTACTGCTCAAGTCACTCTAGGATAGGCAATTACCTAACCCGACTTCTTCTAAAGCAGGTACAGGTGAGTAGAAGGAACACATATATATATATATATAAAATATAATATAAATCACTCATGACAGGCAACCACTTTCAGCATCTCCAGACAAGCATACAGGAGCAGGCTTTCTGGCTTATGGTCTGCCTGGAGCCAGTCTGTCTGCTTATTTGGAATTGCTCCTACAAATACAGTGAGATGCCCAGGGGGCCAGCATTGCAATGTGACTCACTGTAATGGCTCTGACTCAGAACTTGGGACCATAGGCTCCTAGACTGGCAGATCGGCTTTGGAGTGGTGCCTTGAGGGTTGTTTCCAATTTGTTATTTGTTAAACCTGAGTTTTCCTGCTGACGTGACTAGTGAGAAGTTAACGCAGTTACTTTGGTGTATTCTTTGCAACTATATGCTATTCAATGTGTAGAAACATTACTGGACTGGGAGTTAAAGGTTTGCATTCTTCTACCAAACCTGCTACTGATTAGTTCTGTGGCTTGTGGCAAGTGGCTTCATTTTCCTAGGTCTAAGTTTATGTGTAAATGTAAGTGATTGACACTACTTTACCTCTGTCCCTAGTATCTTCATACACACACACACACACACACACACACACACACAAATTGTAGTAAGAAGACTTAACAGAAAATCTACTCCTTTGAAAAAATTTTAAGTGCACGGTACAGTATTGTTAACTTTAGTCACAATATCGTACAGCAGATCTCTATAACTTCTTCATCTTCCATAAACTATGTATGGAAATTATATATCCATTGAGCAACAACTCCCATTTCTCCCTACTTCTAATTCCTGGAAACTACCATTTAACTCTGATTCTATGAGTTTGATTTTAGATATCTCATATGAGGAGAACCATGTAGTATTTGTCCTTCTGTGGCTGGCTTATTTCACTTAGCCTTATGTCCTCCAGGTTCATGTTGTCGCATACGAGCAGGATGCAAAACCTCTTTCATTTCATCACTTGATATATCTCTGGGTCACAGACACTTTTAGAAGATCAGTATCATGAACACAAAGCTTCAGTGCTCCAAGAGGTCACCTCACATCCTTGAGCATGTTACTCTATCAAACTGAAAAATCTCTAAGAGGAAGGAAAGAGCCTGCACCTGATTATTGCTCTGCTAAGCTCTCCAGCCGCATGTCGACTACTGACCTTTGTAATCAGTGCTGCCTGAGCTGTTCAGTATATTCTCTGGACAAGTGAGCAGGTGGATGTTAAGAACTTCCTCACTGATTGCACTGCCTGTTAGCATGGTGTATGCTCTGGTGAGGGCCTGCTTTTAGGGAAGGGATGGTTCCCAGCAAACTCTTGGAAGAGATTCATGGGAAGGAGACTGCACTAAGGGTCAAGAGCACCAGTGTCTAATTCCTTCGAACCTGTGCAATTGTTGTATGCCCTTGGAGAAATCATCCGGCGTAGGGGGCACTCCGTTCCAAATAAAGCATGTAATGCTTGTGGCATAAGCTTATCAGGAGATTAAAGAGATATAAAATTCATCAGGAGAAAAGTTAGAATGCACAGGGAAACATTCGTTTCTATTACAAGAAATCCAGAAATCTTTTAACTTCCCCCCCAAATTCCCCAGCTGAAATTTAAACAGGCAGATGTTGTGAGATCTGAAATACATCATAAGTAAGAAAAAAATTACTCTTTGGGCTTAGAAACAGTTCCAATTCAACTTTTGGAAGTTGAATTCTTTATGATTCTTTCCATTCTTTATGATTCATCACTGTGTGTGGAGTGCTGAGATTGGACTGGACTCTGTAAACCACAGAAGGATTCAGGTCCTTCTGACTAGTTTTAGGGGACTTGGAAACTGTCTATCTCAGAAACCCCAGGTGTTCAGGGGGAAATGCTTTCCAGGCATTAAAAATTCCTCAAGGGCTTGTTCATTGTTGCTGTTCTAATTGCTTCCTCTCTCTTTCCTTTTGAAAATACTTTAGTAGGGACGTCCTCAGATGGGAGGTTTTCACAGGGATTTAAATAAAGAGAACATGCCTTAGGAAGTACAGTGTGGATAAAGGATTTGAAGACAAGAGTAAGCTAGTTTATATCAGAGCAGGTCAGAAGACTTGATACCCATAGTCAGTCCAAAACTCAGTGCCCCAGAACAAAAACTCCTGCTCTGGCCATTCAGGTCACACATACACTGTCAAGGCATGGGAAGGCCAGTGCCAGTAGTTCCACCACCTGTGGAATGTCTTCTGCTACCCAAACCCAACACGAAACCATAATTGACATAGTTAACCCTCGACATCACCAAACCAAGCACTTCCTCTTTCCCTCAAAACCCACCTTTCCCATCTTGAAGAATAATGCCAATATCTACTTAATCTCTTACATCAGACACCTAGTGAGGTCTTAAAACTCTTTCTTTATACTTCATAACTACCTGTTCGCCTTAATGCCTCTCTTCTTTTTGCTTCTTTCTATTCTCAGTGCAGTCAACTTAGGTCAGGAACTATTTGTGATTATTTTGACTCAGATTACTGCATGAATGGGAACGGAAGTGGGAAACAAATTAGAAACATTCTACTCTACACCATCCCCTTCACATCCCTGATTTCATGGAGTTCTCAGACAAGCCTACAAAGAAAGAAGGTACTTATGCCTCCCCTTTCTATGATTAAAATGATAATGAAATTAATGCTTATTAAGCATTAATCACGTGCTAAGCATTGTGCGCCATTCCACACTTAGAACCTCACTGCCTGATGATGTGCCCCTTTACACTGCTGCCACACTGAGTCTTGTCTTCCATTTTTCTGTGTTTCCCCTTGTCATCTTTTCCACACCCTTGCCCTTCCATGGGTTCCTTCTATAATCTGGCTCCTATTCCTTCCCCACTTCGGTGCCATGTCCCAAAGCATCTCTATTATCCTCAGGACTTGCTCCCTGCTTTTGTCTCTGCTGTTCAAATGCCTGGAGCACCTTCCTTTTTCTTCCCCTGTCTCTTACACTCATACCACTAATTCTTGCTTTTTGCTAACACTTTTGCTCTTGTTCATTTCCTCCCAGGAGTCTTCCCCATCGTCTCTCTCTCTGTGTCTCTCTCTCTCTGTCTATATATACACACATACACACACACACACACACACACATATATGTGTATATATATATATACACATATATGTATACACACACACACACACACACATATATACACATGTACTTGTTTTCTTTTTTTTTTTTTTTTTTTGAGATGGAGTCTTGCTCTGTTGCCTAGGCTGGAGTGCAGTGGCACAATCTCAGAGTGCAACCTCCACCTCCCCAGTTCAAACAATTCTTGTGCCTCAGCCTCCCAAGTAGCTGGGATTACAGGAATTCACCTTCATGCCCAGTTAATTTTTGTGCTTTTAATAGAGATGAGCTTTCATCATGCTGCCCAGGCTGGTCTCAAACTCCTGGGCTCAAGCAATCCACCCATCTTGGCCTTCCAAAGTGCTGGAATTATAGGCATAAGTCACAGTATCCAGCCTCCTCCCTCTATATTCTAGTTGTTGTTATAGACATCTGTTATTTGCTCTACCTGACAGCCACCTTCATTTAGCGTCATCACCTTGATGTTTTTGTTTTTGAGGAACTGCCTATTCCCCAAGAGAAGCAGTCTGAACAAGGTATCTGTAAGGTGAGCTGGTCTTCTTGGAAAAGGAGTCAGCCTAGGACGGAGGTTGAGCAGCCAGGGCCTTCTCTTTGGTATTTGTCTTGAAATGGCACATGGAACCAGAAATGATTGGAGCTGGTTCTTCTAGGTAATTCCTGCTTTTTGAATCCCAGAAACAGACTTTGCTCCTAGTTTTCTGAGGCCTGTTTTGGATCTCCTGAGTCTTCTTTCAGCCATTCAAATATTCCAACCTCTCGCTCTTTGTGTCTAAGTAAGCCAGAACTTACTTATGCTGTTTGCAAAGAACTCTGATCAACACAAGGGCCCTTTTGTGAGCAAAACCCATGTGCTCTGCTTGTTCTACCATAGCCCACATTACATTCTGGTCAGCTGAGTTTAGTCCAACTCACTCTCCCACTCAACTGCAATTCTGCCCCTAGAACGTGAACTCTGTGAGAACATGAACAGTGCTTTGTTCATCTTTGTGTCACTGGTAATTGGCCAGCAACTTGCATAAAGAAAATGCTTAAAATTTGATTGGTGAGTGAACCCATGGAAAAGAAAGACTATGTGACTATGAGATCGAATGGGAGTTTGAAGAGGAAGACTTTGGAGAAACCGGATACAAATCATAAACTCATTCAGGCGACGGAGAAGGAGGTCTTTTCCATGACATGTGGAATATAAGGAGTAGAGGAATCACTTTGAGATCGTGAGACAGAGTGAGGCAAGTTTAGGATAATTCAGTAGGCATTCCACTAATAGCGCGGGAAGTAAGCTTACCTTCTTATTTCTAGAGAGGAAATGCATTGAATATATGAAAGATTTTTGAAAGACTGGATAAATACTCAAATGGTGAATCAATAAGGAATTTTGAAGGAAGATTGGAGAAGCTGGAAGATTTTCTGCCTTTTGAGGTTGCAGCGATGCAATCAATCACTCATTTGCATAGGTTTAACCCTGGGCTGCTGCCATCAGATGGTAGGTTAGGGGCTCGTGCGCAGAGGCTGTGGCCACATAGTCCCAGGAGCTCTGCCTGGGGAGACCAATGCCAGCAGGCCTGGTGTGGCCCTCTCTTGAGTTTATTCATGTAATACTAGATCCAGAGGGCACATTGGAAGCTCTGTTCTACTGCCTTTCAAACCAGGGAGTCCTTGTATTCCTCATGGGTCTCTCCGGTCATTCATTCCACCATTCCTTCCCAGGACACATTCCTAGATGTGCTTGCATCAATAATGCAGCAAGGATTCAGAACCCTCAGGAATTTAATGAAATTTAATGTCTCCTTGTTTACTTTTGTAACTATGTTCTTATATAAATTCTCCATGGAAAGCATTTTCTTCAAGCATGGTTTCCTAGAAAGAGCATTGGCCTAGCTGTGGCCTGAGTTGATTGAATAATTCATTTCACTTCTTAGAGTCTCAGCTTCCCTTTCTGCAAAAAGGGATAATAATAAGTGGGCTACTATCTCATATATTTGAAGGTAAAGTTCAAAGAGATAGATAATGAGAAAATGTTCTGGAAGCAAAGATGTTATTAATATTGTTATAACATCATTGTTATTTCTACTGCCACACTCCCACTCTGATCTGAGTTTATAGCACCCATCTCCTTCAACATTTTATTGTTGTTGAAGATGCATTGCTAACCTGGTGAAACTGACAGGAGAGAACAGTGATTATCTAGGAGTCGTAGTCATCTTCTCCTTTCCGGTTCTTTTCACCAATGTAGGCCAGGGACTAATATCACAGAATCTGCAGAAAGTCAGTTCTGAAACACCTTTCTAGCCTCAGCTTTTTTTACTGCCTTTGAGTGTAAACTGAGAGTAAGTCTCGTCACTTCCATCAGCTCATTTAAAACAAAAATCTCTGCCCTATGTCTTGACTTAGGGAAATAATCTTGAAAGAGCTCTATGATATGTGCTCATGTTATTAGAAGTTTATGGTTTTAATTAGTATCTTTATCTGTATTAGGGCTGCTATAACAAAAGTACCACAAATTGGATGGCATGAGCAACAGGAATGTGTTCTAGGATTCAGAAGTCCAACATCAAAGTGCCAGCAGGGTTGGTTCCTTCTTAAGCTGTGAGGGACAATCTGTTTCATCCCTCTCTTAGCTTTTGATGGTTTGCTGGTAATCTTTGGCATCCTTGGCTTATAGATCTTTGCCTTCACCTTCACCCTGTGTGCATGTTTGTGTTCCCATTTCCAATTATATAAGGATATCAGTCATATCGGATTAGGACCCGCCCTACTTCAGTATGACTTCCTTTGAACTAGTTATATCTGCAATGGCCCTATTTCCAAATAATATCACATTATGAGATCCTGGGGCTGAACTTCAATATATGAAGCTTGGAGGGACACAAATCGACCGATAACATTATCTACCATCATAATTATCATGTTTGTCAGAAGTGGATTTGCAGAGGTGCTTGGACTCCCAGGGTCTAGCTTTGATATTGCCTCTCTAGTGTTCAGAGGAAAGAGAATCAAAGCTGCTCCATTGTGACATCACAATGCACTTTTCTTTGTGCATTCACACAATGCATTTTCTTTTCTTATCACTGAACTGTTTTGAAAGATAAAAGCTACTTCCTGAATATGTGGATGGTGAGCCACGTGAATGGAAGACATGGAGATACGGACTGTTAACACCTTGTCAAACATTTATTGTCCCTTCCACCTCTAAACTTCTATGATAATAGGTGAACAGGACCCACAGGGTGTGGAATACTGCGATACACACTGCGGAATAATTCAGGTGAAATTTACAAGCCATGTTTAAACTGGCTTTCATAACCCCTAAAATAAGAACTATAAAGAGTACTGTTGTGTTTTTATGCTAACATGCATCGGGAAGCTGTGAGAGTTAATCTCTTCTTTTTCCCCTTCCTTGTTAGAATATTGTAGTTATCTCCTGCTTGGAAGTCTCTGTAGCCCCAAGATGCCAGAGATTGAAGCTGTAGAAAGGAAAAGTGAAATCGACACGCCCAGTGGGTCCAGAACCTGACAACCTGACAGCAAATTGTAGCCTGTAGTTTTTGCCTTCGAGTTATTGTAGGCAGGAACATCAGCGGGAGAGTGTGTGTGTTTTCTCTCTCACAACACAGTTTATGGAGGTGGTGTGATTGCCACAATGAGCATGTTTGAATGGGTGATTTAAACAATTTTCCATATGAGAATGATGCCTGTGAGTGTTAAGCATGTTGATGATTGCATATTTTGTTTGCTTTCATCAAAAGTTCTTTACAAATTCACTAGAGAAGGAGCATCCACAGGATGCAGGATAGGAAGTGGATTATATATATTATCAAGGTAATGATTACTAACACATACTTCAGAAAATAAAAGTGTAAAAAACACTAAATATGTCATAAACAACTCTTGCCTAAGTGTTTTGTGGAATGGATCTGAGCAAAAATAAAGCAAAAGAACAAATACATGAGCAAATAAATAAAATGAAACGTGATAAATACTTGCAAAACACACCCACAGATTCATAGTCATGTTCGTTTCTCCCTTTCTCCTATTTCACATCTATCATACCCTTCCCTGTGTAATCTTTGGTCTAACATTGGCTAGAGCAGTCTGGAAACCTAGGACATTGCTAAACCTTAGATAGTTCCATTACTCTGTAAATCATTCTGATGTTCCATTAAGAAAACAATTTCCAGTACCTCACACTATGGGATTTTCTTAGACCATTCAAATTCCGTGGGGAAGGCATTTTTGTCCTGCTATTGTCTAAAAGCAGCCTCCAGGATGCTCTGTGTTTTCTTGGCACCCAATGTTTCTGTGCATTTCTGCTGCGTTATACTGGCACTGGCCCCTGTGGCCCTGGCTGACAAGCAAGGCAGGCACTGTATCCAATGGCTGAATCCCATGTTTCCTGTTTGTGGCAATGTCCAAAACATGTACACAGACCATTTGAATTCATCTAAACTGTTATGGAACTGCTTTCCAAGGAATCTTTCTGTTTTCAGCGATCGTGTTTGAAGCTCTCTCCTCCTAACAGGGTGCTGCCTGCTTCCAAAGGCTTTCTGATAATTCAGGTTACTCAAGGCTTCTGTGATCAAGTCCCAGGATGTGTGTTTATTCATATTTGCTTGTTGCTTTGTGGATACGCTGAAGTTTTTCAATCCTGTTTGGGCTCTGCTTCCCTCTTGTCATACTGCCTATTTCAATTTCTCCATGAGGCAAGAAAATGTCTTCTCTTCCTCTTTCAGGCTCTATCCTCCTCTCATCTTCCTTACTTTTTCTTTCTTGTGTGTCCACCACTGTTCCAGTCCCTCAGGTTCAAATCCAGAAATAGTTATTTATCTCCCACAGTTCAATTTTAAAGAACAGAACCTACTCTGGCTAATTTAAGCAATAAGGAGTCAAATATGAGAATATTAAATGACTTATAAAATCTCTCAGAGGGTGGAAGAAACAAAATGTGTGTTAAACTTTTGGAAATAACTCCCAAGTCTACCATACTGTATCTTGCCACCAAGGAAGGTGCGGATTCTTCATGGTAGCCAATGCTACCAAACAGAAAGTGGTCAACACCAGCAAAGTGCTATAATTAAGAAGCCATTATTGTTGTCAGTCCTAGGCCTGGTCTGCAACTGAACCTGCTATAATCTGCATCAGCAAAATGGGAGACTGCTTTCTGACTTTTTCTTTCTTTCTTTCTTTTTTTTTTTTTTTTTTGAGATGGAGTCTTGTTCTGTCTCCCAGACTGGAGTGCAGTGGCACGATCTTGGCTCACTGTAAGCTCCGTCTCCTGGGGTCACGCCATTCTCCTGCCTCCGCCTCCCAAGTAGCTGGGACTACAGGTGCCTGCCACCACGCCCAGCTAATTTTTTGTATTTTTAGTAGAGACGGGGTTTCACTGTGTTAGCCAGGATGGTCTCGATTTCCTGACCGCGTGACCTGCCCACCTCAGCCTCCCAAAATGCTGGGGTTACAGGTTTGAGCCACCGTGCCAGCCTGACTGGACCCTCGCATCTGCTAAATGCTACCATTAAAAACCCAACATTTCAATGGCCGTGCTTGCCAGCAAAATAGCAGTGGCAGGTAGTGCAGTCTCCACTTCAATTCTTCCTTTAAATCATGCAAATGGATTGGGCATGGGGTTCACACCTGTAATCTCAGTACTTTGGGAGGCCCAGGCGGGTTGATCACTTGAGGTCAGGAGTTGGAGACCAGTCTGGCCAACATGATGAAACTCTGTCTGTACTACAAAAATACAAAAATTAGACAGGCATGGTGGTGCACACCCATAAGCCCAGCTACTTGGGAGGCTGAGGCAGGAGAATTGCTTGAGCCAGGGAGACGGAGGTTGCAGTGAGCTGAGATGGTGCCACTGCACTCCAGCCTGAGCAACAGAGTGAGACTCTGTCTCAAAAATAAAATATCGTGCATATGCATAAAATTGTCCAAACCTATATCACATCAAGAATCCTAACTACAAGAGTCCCTGGGAAATGTGTTTTTCATTTTTCCCAACTTTGCAGATGAGGTTAGCACACTGGACAGGAGATGCAAGTCGAGGGTGAAACAGATGTGACCTGCTAATCTATCATATTTTATTCCTCAATGTTATCCTTTACGATCACTAGGCCACCACTATTACCACATTCTATTGATTTCCTTAAAAATGCAGATTGTATTTCTCTTTCCTTCCTTCTTTCCTTAGTACAGTCTCTTAACTTCAAATCTGTATTATTGTAGCAACTTCATTGCTTGTTATTCTTCTAATATCTTTCCAGTAAATCTTATTTATTTCATCGAATACATTGTTCTTCCACTTATATGCTCATTACATTCATTAGTCACTTACTGAGCATACTATATACTAATAACTGTGTTCAAAGTGAAATTAGCATGGTGCTTGCCTTCAGGATGCTTTATTGTCTTGTGGTGATGGTAGTAACGTTGATGGGGTCCTGAAGAATAAGACCAAATTCCTCATGAAATTTACGGAGAAAAACAGGTGATAAGCAACTAAGCAAATAAATTATTCTTATACTGTCACATCAGTCCTGTGGTCAGGAATCTCAGTGCTCTCTTTAAAAATTGGATTAGTTTGCCTCCAACTTTCAAAATACTGTGTTTCATGGTCCTTTCTTCTTTATCAGCTTCAGCACTGGGAGCAACTCAGCACTACTAAACACCACTTGAGACCCACTTTAATCTCTTGCCTGTTCTATTGCATTCACTTTTTTTTTTTTTTTTTTTTTTTTGAGACAGAGTCTTGCTCTGTTGCCCAGGCTGGAGTGCAGTGGTGCAATCTTAGCTCATTGCAATTTCTGCCTCCCAGGTTCCCAGATTCAAGCAATTCTCCTGCCTCAGCCTCCTGAGTAGCTGGAATTACAGGCATGCACCACCATGCCCAGCTACATTTTTTTGTATTTTTAATAGAGACTGGGTTTCACCATACTGGCCAGGTTGGTCTCAAACTCCTGACCTTTTGATCTGCCTGACTTCACCTCCCAAAGTGCTGGGATTACAGGCATGAGCCACTGTAACCAGCTTGCATTCACTTTCTAGAAGGTCTATGACCTTCTATTCTTTGTCCTTAAAGTCTCTTTTTCACATAATGGCCTGTGTGATCTTTAAAGGTACTGTCCATATCATATTATTCTTCTCCTGCCTAAAACACTTCAATGGCTGCCCATTAAAAATACAACAAAATTGAAATCCTTTCCCTGTGTCTAGAATCTGCAAGACCCTTGCCAATTGTCTCTCATCTCATGGCACTAACTCCATCTAGCCTCTTTCTTGAACACATTAGGCTCATTGCCACCAGTTACCTCTTATTCTCTTGAACATACTAGGCTCATTACCACCATATACCTCTTATTCTCTTGAACACACTAGGCTCATTACCACCGTATGCCTCTTATTCTTTTGAAAACACTAGGCTCATTGCCACCATATACCTCTTATTGTCTCTGCCTGAGATGCTTTCTCCTGACACCTTTATCTGTTTGACATCTTTATGTCTATCAGGATATAGATCACATACCACCTCTGAAGAGATGCCCAATTCCTAACCACACTAGTCTTCATGTCCTATTTCCTTCTTTCATTTTCTAACTAGCAGAAATGATTTGTCAACCAGAATAAGCTCCATCAAGGTCATTGTTTTCTTTTCTGTTGTACCCCCAATGCCAATGTTTAGAACCATGCCTAGCATTCTATAAACCTTTGTTGAATTAATGAAGTAATAAAAACTTTATCAATCTATTCTGTTCTTCATCTCATATCCTGCCTTCTCTCTAAACCCTTTTTTGATAATACCTACTCTCTCTTTTCCTCTTTGAGATTCTGAACTTCTCCTTTGCTGGTTGAATATGCCTCTGATCTGGGGTTTGCTTCAGGTACTCTTTAGTTTATTATCTCCAACTGAATTAAGTCTATGTCTTATTTCACCAATGCTACAGGTTACTTTTGGGAATAATCACCAAGAAGGATACTTTTGCACCCCACTCAGTAAGGCTATGCTCTCTATGAACCACAAGCCCACTCAGACCTCTGAAGAGATGGATGTTGTTTTGAGCATTTAGCCAACAGTATGTTCTTACTCTTTCTGCATTCTGTTGCCTCTTCACATAAATATAGAAGATGAAATTGTCTTGTTAGAGACCATACATGGTAAGGCAATCTTATAAGCTTGTCTTATTGCTTCAGAAAGTTACTGAGGCATCAATAGCTCTATGGACCTCTCTGCTGTGGTTACATAGTGTGGGTTCTAGTGAGCTCTCCTGTCTTAATCTCTTATCCTGTCTTTGAGGCCCCTCTTTAGATTGCCCAGATATAAGTTTAGCCCTTTGATCTGGCCATTTGCTTCTCGTAACACTCATTACATTTGCTGCAATTTTAACCCCCATGTCAGCAATCATGAGATAACTATCTGACACCAATTCTAGACTGGAATTAGCCCTATCCCAGAGGAGGCCAGTTGGCAGCTAGTAGCAGAACACTTATGCAGATACATTTTGCTTAGCATGAACTATATTTTATAAATTTGATCCAACATTTAAAATTAGATTTCACATAAAATTTAGATATCAGGTTGTGTTGAAAAATTAATTGTAGCAATGATGGGTTAATAATTTCACATGGCAACACATTACAGGAGGAAGCAGCAACAGTGTTCTTTAAATTCACACATACTTGCATTCTGAGAGGCCACTCCAATCTGATAATGCATGTTTAACACTTATAATCTAGTCCCTCTAGACATTTGAGTTTGAGACCTCTGCACTACAATAATCATAGAGCTATACTATGGGGAGCCACTGGGGAGTTTTACACAGGAGAATGATATAATCTGAATTGTATTTAAAAATATCACTCTGGATGTTTTATGCATAATAGTCTCTACCGTGGTAAGAATGGAAAAAGAGAAACAATATTTAACACTTATTAAGATCATCTAGGATGATTGCCCAAAAAGCCCCAGTCTGGTATTTGATCTGCAGTGATTGCCTGCTCCATGCTGGCCCCAAGGTGGTATTAGGGGCAGTAAATTGGTCAAGCAAGAAGCTTTCACAAATGCTTTCTCCACTTGTGCATATGAAAAAGCTGTAAGTGTTCTAACCTCTGTTCTCCTTTTCTCCTCCTCAACTCTTACCTTCTCTTCACTTCTGCTCCATCATTGGGCATAGATTTGCTAAGGGAAATGATGCTACCTCCTCTGCATTGGAGTTCACTGCTCTCCAGACTTCTCCTCGCCCAAGAGTCATGAATTGGTTTTACCCTTTATTCAGTTGAGGTGAGATTGGCCTTTTACAACCTGGGGCAGTTTGATCATTGATGATCTGGCTGGCAGAGATGCTCATACATACAGGTGTGTTTCTACTATTCACCTTGTTGGGTCCATGGGTCTGAAGCACACTCACCAGTTGCTATGGCTAGTCATAGTTTCCTCCCTAGATTCCATCATCAAGTCAGGAACCCATATATTTTTTTGCAACACTTGTTGGAAGACCTCTTTCTGATTTTATTTCTGCCTCTGCTATGTGAGAAACTCCTCACTGGATTCACAATCCCTTCTAGGGAATTCCCTATATTTCCCAACATCGCAAGTCCTCTCCAGCATTCTTCCAGGTGTAATCTCTTGATAAATGTCATTCTAGAATTCTGTTTCAGGTTCATATAGATAGTGTCACAAAATCATTTACTAGAAGTAAGAACAGGGTTATTCTCTGATACTACTATTTACCTTAGGGCTAGAAACTTAGGAAGCCGGAGCGTTTAACAATGAACCACATTGCTATCTAAGAAATGCATTTAATGATGATTAAAGCAACAGTAATTAAAGTGAAAAGAGGGCTCTACCCATGCATATGGAACATGAGTGCCCTCAATTAATCAGCTCATTATTATTAAATATTTATTTGAACACCCACCGTGCAGGAGGCATGAAGTTCTGAGAGAACACACCAAAGACATGGACCTTACCCTTTGGGAACCTATGATCTAAAGCAATTTAGACTTCAACTTGTGACAATATGCTCTGGCTGTGACTCTCTGTAGATAAAACAAAGGTTGAAATTCAAAGCATCTCTAAGCTCCAATTTAATCTACTGCTCCCTACACTACTCATATTTCAAATCCTCTGCTTTACTCTCTGCTAGCTAAAGAGTGAGTCCACCCACTATCCTTTAAGATTCAGCAAAGAGCTCACCTCCTCTGTGAAGCCTGCCCTGACCCTCCCAGCAGTGTTGATGCCTCCTTTCATGCTTTTGACAGCACCATATGTGTCTATTAAACTCTTCATAACATTACCTTGTCATTCCTTTTATTCAAGCCTTTTCTTACCAATGCTAGGTCCTGAACAGAGAGCTTGAACCATGTTATTTCATCTTGTATTAGTAATGTTACTCCTTGAAGCCAGATCTCATTCTCAAGAATCTGATAATCATTTAATTAATTTAAAATTTACTCTGTGCTAGGCATTGTTTAGGATATATGCCTGTAGAAATGGCAGCTGTAAGGTTTAGCATAAGGTTTAGGACAGATTTTTTAAGTGAATTTTGGAGGAGTATATGATGACTATTATATGCAAGTATAAAAGGGCCATCCTAGTTGAAGTATTCTGGGAAGCCTCCCTGCCAGCATGACATGGATATGGGAGTGAGAGAGAACAAGACAAGAGGGAAAGGAGTCAGAAGGCTGGAGTCCAGAAATCAGAGACTGTACCCCAAAAGATTATACTCTGAAAGAAAGGAGATCATTTTGGCTTCTACCCTCTAGCAAACATGAAACTCATTCCATCTTTACAGCTTTGCTTAAGCTGGAAAACTGTTCTCCTCCCTGGAAATGTCCTCATACATGCTCTCAATTTATTATACTCTTTCTCATCCTTCAAAACTGCATTTTACTCTCTCTCTTTTCTTCTATGGAACTTTATCTTTTGATTCCAGATTGTGTCACTATTGCATTTTTGGGACACGTTTGAACATGCATTATATAATCTTCTCTTTGAACAGTTAATCATATTCTATCATTCATATAATAATATTCATATAACAACCTCCTTTAATTGCCTTTGTTTGCTTTTTGTTGTTGTTTTGTTAATCATCATGAAAATCCCTAATCAACCATGGTTGGTTTCTTTCCCATATCATCCACCCTATTCAGGAAGGTTCTTTGCTCTCACAACCAGCAGAGTAAAAAGAGGGAGGAAATGGAGACACCAAAGGCCATGAGGATAGAAAAAATGAGGCTATTCTTGTCCAAAGCATAGAGGTTGAGCATGGAGGGAGGGTCAACTAAAGTGGATTCTTATTGGTCTGCCCTTTGAGATCAGACCCTTCAGCACAATCTGTCCTCTTTCTTTTTTCTTTTTTCTCCAATCCTGGAGAATCATCATTCATCATCCCTGCCATGATGTAGATTGTACAGGGTTTTGGACTACTATAGTGCTCCGTTCATAAACCTAAAGTAGAGCTTCTCAGTGACAGAGAACACCTGCCCATTTCTTTTTCTGATGTTCATTGGGATGATACCATTATGGGCTGTACTGTATCTGAGTAACATTAAAGATACTAAGTCTTTCACCATGATGTAGCAATTCAGTTACACATTAAACAATTGACATTGTGAAAAGGAGACGTCAGAAACTTTCAAAAACAGTGAGAAATCCTCTTGATGGGTACTTCATAGCAAGGACCCCTTGTGGTAACTCTCTGTCAGGCCTTCTCTGATCTGGAGCACAAGATTGAAGCCTGGGATTGCAGATCAAGCCATGGTCCGTGGCTTGGCTCACCTGAACTTCCAATGCATTCTTGAGGAAATGAGTCCGTGTACATGTCTAAATATACTTTACTACCTGCCTGACACCCCAAGTGATGCTCTTTGGCAGCCTTGCCCTTAGCACAATACCAGGATGCCACCACCCAGGAAGTATCATTGCCCTTTCCTGACAGGTCACTCTGGACTCAGGAAAACAACATCACAGGTCTGTCCCAGCTACAGGGGAAATGAAGCTCTCAGGTCTCCTTCCAAATGCTGCTTATATTTTTATTTACACATTTTATTTGTGTTAACTTTTTCTCTTCTTACCGTATCCTGACTGTATTATAAATTGCCATATAT
Organism: Piliocolobus tephrosceles; assembly: GCF_002776525.5. Lineage (NCBI taxonomy): Eukaryota > Metazoa > Chordata > Mammalia > Primates > Cercopithecidae > Piliocolobus > Piliocolobus tephrosceles. Next base: position 37,742,806 of record NC_045451.1, read on the forward strand.
ATAGAGATTGGGTCCCATCATTTTCTTACATTTTATTGAACATCAAACACTGTTTTTTTGCACACTTTAGATGTCTGGTAAATAATTTTTGTTGAGTTAATACATACAAATTTAACAGGAGACAGAATAAATCTAATCACAGATAAAGACTCTTGTTCAATCTCTTATTAGGGAAGTACTTTTGAGATAACATATTTCATGAAATGTCTGTATCTTTTCAACACTATCTAGTCACACAGAATAGACCAAGCATGTTGCAACCCTGAGGTGAGGTCATTCATGAAGCAATCTTAGAATTGTGATCTAGTTTCTAAGAGAAGGCATATACCCCATTTTGTTGAGACAAATGCTTCTGGTCTCCTGGCTCAGATTGCAGAAATATTTTTTCTAAAGAGCGTCAGGACTTATTTGGATCTGTCCTTGTAGGAGGGAGGCCTGAAGAGATATAAACAACCCAAGTGACAAGATTTTTATTTCCTATGTATGACTAGTTATGGTGTGCTTCATAATATGGATAGCATATCCACTTCAAATTGAGAAAGACAAAGTTCAAAAAGGTTAAATGATTTCCTTAAAGTTACACAGCAATACATGGCCAGGCTTTGCCCATTCTCCAGGTTTGATCAGTCCTGTGCATGGATGCCAACTGCTAGACAAAAGGAATCTAGGTTCCCCAGAGGGCATGGGGGAAGAATTTCTCTCTTGTCTGGGTCATACTTGGGGCTGCATGCATTGTTCCATCTTGCCTTGGAAGGTGATTGTTAGTGAAGCCCCTTCCAAACTATTCTTGTAATAATTTCCATCCTGAATCCCAGAAAAATTGAGAACACCGGGTGGGGTTCTGTCCCTCCTGTAAATCTCCTGGCTTCTTGCTGTTTATTTAATGATTAATCCTTCAGCACTGCCTTGTTAAATAGAAGGGTAATATTTTCCTTCTGACTGGACTGGATGGGTTCCCAGTTCCAGTCAGGTACCTTTGGGCCATGTAGCTGAAGATATATAATGTGCCTTTTGTTTTGGACTCTGGAAACTGAGCTTGTGTGGCAGTGAAGGATGTTCCTAGTAGTGGATTTTCTTCTGTTTCTCAAGTTTATGGTTAAGACGAGAACTTGTTATAAAGGTTAAGCTTTTATACCTGAGAGCACCAAGAAAGAATTAGAGTATCTACAGCCTCGTATGCATGTATTGTTCCCTTAAATACCCGAGATCACTAAAAACAACAAATTTCCCTAATTAGTACTATTGTAGCTCTGAAATTTGCAAAAAATGGGTGAATTGTCAATATCTATAGTGTGTTTGCATTTGTTCAAAATAATTCAAATGTAACTTAATATTTTCTATTTTATAGTTAATTGACTGCTAATAGGAAGAGGGGGAAGAATAAAAAAAAGATGCCACAAACAATTGGAGAAATGACTTTAAGCTGAGACCCTTAGTGACCTTAAAGACAAAAATCTGAAACTAGGTTGAAGTGAGATAAGAGATTTTTGAATGAGGAACCTTAACTTTTTAGTGGATATTGCAGTTTCCCACCTCTCACAAGAATGGCAAACCGGTTGGCTTTGGAGTATTTATATGCCTGCATTGGTTTGTGTGTGAGAGTTGTGTGTCTGGATGCCATGGGTTTGTGTAGTTTTTATGTGAATATGTGATAGGCTTTCTTGAGTTTGTGTCACTATGGCCCTCCTAATCACTTTCTGTGGTCGCTCTCACCTTGACAGGCTTGGGTGCTGTTAATTAAATCATCATATTTTTAAAATCATTTCCTTTTTATAAGTTGATTATCAGACTCAGATCGTGATGTTGATGGAGGATTTTCACAAAACAAAAATGCAAACAAAAGCAGAAATTTACCACCAAATAAGAAATCTAAAGATGGAGCTATGTTGATGGCAGGTATTCTACCTGCCATCAAATAAGTCCAGGCTTATCACCGCAATCAGGGGATGTATACCTCCAGGCTGCAGATGGCTCATAAGGAATGTAGCTTGAGGGCAATAGCCTTGATGTAGCATCCTTTTTGATGAGTCTCAAGCTTCACCTTTTCAATGAAGACCTTACTACTGTACTATGTGAATTTTTTTTCCTGAACTCCTATAATATTTTTAAGCCATATTTGTACTTATTTTTTCATCTTTTATTTTTTAACATGATTTAACAAGTAAGCACACTGAGAGAAAATACTTTGTATAAAGATCTTGTATCTCATATAGAACCCAGTGCAAAACGATGCTAATTTTCTTTGCCCAGAAATTATTTATAGTTTTATGATTTGATTGAATTCTATGTCATTAAGAGAATAGTGTTCAGAATCCCAAATATAGTTGCCTAAAACTTCTTTTGTTTGTGCAATGTGTTGAGATACAGAAAGAAGTAGATGACGTGATTCCTATTCTTGGGGAAATCTGTAAAGGGAATATATTCTGTGTATTTTACCCATCCTTAGAGAAATAGTTGTAGACTTAGGGAATGAATACGTTTTTGAAATAAAGTTACCTATTATTACTGTTGGGTCAATATTTCTCTTGGTAGCCCTTGGGTTTATATAATACAGTGAAATTGAGTCTGTTCATTTCAGCAAAGGTGAGGATAATGAGAACAGCTCAAGGAAGCAGAAAATAAAGTACTTCATTCTGTTTAGTTTGATATATTTAGATATTTAGATATTTGATATCTCATTGAGTGAATATCCCATGCCAGGTATTGGGTTAGATGCTGAGAATACAGAGATTATTTGGTTACAATCCCTGCCTGCATGGTTATCAAGATATTTTGGTAGGTAGTGAATTTTCCTGTTTTGTTTTGCTTTGTAGAAGTAGAAACTGAGTTCACAGGGGTTGTGATAAAGCATGATGGAAATCATGGGAGGATTTAGTGACGAGTTTCTGTGCCTCAGTTATTTATTTATAAAATGGGACTTATGATATCTATCTCTCCCAACCAACTGGATTATTGTTAGAAGGAAATGAGAGAGAGAGATGCCAAAGCTAGCTAAGAGGTTGTAAGTTTTCTTATTCGTTAGTCATTGTTTTTAGTGTTTTCGGATTTCCACCATTTCAGCAGCCCCTCTTTACAGAAGAATGAGTGGTGGCGGAGACACTGACTTTGGAACTGAATTGGTCCGAGGACCCACAGAAGACTTGTGTCTAACTTGTGGACTAGGAATGAACAAGAGGAAACAGCACCCCTCCTTTAAAGGCCCACGGCCTGTCTGCTTCTCAGAAGTTTCTTGGCATGGTTCTCTGGTGGGAAGGGTAAAGCACAGATGGCCCCAGAGCAGACAAAGTATACATCTGTGTGTAATGTGATGTAATTCTCCAACATACATACCTATCAGGGATGCATAAATGTTTCCAAACCACATTGAGGAAAGCCCCATAGGTTTTAAACAAAAATTATATGAGACCTTTTCTAGAAAGTAAAGCCATGTAAATGTATGTTTAAAACCCGTTATCCTCTCCCTCTGTTAACTACACACTGTGTACTACACATTTGACAAAAAGGGGCAAGTGTCAGGTTATGGCAGCTCATTTTCTGGATCTGATGAGTTGGCATGCCTATTGCATTTATGGATCGGGAGGACCTAAATGCTGAACAGATGGCTGGTCCAGGAGTAAGATCAGCAGCTAAGACTTTCTTACTTGGGATGAGACCAAAGTGGTTACTACACATCCCAGCAAAGTTCGTAAAAATCCTTCTCTTTGCAGTTCAGCCCCTAGACAGTTTCCTACTCCCTCTCCTATTGCAGAACAGCATGTGGATTGCTCAGTACAACCTGTTCATCACATCCTCCTGTTCACTGCAAAATTATGGAATATTCTCTGAGCTGCTTTCCTCCCTGCCCAACGAGTCATCTCTGTGTGAAAGGTCGACCTTATAAATTCTGGTTTGTATGTTCTTCTCCCTGTCTCACAGATCTACCTCTGCTAAATTTTCTTCTCTCTTTTCTGTTTTAAAACTTATCTTCTTATTTAAAAACATATGTGTTAAAATAACCTTTTGTCTTTCATAATGTGGAAAAAAGAAAGAAATTACCCTTTGGAACTAATGCTTGCTGATGTCTTACTGATTTATTGGCTCTCTCAGAAGTGCTTTAGATGTATAGATTCATTTAATCATCACTGGGACAGATACTATTAGCTCCATTTTAGAGATGAAGAAATGGAGGCAGGGAGAGATAATATTTGAGTGCCTAAGGTCGGGGAGCTGGTGGTATATAATGACTCTGAGATGTAAATCTAGGCCGTTTGGTTCTAATTGTCATATTTTATGATAACTACATATGTACAGCTTTCTCTCACACCTATTGCCCCTTCCTGCTATTGCTTTCTCTTCAAATTCTCAAGAAACCATCTGCTTTTATGGTCCCAACTTTCATCCCACCCTTTTGCAAACACTTACTGTCTCATATTCATTACCACAACTCTACTGAGATCTCTTTTTCAAGGTCATTTTTGAAATTGAAGTTGTCTCTTCTCATGGTGAGTTCTAATCCTTCTTGATAGATGTGCAATATTAGCCTAAATCCTTCTCTTTAGTTACTTTTGCTTTCACCTAATCACTTCTGGACACCCCCCTAGGGCAACCTAGAAAGAATAATTGCCAGAAGAGTACACAAATATGTAAAGTCAAGGAGACTAATATTCCAACCTAGGATTTTAGTGATATTAATAAGTTCCTGAACTATAATTTAGTTGGAATTGGTGAGAGGCCACGAGGAGAAAAAGAGGTCAAAGTATGTATGTAGGGAGGGGTAGGGGTGGGTGGGTAGGTGCGGGTGGGGATATCCAAGGCTGTGGACCTTGTCATAAAGTTAAGAAAAATAAGAAAGTTTAAAAAAGGAGCTGATTAGGGATATAAATTAAAAATTTTAATTTTTAAATGATATGCTTGAAGTGCTAGCAGTGTATCCAAATGAAAATATTCATTGAGAAGTTGAAACGTGAACTGTAACCTTAGAACCCATGGAAATAGGTGAGATTTTAAGAGGGAGAATACTGAGAATGACATTAACAAAATGTTTTTCATACCAGTCCTTTGCATAAAAGACAAAATAGCCAACTTAAAACTTAAAGCCTTTCAGAATCTGGCAACGGACATTTCAATTCCATTCAGGCCAACAATTGAGTGCTTATTATGTCAATAAAAGAGAACAAGAAAAAAAGACACATTTTTTTAGTCAGGGTCCTTGGTTGCAAACAACAGAGACAAAGCCTGAATAAATTAAGCAGAAAAGGAATTTATTGGAAGAACACTGGATAACTCCAAGAATAATTGGGAAGAGTAAAGAACTGGCCTCAGAAAATGAGCAGAAGCTGAAGTAGGCTAGTGTGTGTGCCTGAATTACATCTAAGAAGATGCCACGAAAAGAATCTGACCTAAAGTACTAGGTCTGGGTATTAGAAGTTACCACTGACATGGTTGCTGGGAGATGCATGCCGTCACCACAGTTAGAGGCATTCCAATTTGCTTCCTGTGTCTTTGCTTTATTTGCTCCCAATTAAAGTCCCAGGGAAAATATGCAATTGATTGAGTTTCAATGAAGTGCCTGTTGTCTAGCTGCCAGGAGCTAGGGAAAACATATCTGTTCTCCAAGGGAGTGAGTTCCAATACTGAGTAGCCCAAAAAGGCAAATGCCCAATTCAGTTGCTATCTTCTTAACAACTTAGAGATCAATTGAATCAGACAGACATATAGTAAAATGTACTAAATTAAATACATTCCATATAGTACAAGTAAAAAAAACTTAAAAATCTGGCACCTTTACAGTTTGATCAATTGATTATAGTTATACTTTGTTCAGTAAATATGAAGAAATTTATCCCTTACTTCTGCCTGTTGGAAATCCATCCATCTCTCTCTTAACTTACAACACATATATCATGCCCTGTCTGAAAACTTTCCAGACAGTCCCAGTGACCAATGATTTCCTTCTCTGGTGAAATTTTTGTTTCACTTTTGTGGCACTCATCCCGAAGAGAATATCTGCCTCCTGTCTCTTAGATACTTTCAGCTGACACAGTGTATGCATAACACAAGAAACATTGAACAGACATTAGTTAGGTGACAGAAGGATGCAAAATTTTTGAATTGTCAAAAACCAATTAATTGCACAATCTTAATCCTCCCACACATGCAAAAATTACAAAAGACTTGGGAGTTGATGATTTGAGGGTAAATTTTTTGAGATAGGTATTTGTGTCTCTCCACTTGAACTAGGTGAGAAGAGGTTTGAGGAGACCCACAGCAAAGCTAAAGAAGCTGATCACATCTGCTTCCTCAGCTTCAAGATTCATGTCTACAGCACTCTGAAATGGAAGGGAAAGTTTTCATTTGAAAGCCAGTTTTGAGTTTTTTTTTTTAAATATGAGATTGGGGATGTTAATTAGTAAATGAAGATGATTTTGTGTTGTATAATTTTTATAACATAAGAATAATCAGTAAAGCCCCTTCCCCTAGACAGATTTAGAGAGACTGGATGAAAGTGGTGGAGTGAGGGTGGGGCCGGGTATGGGAGAGACAAAAGTACATTGACTTCTGATTATACTTTGTACATCTTGTTTCCTTAATGTAATGGTTACCTTTGTCATAAATAACTTAATATTAATGGTTGCAGAACCGTAGTTGAAGCTTGAATGGAAAATAGCCTTTCTGGGGTTATATCCATTATGATTCTTCTCCCTCACCAGCTCCATCCCATGTAACTCTCACTGTCACTATCATACTGTTCATGGGGAACACCACAGCGGATTCTTTTATCTAGGGGCATATTGTATCACTCTTTTGTGGTTTACCATGTTGGACAAAGAGACAGCTTAGTCTGGTATCCTTCATTTCTCTGAGCTGTGATCCTAGCCCAAGAGATCTTGTCTACAAAGAGGGACTTCTAACATTCTGGCAATCTTTTTGTTTCCTCTCTTGATGCCAATTTCTGTTTTCATTTTGCTACCAAGAAATTCTTCAATTTTCAAATGCCTTCATGAGCTAATGAATGCTCAATTCTAAAAGGCAATAGTGAAGTCTGTCTCAACTATTCTCTATATAAATGACTTTACATGGCATGTTCATAGAACCAAGCATCTAATCAACGTCTGTTCAAGGATTTAGGGAATGCTCAAAGTAGAATTGTTAGAGGTCATTGGGCCAGCTGTTCTTAACCAGTGTTGCGGCAGGTGGAAGAACTATGAGGTGTGTCATAAGTCAACTGTCACTGAAGAGTTAAATGCTTAAGTATATGGATGATATTCCTTTTACACAATAGAGCATTTCAAGGTTGCTTCTGTGAAAACAACTGTAGTACTTTTGTACAATTTGTTATGTGCTTTCTTGACTAGCAGAAAAAGGGATAAATGGCAGCCCAACTTTCTGTAATATACGTGGGTTACACCTCATCTTTTCTGTTTCAGGCATAATGACAACTGCTGCTGATGAACTATTCAATATTGTGGTGCCAAATCTACTGTGAAATGTTTCCAAGCCACATTGCACCTGCTTTCTCCTCATTTCTAGCTCTCTTTGTGTGTATAACACATTTAATTTACTGTATACTTCCAGGTGATAACTTACTTATTTTCCTATGCTCTTTAATATGAGTAAGCATTTAACTTTTCTGTATCAGGTCCATTGGACTGAAAGCCTTTTGGTGGTAAGGTCTATAAATTACAGTATTTCCAGCCTTATAAGTATATAATCAGTTCTTGATAAAATTAGGCATTGGCTAAGTCCTTTGGAAATCTAGTATGAATATATTTTTTTCCTCTTCAATTATCTTAGTAAGTCAGGCTAGCATCAATGTCTTGAACTAATTATAGAAGCAAATATCTAAGGAATGATGAGACAGAAAACAGTCTTTTTAATCCCTGGCATGCATGACCTAGCCCAATGGAGAAGACAAGATGTATTATGTTCTAAAAAAATTAATCCTTCAAGAGAAGGGTTTGTTTTAAAGAATTTGATTTACATTAATCACTTAAATGTTTCTCTTTTCTTGTCCTTTCCTTCAGATGTATCTTTCCTGTTGGCTTCTTATTCTCATAACAATAGCACTCAGTCCCTTTTTTGGACACACTGTCCACACAGATGGAATGTCAATGCAGCTACTTGTTTAGTGACCTGGAATCAGCTAACTGGATACCTAAATAATATAACACTGGTTCTTCCAACTTTAAGTTTTAAGAAAACTGAAAAAGTTCCAATAAAGTAAGCTATGAGTTACTTTCATACTCTTACATTCAGTCATGGAGATCTAAGTTTGATATACTGACCCTGCCACTTAGATGTTTGACCCAAGACATTGCTAATTCTCTAATCCTCAGAGTCTTCATTTGTCAAAATGTTTCAGCAACATTTACCTTATTGGGTTATTATAAGAATTAAATAAAATCATAACAATCGTATTTAAAACCCTTATATACCCAAATGGCAAGTACAGAGGTGTACTCAATGCAGAGTGATTACAAATAATAATAGCAAAAACACATTATAGTAAAGGAAAACTGTGTTCTTGTTTTAACAACACTATTAATTAGCTGTCACTTTTGTTGTATATTTCATTTATGTATTTAAATGTATGTTCATATTTAATCCATTCTATGTATGTTCATATTTCTCTTCCTTTCCCTTCCCTTCCCTTCCCTTCCCTTCCCTTCCCTTCCCTTCCCTTCCCTTCCC
>NC_045451.1:37751485-37946501 GCF_002776525.5 Piliocolobus tephrosceles
CCTTCCCTTCCCTTCCCTTCCCTTCCCTTCCCTTCCCTTCCCTTCCCCTCCCCTCCCCTCCCCTCCCCTCTCCTCTCCTCTCTCCTCTCCTCTCTTCTCCTTTTTCTTTTTCCTTTTTCTTTTTTCTTTTCTCTTCTCTTCTTTCTTTTCTTTTCCCCTCCCTCCCTCCCTCCCTCCCTCCCTCCCTCCCTTTCTCTCTCTTTCTTCCTTTCCTTTCTTTCCTTTTGCTTTTTCTTTCATGACAGGGTCTCACTCTATCACCAAGGCTAGAGTGCAGTGGCATGAACACATCTTACTACAGTGTCAACCGCCTGGGTTCAACTGATCCTTCCACCTCAGTCTCCTGAGTAGCTGAGACTACTGGTACATGACATCACACCTGGCTAATTTTTAAATTTTTTGTAGAGATGGGGTCTTGCCATGCTGCACAGGCTAGTCTTGATCTGCTAGGCTGAAGCAATCCTCCTGTTTTGACCTCCTAAAGTGTTGGGATTACAGGCGTGAGCCACAATGTCCAGTCTGATGTGTTTCTTCACAAATCATTCTGGACCCAGAGAATTTATGTTTAAAATGGTAATCGGGGATTTTGGTTCTGGTAATGGTGGAATAGTTTTTAGTGAACTAATCCTTCAACAGATGATAAGTAGAACTTTTGGGGAAAGTATTTTTAAAAATCTTGGTAATAATGGGCTCAGATAAGAATCATTAATAAATGTTAAAATAATGTATGTAAGTTTGAGAGTAAAAGGGTATTACTCATTATTTTAACTTTGTCTTTATTTGTACTTTGTAGTTATTTGCACTTTAGGAAGTATACTCTGAATATATTTTGATTCCTTTGTGCTTTAGAAAATGAATTCTAAATAAAGTACCACTGAAGGGGCATCATATCAGCAAATTACTCTCATAAGATTTAGAAAAAAATTTTATATGTGTGTGTATATATATATGCACACATATAAAATATTTATAAATGAATAAATACATACACAGTCAGGATTATATATAATAAAAGGAATGTAAGATGTCTACACTGAAGCCTATAAGATATGCCTTAGATGAGTTAAAGAACTAAAGTAATGATGAGATATGCCATGTTCATCGATTGGAAGAGTCAATATTGTAGATATTTCCTGAGGTTGATTTATAGATTCAACAAAATTCTAATAGATTTTTTAAATTTATTAGAAAATGAAAAAATGATTATACAATTTATATGGGATTGCAAAGATCTAGAATAACTATTAACACATCTTGAGAAAGAATAACTGTGTATTTAAACTACCTGATTTAAAATCTTACTACAAAGCTACTGTAATTAAGAACATGTGGTATTTGTGTAAGAACAGATATATATATAACAAAGAGACAAAATAGAGAATCTAGATGCAAACCCACATATCAATTGACTCATAGTCAATTAGGTACAAGTGGTTTGTTACATAGATAAATTATACAGTGGTGAACTTTGAAGTTTTAGTAGATCTGTCACCAGAGTAGTGTACATTGTGTCTAATGTGTAGTTTTTTTTTTTTTTTTTTTTTTTTTAAATCACTAGCCTCCTGGCCATGCTCCCCCTTCTGAGTCTCTAAGAACAGTTGGATAAACTTATAGGAAAAAGGTGGACATTGACCCCTATCTCACACCACACACAAAAATTAATTAGAGCTGGATCATAGATTGAGACATAAAACTGTTTTTAAAATTAAAAATAAAACATATTTTGAAAATCAAACATATTTGAAAAAAAATCAAACACATTTAAAAAACACATTGAAAAATCAAACTTCTTTATGACCTTGAAGTAGACAAGAACTTTTTAGCAATGACACCAAGCAAACAAAACATAAAATAAAAAAATGATCAATTGAACTTCACCAAACTGAAGATCTTACACTCCCAAGTAATAATAATGGTTCATTTCAGAGAGAATGTAAAGGTAGAGAGTTGATTCCTTTGATACTGTGTTATAAACTGAAAGAGACTAGTTCTACTCAAGTTGCTCAGTTTTCCACAATTATTGGAAATGAGAATTGAGGTTTATGTTATTTTCAGTTATAAAGGAATAAAGTTATAGTTTTACACACTTTTCCTTAGATTTCAAATCCGTTATATGAGTTGTAAATAAGCATATTAAGGGGAATATTGTTCAAGAAATGCTGCTTTTGGGTTCAAGATGCGTAGTTGTTGTGTATTGCTAGAGAAACACCTATTCCTCTGTAGCTGTTTTCTTGTCCAGTATTCTGGATTTATTGACCAGTTTACCTAAATACTTGTTCCTTCTATGTTGATATGAAATGAGTCCCATTTCTACCATTTATCTGGTAATAGATGTGTGCTAAAATGGTCCAAGAAATCCATTTTTTATGGCTAAAATTTTCATGGGACAGTCCATAATCAGTTAGTTGCAGTAGCATCATTTTCATAAGTTCTTTTTCAACTATTCATGTTTTTGCAGCAATGCAATAATTTAAATTTAAGTCTTTCCCATGGAGCTCAGCTAAAGACTGTGATTATAAGAACTGTTTTAAAGAAAGTTTTTCTCGGTCATATTCCTGTGATCTGTGGAAAAATTGCTTAAACTTCTTGAAATGTTTTTCCTTACAGTGTTTTTTTTTTTTTTTTTTTTTTTTTGTGTGTGTGTGTGTGTGTGTGTGTGTGTGTGTGTGTGTGTGTGTGTATGTTTTTACCTGGGCTGACACATTCACAGGGTTTTGGGGAGAGTAAAATAAAATATAACTGTCAAGTTATTTTATAAAAGTCTGAATCATGTCATAATATCAACTGTTTGTTACATTTTGCTGTGGTTGATGTTTCTCCACCCATTCTGCCTGACCCTGGTCTGGGACCTGATTCTTTTAGACTTGACTTCTTCCCCACATACCTCCTCCTGCTAGTTGAAAGGATTGACTAATTGTTAATTCTTATTACCATTATGCTTTCCAGAACTGGAAAGAACTTGTTCCATAGTCATCGTTTCCCATTGTTTGGTCATCTGTGTGGGAGATTTTTTTTTTTTTTTCCCCCATCTCACACAAACCTGAAGTGTTTTATTTTAGGGACATAAAGCTTCCTCTGAATCTTTGCTTTTGGTTACGTCTTTTAAGATTATTTTTCAGATATAAACTGCTTTGTGATGGGTGTAATTACCTATCCCTTAAAGACTAAATATCACACTGATTTGTAGGACAATTAATTGAGACAATTATGTGAACTGCTTATCTTTATGTGATGTAGTCACAGCTCATGTGTCCTCCAGTCTTGGGACGTAAGCAGTGAATTAGGTTTCAGAAGAGTTCAATGATTTTGGTATTTCAGGTGGCAAAACAAAACATTACCATCCATTTCTGAGGGAATGGACAGCCCTTTTACATCTCCCCTTTATCCCACACTGTATCTTCCTTTTTCTCCAGGTATCAATGTGATTTCAATAGTATGGTGCATATTGAGACACTGCCAGCCTTGGGAAGACTAGGCAATCCTCATCCAATGTGCTCTCTGATTAATTCTCTCATTTGATATACACAATCTTCTGTAGAGTTATCAATATAGATATTACTCTTCCAAATTTCAGGTAATAAAATGGAGGCTCCAAAGAATAAAGTATTTATTAAATGGTAATGAATGAGGAAAATAAACATGCTGGATATTTGATTCCTGGTCTAGGACTGGTTTCTCCATAATCAACAGATTCCAGTCAAACAGCAAAACAACAAATATAAGTAAATTTTTAAAAACCACGAAAATGGTAACACCTTAATTTGAATGCAAAGGCAAACAACAACATTTACAACAATGAAGTTAAGACTCTTAAAGCTGTTCCAGTAAATTGCCTGATTATATTTGATAACTTCTTTCATATAAGTACATTTTATTTTTACCTTCTACTTAAGTGTCTTTCTAGCTTAATCTCACAAATAGCATACTCAGTTCATACATACATAGCTAGAAACACTTCTTGTGATTTTCTCCCTCCTTGCTCATGTTTTTTTTTTTTTTTTCTCTCTCCCTTTTTTTATGATTATGGCAACATTGACAGCTGTGTTCATTGCGATCTATGGCTGCCTATACCTTTAAGTACCTAGCTTGGAAATCATTTTGTCCCTCTAGATTTGAAAAATTACACCCCGTCTTCCAATTCAAGATACACTGAGACAGAGCTGTGCTGTCTGCAAGAATATTAGTTCTGAGAATAGGATTGCTGTTTGCACCACACACTCTGCTCTCTTGCCAGCAATAATCAAAGCGAGCTTGTATTTCTTTAATGACAAAGCCTCCCGGTGTGTTAATTTGGTTCTCAGTGACACTACATCTTGTCAGAGGAGTGAGAGAAATGGGAAAACATACACTAATATCACTGTCAGCCAAGTGGCACATTTTTCTATGTAATCCATCTCTGGAAAGCAAGGGTCTTTGGCTCCCACCTCTTGGTGAATCTCTAGGCTCTGTAAGTGCTGCAGACTCAAACTTCTCATTATGTCCGAGGGTAGGACTTTTCCCCTATGACTGCTCACTCTGGCCCAAAGAAAATTCGGTTTGTTTGCCATGAGAAATGATGATGCAGGGGCATCATCTCTCTACTGTCCCCTAAATGTGTTTTATCCCATGGTACAGAAGAAAGAGGGGGTATATCATCCGATAGACTTTGCTGTAACTGACTCTCTGATGGTGAACAATTATCCTAGTGTCAGTACCCTCGTTTGTAAGATGATGACATTGATGCTTAACGCTTAGCCCATGGTAAGGATTAAGAATAATACCTGAATTGCTTTGTGGTCACAATATTTATCCACTTCTTTTCTCAGAACTGAGATTGATTTGTGAAGCAACAAAATAACAACTTAGCTCAGAGGCTATCTTGACATATAGTTCTAGGTATTTCAAATGTGGCTAAAATGGGGAACTGAGACCAAGAGTGTCATCCCACACAGTTCCTGGAATATCTGTCCGCTCATATAAAATATTTCAAAACTGGGGACTCATTGATCCCAACCTGTAAACTTTTAAAGTTCCAATGATCATTCTTTGACCACTACAGTCACTTGTGTTGTCAATTAATTTTAAGTACCACCATTCTTCTGGGTTTTGTAGACAACTTTCTTCTACCTCCTATTCTTGGGCAATTCCCAACTCTTCACGTTTGCATTGTAGCATTGGACTTCTTTCTCAGATGTTAATGCTTACGCTAATGGTTGTTGGTTTTAGAAATCATTGTTATTCCTTTGAATTGGCAAATGTTTCCCAAATAGCTTGCTAAAGAGGAACTGGCACTTTCTTTACCTCTTTCCTTTCTCGTCAAGAATGCTCTGGGTTCACAGCAACCACTGGAGCCTGTCAGCATGCCCATCAGACTGCAAACCAGCCCAGCTGAGGGGAGCACTTGCGGGAAGTTCTCAGGGTCTGCCTGTTTGGTTTGCCTCTTCCTGTTTGCCTTGTAGCTTTAAATAATGCCGTTGCTTCACAACCACTTGTTTTTTGAGTAGGGAACAGGGCATATTTTTCTAGCAGATAAAATGACTTCCCACCATTCACTCTTTGTTATTTCCCCTTTCTGAAGGGCAGTCTGATGAATGCAGGGCAATGTGTAATACATGTTTTCCTGTTTTCTGCTCTTTCTCCATTGGGCTTGTCAGTCAGTCATGGGCTTGGTTCTGAGGAGGATGTGGCATTCATGAGAAAGAAGTCAAAGAGCGTTTGTGTGATTAACCTTCTCAGAGAGCACATATTCTGATTCTGTGTGAAAATCAGGTTCCAGGGACAATTAACAATACCCATGATGCTCAATATACAAGCCATGAGATGAGAAGTCAGTCATTAATAAAAGGGAGTCATAGAAACTCAGTATTACATCACTATTTCCTGAGATATCATATCAGACAACCTCTATAGTAACCCACTGGTGAATTGTGATATGATATTGTTGATGAGACACTAATCAAGTGCTTACATTTACTATGGAGAAAAATAGGGAAAGTAATGTGTCTAGGGTCTAGGCCATTTTGGCAAAAGTTCTTTGACCATTTGTCATTTCTGATCGTACATCCCACGACGAAAATTTGCCTCTATATCATTGCCCCCATCTTCTTTGCTGAAGGCTCAGGATCTAGCCAGCTTTCTATCTCAATTAAGCTTTACCCTTCTATTAGCAAATTTTGGAGCCCCTTTCTGCCTCTAGAGGTTGGTTAATGTCTAATAGTTCCAGGGGAGAAGATTGATGTTGGCCAACTGTCTCGTGCCAGTGGTATTGAGTGGAAGTAGTTGTCTGAGTAGCAACTATGAATATAAATTGTTTTTCAGCACTGCATTCATAATGCCACTTTTTCAAATTAAATTTTTTTATCAAAAAATATCAATTTAGCTTTAATTTATATTTCCTAAATAAATTAAAAATAAGGTATGGGTAGGTAATGGATTCAGGCCATGGGTATTTCCGGTTTGTGAAATCATTCAGGGTCATACGGAATAAGAAAATTTTGTTTATGTGGTGGGATCTTAGAAGGTATCCTAACTCATTATGTCAACAGCCTACCTAGTTTCCAATCATAGTCACCACTTACTGTATTCTAAAACCTCTTTTAATAAAGCCTTTCTCACTGGATATGCAAATATCTTATTATAAATGAACATTTATTTTAGGACACAGGAATAAGACTAGATACAAAATTGAGTAGTGAGGAAAATGACTAAGGGAAGGGTATTGAGTGTAAAGATGAGGTATATTGGGTGTATAGTTTTTGCTTAATACATATTTTTTCCCAAAAGCTGTCCTCTTGACATATGTTGGCAAGATAAATGCAATGTGATAATCAAATCAGGTGCTGGGCTCTGAGGCCCCAGCTGGAAGGTCATGAGTCAGCCATCATTCCTTGGTCACTCCTGATGGCAATAAGCAATGAAAACCAATCCTCAAACCTCTTCAGAGGCACCAACTGTTCCCTTTAGCTCTTCTAGAAGGAGCCACATTAGCCAAGTATGATAATCTACTGCTGCCCTGTCATTCTCTTCAGTTGGGATGATCATGAAGCAAAAAGGAAAAATTGTTTGAGTCCCTGGATCAGTCAGAGCAGATCCCTGGATGTGAGAATCATAAGTTCACAATTTTGAAGTGAGGGATTATTCTATAGAAACTCCAGTGTGTCAGAAGAAGGGAAAAGGTCTTATAGGAGAAAGAATGAGAGAGGCTAGCGTGAGTCCGACTGGCAGCAACTCTTACATTGGAGGCTCAGCGGCCTCGAGCATTTCCCTTGCTCTTGCCTTAAGAGCTACACCTATCCATTGGGAGAGAATGATCCCTATCATCTCCCACTGAGAATTTCACAAAAGCCACAGTGGAGAGGAAGAAGAAGCTGTACCAGAGTTTGTCTATTACTGGAAGGAACATGGATGGACTTCAGCAATGACAACACTGAGACCTGATTCCTTCTCCTAGTATGACAATTAGGATAGGATGTAGGCCTTTATGTATGGCATAGGGTAAAAGTGTGATGCTAACTCAGAAAGACTAATCATCAGACGATAAAAAACACCATTTACTTAATAAGCCTAAACAATATTTTAGGCATGGTATGCATTCTTATGTGGTAAAGGGCATCGGAAGAGATGACGAAGAAATTAAAGATGTGTCATTGGCTTTAAGCTGCTTGTAGCCTAACTGAGAATTTGAAACCTATATAAAGGAAATAGTTTAGGGACTAACACCAATAAAAATATTGAAAAAAGTAACATTGTTAACACCTTGAATAGTAGCCACAAAACAATGGTTTGTTTAATTTTTTTTTTTTTTTTTGGCATTTCCCAAAGCAGCAAAGATTGCAAGAAGGCAGAAAGGGAGTGAAAAGAATGTAAAAATGAATGTGAAGAAAGGCAAATTTAAATTCCCCTTTATTCCTTCTTTGAATTGAAAAGCTAACCATTAAGACGAAACTTTCTCTCACTTTATAGAGCTTAGATTTCCCTTCTACTTCTTTGGTTATCAAAAATTCACAGATCTACAGCAAGTCCTATCTTTTCTGTGAAGCCTGAGTTTATCATTCTCACTCACAGAGATGTTTTTCTTTTCTTAAGTTTATTTTAAAATTTTTTTTTCATTTACCTTTTTTCCTATTCTGACTTGGTCTGCAGTTTCTAACGGTGTGTGTCAAGCCTCTTAGGGGAGGTATCTGAAGGAGTTTGTCCTTGATGAAAGAGGATCTCAAGGCCAAAAGAGCCATAGATGGAGCCTTGGGGGTTGATATATTTGTGAAGACAAGCCCAGGATGGGAGACGATTGTTTCTTCCAAAGAGTTATAAAGACAGATAAACTGTCATGTAAAGAAGTAGGTAGGTTTCTCCTCCACTGTTCCAGAGCACAGAACTAGGGCTAATAGGTAGAAAGTGTTAAAAACAAACTAAAGATTCCAAAATAGGACACAGAATAGTGGCCTTCAATTCATTTACAATATTCAAGACAAACACTTTGTCACCAGTTAGAAACATTTACATAGGGAATCCTTGCCCTGGTCTCTAGGTTGGAATAGATTAGATTATTTCAGTGATTCCTTCTAAATTTAAGACTAGGCTGGGCACGATGGCTCATGCCTGTAATCCCAGCACTTTGGGAGACCCAGGCGAGCAGATTACCTGTGGTCAGGAGTTCAAGATCAGCCTGGACAACATAGTGAAATCCTATCTCTACAAAAATACAAAAATTAGTCAGGCATGGTGGCCTGTGCCTATAATCCCAGCTACTCATGAGGCTGAGGCAGGAGAATTGCTTGAACTCGGGAGGCGGAGGTTGCAATGAACTGAGATTGTGCCATTGCGCTCCAGCCTGGGTGACAGAGTGAGACTCCCTCTCAAAAAAAAAAAAAAAAAAAAAAAACAAAAAAACCCTGTTATGTCAAAACTATAGCATGAATTATATATACTTTATATATGGTCTGTATTTATGCTGAAAAATTCAAATATTGGTAAGAGCAGAGGAAATCACTGGTAAATGACTCATTCAGACTTAAACTCCCTTATATTTTGTATAAATCTTTCCAGAAATGTATTTATATGTAAATTTCCTAAAATAAATTAATATTCTACATATTATTATCCAGTCTGTTTTTCCATTTCATTAGTACATCATGAACATCTTCCTTTGCCAAAAGATGTAGATGTAAGACTTTTTTATAGTTATGTATTAATCAATTTCGTATTATTGAACATTATCTCTAATTGTTTACTATTGTAAATAATGGCACAGTGCAAATCCTTATACACATATCTTTTAAAATTTGTCAAATTATTTCTTTGATAATTATTAAATTCTTATTTAATTTAGTAAACCAACTTTATGTAAACTCTTAATACTTTTAAGATATAAAGAGAAACTGCCTTCCAAAAAACTGGAATAAATTCTTTCAGTGGCTGTATGCGAGAGAGCCCGTTTATCTAAACTCCTGTCAAAAGTGAACAGTATCTGTTTTAGATCTCTGCCAATTTGACAGGTGAAAAATTATATCTTGTTTTAATTTGTTTTTCCTTCATGACTAGTAAAATTGAATGTTTTTTCATGCATTTACAAGTCATTTATAATTATTCTTCTGTGAATTGCCTATTTATATTCTTTGCTCATTTTTCTCCTGGAGCATTCTTATTGATTTATGACAACTGTTTGTATATTAATGATATTAGTCTTTTTTATTTATGTTGCTCTTATTATTTTCCATTTTGTTATTTGTCTTTAACTTATATCGTGCTTTTTTTTTTTTTTTAAACAGGGAAGTTTTACATTTTTATTTAGTTGAATGTCTCAGTATCTTCTTTTAAAACTTCTGGTTGCATGATTTGAAAGTTCTTTTCACATGAAGGTGTGAATATTAATTTGTAAAGGCTTTTTAAAAATACAATTTACTTTATTCTTTACCCTAGAATGTCTGATGCAATTCTGGGCTTAATGTTCATTGATGATTGAGAAGAGAGTCACTGGTAAAAATATGCATATAGTTTAGGCATAAAAATAGGGTCCTTCCTTTTGCTTTTTCTGATCAGAGCCCTTCTTATTATATATTTTCTTTGTATTTACCTTCTAAAATATGGTTTTAGGTAGACTTATGAAATAAACCTCACTAAGAAATTTTGCATTGTTTGAAAAAGAGGGCTGAATATAGAGTAGTTTTGTTACTACAAGGTGGATTTTTTCATCTTTGTGTGTGTGTACTTGCATAGGTACATAACAGATATACACATTCACATACAACTGAAACATCTATAACTGCTCTCAGTGTTACTTCTAAAATCTTTGGGTTTCTGAAAACACTGCAAGTTCATTTGTGGTAATCACATTCATTTATTCCTCTATAATTTGTAGGCTTTAAAAATATGCACTGATAGTTATTTTGATGATTTGATAAATCTTCATCATTGTAATTGTCAGTGGCAAAGTAATTTATTAAGTATTTTCTCTTTGTAAGTCACTATGTAAGGCATTATGGAGATAAAAACTAAAAAAGAAATATAGCTGTCTGGAAGCAGAAGTAAAATACATTGAAAAAGGAAGTGGCTAGAGGTTATGAAGCTCCTATAATGATCAGAGAAAGAGGTGACAGGGACTTGAACCATGCGAATGGCCGTGGCCATGGGAAAGAGGAGAAGGTATAAACATGAGCTATGTTGCAGAAAGAACACCATGAGTACCATTAAAAAGTCAGTTTCAAGGCATAAGGAGTCAGGCCCATATGTCAAGGAAAGAAAAATCATGCTATCAACAAATACTAAGGATCATAAAAGGAAAGGTATAGTGAAAGATGAGTTTGATTTTTGACAGTCACTCAAATGAGAACAATGTACATTTGGAAAGAGGATAATATGTGTGTGTTTGCCTGGCTGTGAGTCTGGCTTTTTCCACTTAGCATCACACAAGAAGAACCAAATTTCCTACAGTCCTAGAAATGTATACAATAGTTAAAAAAATTATTTGCAGGAGAAAGAATAGGAATTTGCTAAGAGGAAAGAAGGAAAAGTCATTTTCAGATTAAACATGTAGTATGTGTAAAGAGAGGATGAATGAAATAGTATGGCTATTCATAGAGCTACAACCAGGTCAGTATTTATGAAATGGAAAGTGGGACTAAGAGCATTGTGAGGGATGAGACTTGGTTCTCAGTCTTCTCTGCAAGAACCTGGAGGTTATGCATCTGAGATGACAAAGATGGAAATCAGTTGAACCTTGAGTCATCAATTGGCAGAAAGCTTCCAAAGCTCCCCAACTAACATTTAGAATGTTTGTTTCAGCAGCTAGAGTTAAGTACCAAACATGGTACTTACCCCATAATTATTTTAATTTTATAAGTGGTAACACATGCTAAACGTTCATTATAATATCTAGCACCAGTACACAATTTCAATAACCTTGTAACAATTACCACTAATAACTGTATTATATATATATAATATATGTAATATGATATATGTACATAGATGTAATATGATTGTCATTTACTCTATCTTGAACAATTGAGAAATGGAAAAGTAAATAAAGTCCAATATTCATTATTCACTTTCTCCCCACAATCTGAATTAGGAATTCCTCAACTACCTCACCTTACCAGGACTATCTTGCTTATAACACTCAACATTATGAATTGCACTTATTTATTGGTTCATATGATTTTTACACCAAGTAGACTATATGCTTTGGGGTTGGATACTGCATTTTATATATCATTACTTCTCTAGAGTCATCCAGCATAAAGTGTGGTACAAAAGAGCAGGCAATAAACATTAATTAGATTAATAAAATACATATAGGTTGGTAAACTTGGAAGAAAGCATAGAGATTATAGACTCAACTTTTTAATTTTTTAAAGACAAAACCTGGGTCCAGAGATGTTAAATAATTTTCTCAGTATCATGCAGCTGGTTAGTGGAATGGCTTAGAATCACGTTCAGTTTTCCTGAAATACTGTTTCCACTATATTGTACACTTCTTCCATTAAGTTGGACAACAAAGTATGCTTCCATAAAATAACTGGTGGGATTTTGATTACTCTGAAGGTTACTGTGAGCTACTGAGTCTTCTCTGTAATAACTGCTAAAGTTAATAAATTCCCAGGAAGATGAAGGGGCAGATTACAGGAAACCATAGACAGGAATTGAGCATGGAACTTTTCTTGAAGCTCAGCAGCCTTATATATGCACCTGCAAAGGGGCATCAAAGAGACACTTATAAAACCACAATAAGATTCTCGCTTTTTCCATTTTTTGAGAGTGTTAGCATCTGCTGCCTGCAGCTATGAAAAGTGAAATAGCTTCCAGGAGACTTCGCTTGGGCTAATGAAACTTTAGAACCCAAAACCAAAATTTGCCACAGAGGGAGGGACTCAAGATAGTTTTGTCAGTGCACAGATGTGGCAAGAGTGTTCAAAGGAAGGAAACAAAATTAAGAAACAACAGCCCTCTTCCTTTACCACCAAGCCCCACTGATTTCAAATTTACTGAGTGAGAGAGCAGTTTAAGAAACATCTGGCACATTGGAGAGATATAAGAGAGCCAGAACACCAGAGGAGTGAATCTGAGGATCCACTTGGTGGGGCCTGCATATAAGTAGGTCATGATGCTTACATGTCCAAGTAGACACAGTCTCCAAGGCAGATGCAGACATGCACTCCTAAGGCGTCTGAATCTCAAAGCCAGAATCCTAGAGGTGGAAGTGGGAAATCTGTCCCTTCTCCTTCATTCACAAGGACACACATATATATACACTGACCAAGGGTACAAGGGAAAGAGAAAGAGGGTAAGGAAGCAAGCTGATCCCATTATGTTAAAGACAGGAAGGATCTTATTTTTAAGTGAATTGTGATTCAAACGAAAATGATATTTTGAAAGGAAAGAAGAGAGGGGTGACATTTACATGGCATTAATGCATTGTTAATTTTGTCTTTTCAGATATCCAAGTATCAAAATGTGCCTTGTGTTTTTTTGTTGCTAAGCTCTGTATCCCATTGTTTGACAACTGCAGTGAAAGATGGATGTGTGGGAGTGACGTCTTTGAAAGAAATACACTTATGTTAGTGGTTTAGACTCCAGGAAGATGGGATAAGAGTAGCTTCAGCTTTAAGCAATCATGTGGAAATACTTTGTTTTGTAAGAAAATCAAGTGTGAACTCTCACCTTGTCTTATCTATCACAATCGCTTGGTGTGTAGGTCAACTCATATAGTAAATATAAAACTGTCTTGGAATTCCTAAATCCTATGTAGATGCTAAGCATAATGCTGAACTCAGAATATCTAAATTTTAAGCTCAGATGATCTAAATTATCATTGTCATTTCAACTCCCTATTCTTATTCTCCCCTTCCTCTTCTATCATCCAAGTAACTAATCATTGAATTAGACTTAAAATCGAAAACAAAGGAGGTGTAATTTTGCTTGGGTCTGTGCTATTCCAACCATATCTGAATAATTAAGTGAAGTTCTTATGAGCGTCATTTTAAAGTACATTGCTACCACTAGCAACCTGAATGGTAGAAAATATAACTGTTCAAGCGGAATAAGAAAAGACTATCTTTGATTACTTAAATGACTTCTATAAAAGAGAATGCCAGCTGAAAAATAAACAATGTTTAAAAGAGAGTCCACTAGTGGACTGGATCTGACTGAAATGACTTTAAAGGATGTTTCTTTCTCCAGTCTTGACTTTCTATTTGGTTTCTGCAATTTTGAAATTCTACCTCTTGTTTGCAATGAAGATGTCTATACAGAGGACCTTAATTGAGAAGCTGAACCTTATGATAGATCAGAATTCCAGTTCTTGAAGAAGACCACTTTAAGAGTGAAGCGGGAAAGCTGATAAATGTAGAGATGTGGGTGTCCATAAGGTCTATATCTAAAGCAGTAGTGGATCTTATTCATGAAAACAGCTACCCTAACAGCATCTGGGCTATTTTAGTGACATTCAAAGGAGTAGTACTGCCACTAGTGGTATCAGCAGTAGTAATAGAAGAGAGGACAAGCCAATGAAAAGAAGCTCATGATCCCAGATGCACATCCTGTCTGCATTATTCCCACTTCTATTTTAAATCTAGGTTAATGCCCTAAAAAACAGAGACACCCTTTTGAGCTTCAGATTCCATGGAGGTATGTGACCGTACCTAGATCTGGCATGTTTTCTAGACAGCCAGATTCTTTTGTTTCTCAAAAGACCAATCATTTGTCTCTGTTTTAGTATGTCTGTGTCCTACTATAGCTATGTAGATCATAGGCAAATTGAAATAGACTAGAGTCTATTTAAAAGTACAGTACCCTGATCTAGAATTTAGCACCACCAGTGGAGGTTTGAATGTCTAGGGATTGCAAAATTTGAGGCCTTCATGGACAGAATTATTTTAGAAATTGTTTTTGGCCCTGGCTTGGCTCTGTTTGTGTTTGTATGTGTGTATATTATGATCATGTTAATTTTCGGATTTCTGTCTGATGCTCCCTATGTCTATCTGGATCTTCTGCTACTTAAAAACTTCACTCGTTGTTTTGTTCTGTTTTATTCTTTGCTTCAGTTCTTGGCTCTGCTGACCTGCAACTCTGAATCTTGTTCATTTTTAGATTTATGACATACACTGTCCAATGGCCATTGACATTCGTCGTTTTCTCTCTGGTAAAGATTGCTCTTTGTTGTATTTCAAGGAGAGAAGGGACAGTGAGAAAGTCAGGACCTAGGATCTCAAGTCCCTAACACTCAATTTTGTCCAGTCACATAGTATGACAACAAGCAGATTTAAGAGAGAAACTGTTGAAGTGGAATAGGGAACACATCCATAGCTTATGTCTATCCAGCTTTGGTACCAGACCTCACAACTGGGCTAGGCTGTCTCTGAGGGCTCGGTAGCAATGACTAAATACAGCCATCCTGGTTCCCTTCCCTGAACCTTGATGATTTAATATTCTGACAATGAGAAGCAGCAGCAAACACAAAACAGAGGAAAGCTCATCCAGGCATGTGTTTCTTCTCAAAGTATCAGCAGCTGGTTTAGATCTCCATTGCCTGCCCTTTTTTCATCAGTTCTCTTCCTGGTCTGGTTACATATTGTAAGTGTCAGGACTCCTCACTAGTGGAAGGCATCTCAGGCTAGTTTCATATTAACCTCCAATATATTTTTGAGAAACAGATTTTCAAAAAGATGACCAAAAAGCAGGTTCTATAGAATAAATGATACCTAATAACACAAGAGTTTTTAACCTTCATGATATCATAAACTCTGGGGCCTGGCTGGCACCTAGATGGAAAAGTACACCTGGCCTTAAACCATGCCAGTGTTCCTCCTTCCCAGAGCTTAGACTGGAATGAGATCTTTAACTCCTGTTAGTGAGTGACTTGTATTGGTTCTACTAACTAAGGCCAGATTCATATAACTACGTAGTTTAAAGATGCTGTCTACTGAAGATTTTGTGCCATATCAGTCATGTTCTGTTTTATTTTGCTGGTCACATATTGTGAACATGTTTGAGTATGACCAGAGAGCAAGGGATATTTCAGAGGGGAGAGAGTGTCAAAAAAGAGTCAATATCTAAATACATGTTTTTGCAATCTGTAAAAACAATTTCTTTTGGAAAAAGAAACAAATAACTAAACTCCAGAATGTGCAAGTGGGTGATTCATATATTCCATAGAGTGAAAACGTTAAATTCTAAAAGCCTTTAGGCTGTGATTTTCTTGTCTTTCCTTGTAACTTAAAATAGATGGAGGAAAAAGACAGCAGAGAGAAGGAGGGGGAGTTAAATGAATCAAGAGGGGGACTGTCAAAGCTGCTATAAAGTCTGCAGGAAGGCAATAGCAGTAAGGAAAAGTAAAAAGGCTATAGTCATAAAGATGATGGCATTTGTGAAGCAGTGGAAAGAAATGTCAGGAGGGGTGCTCTCTAAATCTGAATAATATAGGACTTAGACATTTCACATTCTAAATTATTTTATGAGTTCAACCAATCCAGCTTCTACTACATTTTGCATGTGCAAATAATTGGGTGCTTCAATAAAAAGCCTTAGGTAATTCATTTATTCTATTACATGATATTACCATCAAGTATTACTATCATTATTTTAGATTGGGCTAGGTATGTTTCATAAGATTAGTTTTTGAGTTTATCAAAATTTGGTAATCCTCTAAGACACTGATTTTCTAACCTGGCTGTGCTTTTGGATTGCTTGCATTTTTTAAAAATATGTATTCTCAGGAGATACCCAAAATCTGCATTTAAAATTGAGAATATCGGAGTGATATATTTGGGAAGTGGTGACATGATCTGCCACCTTTGGGAGCCATGATTCTAAAACAATGTGCAGAAATAAATCTCTTAGTCAATATTTTGTCAATGATCTAAAAATAGAAAGTACATATTAAAATATTTACGAGTTCAATATTTAAGGATTTAAACAAATGAGCACACAAAAGAATAATTCTTTTGTTTTCATATGTGCCCAATGATAAGGTGTGTAAACTGTGATGAAGTCAGTTTTGGTTAACGTAGATCTCCAATAAATGCCTATTGGAAAAAAGACAGTTATGAATATATTAAAAGAGGATAAAAATAGGACATATAAGTTAAAATGAAAAGGAATAAGCAGCATCACTAGACTAGAAATCAGGAGAAATGTTCTCAATGTCATCTCTAAACTAGAAACTTGCTCAGCTTTCTTCTTCTGTAAAATAAGTTAGCTGGTTTTAAGAAAAAACCTCTAAGTCTCTTCAACTTCTAACATTTTATAATCCCATGATTCTAGAGACCATTGTATTTTAGAGGCTATATGTAATGAAAGAATACATTCATTTGATATCTGAGTATATTTTATTATCTTTTAAATTACCTCGGCTTTTATCAATAATCAGCATTACCTTACTTCAGTGATAAAAATGCCATTTCTTTACACTCCATCCAAGCTTTGAAGTAAAAGCCTCCTAGAGAGGTGAGCATATTTTTCAGTTATAGGTGCTTACTGGCTAAGCTCGGTGTCTCATGCCTGTAATCCCAGCACTTTGGGAGGCCGAGGTGGTGGATAGATCACTTGAGGCCAGGAGTCCGATACTAGCCTGGCCAAAATGGCAAAATCCCATTTCTACTAATAATACAAAAATTAGCCAGGCATGGTAGTGTGCATCTGTAGTCCCAGCTACTCAGGAGTCTGATGCATGAGAATTGCTTGAGCCTGGGAGGCAGAGGTTGCAGTGAGCTGAGATCACGCCACTGTACTCCAGCTTGGGCAATAGAGCAAGACTCTGTCTCAAAAAAAAAAAAAAAGAAAAAAGAAAAAAAAAAAAAAAAACCTTCATGATTCTGTCCATCTTCAATTTTCTGGATTTTCACGTTTTGTTTTCAAATTTCATATATTTTAATTCACTTATTCTTTCATTCATACATTGATTCAACAATGTTGAGTGAATACCTAAAAGGTGCCACAGTTGTGCTAGGCACTAAAGAGATAAGGTAAAGTCAAATCAAGTGTAGTCTCCATTCCCTCAGAGCTTCATGGGCTAGTAGATAAAGAGATGTTAATGACACAATTTCACAATCCATATTAAATTTCCAGCCATTCTGAAGGAGGAAGGGCATTTAACCTATGAACTAAGAGTTGACTGTGTTTTCAGATGGATAGAACTGGACTAGGCCAAGAGAGATAAGAAAACTTGAGGGAGAGGGTTACTTATGTGAGAAAGTCCAGTGGTTGAAAGTAACATGGAAAGTATGAAGGTTTTTTAAAAAAGCCTGAGAAGACCAAGGACCGGGAGCAAGAGGGAGATGTTTTACAATTAGGTGTGAGTAATTGTTAGAGGTAGGACCCTGTAGAACCCTGAAGGCCTGGTGAGATTCTTTATCTCACAAGATAAAGAATCTGTGCTGTTGGCTAAATACTTGCCCTACTCCTTTTGAGCATAGGCTAGGATCATACCTCCCTGCCCTTTTGGAGTTAGATGAGGCCCTTTGACCTCCTGTGATTTGAGGCATTCTAACAGGTGTATAGTGGTATGACGCTAACATAAGTGGTTTCCATTTATGTTTCTCTAATAAGTAATGATGTTGAACATTTTTTTCACATTTTTTTCATCCATCTAATGTATTTTTTGGTCATGTCTATTTAAATCTTTTGTCTATTTTTTTAATTTAGATTTTTGCTTTATATGTTAAATTATGGAAACTATATATTAAGGGTACAAGTCCTTTATAAGATACATGTTTTGTAAATTTTCTTTCCTGATCTGTGGCATGTATTTTCATTTTCTAAACAGTGTTTTTTTTGACAATCCAAAGTTATTAATTTCATTTGTTTGCTTTTTTCAGTCAGCTTATTTATTTATTTATTTATTTATTTATTTATTTATTTGAAACGGAGTTTCACTCTTGTAGCCCAGGCTGGAGTGCAACAGTGCTATCTTAGCTCACTGCAACCTCCATCTCCTGAGTTCAAGCGATTCTCCTTCTTCAGCCTCCCGAGTAACAGGGATTACAGGTACCTGCCACCATGCCTGGCTAATTTTTGCATTTTTAGTAGAGATGAGGCTTTGCCATGTTTACCAGGCTGGTCTTGAACTCCTGACCTCAAGTGATCTGCCAACCTCAGCCTCCCAAAGTGCTGGGATTACAGGCATGAGCCACTGCGCCAGGCCAGTCTGCTCATTTAATAGTAGAAAAAGTTTCATTCACATAACGAGATTGAATAGTTTACTTTTTGATATCCTTATGCTTTTGAAAAATCTGTATGATTATCTATTTGCAAAATATGTAATTTCAAACTATTTCATAAATCTAACATTATTAGTATGTTAGTATTAAACTGGATTTTATTAATATTCAGATTAATCGGGCCACATAGCAATAAGGAATATGATTCAACTATATTATACAAGTTTATTAGTAAAATAGAAATGTAAGCTCTCTTCATCTAACTTATTATGAGACATTGATTCATGGTTTTACTTTGGACCTTTATATATCACAGAACCATGGGTTTTTCTCTAAACCTAGGTTAGTATTGATCTTCCTGAAATGATCTTAAACCCATACCAAAATAATTAATTTTGATGAAGTCTAGTTTATCAAACTATTGTTAAATATCCCAATTATAATATAAATTAAATAATAAAATATCCAGGTATGATATTTAGTAAGAAATGCATAATATCTGTATGAGGAAATATTTAAATATCTTGAAAAGAGACAAAAATAGACCTGAAAAAATAGATGCTCCATGTTAAATAACAGATTATTTTTTGGATGCTAGGCCTATTGATTCTGTCATTTATAGGAAAAGCAAGTAAGCAAGACCAGCCAGCAACATTTTGAATAGGTGCAATGATAATATTGAGCCTCATTTTAAGTTAAAAATGTACATTATCAATATCTCTATTTAAAACACTTTGGTATCAGGATAAGAAAAACTAAATCCATTCATGGACTAGAACAGAAGACTAAAAAAAGAACCTATGGATATATGGAAATTTTGTATATAATAAAGATGATGTTTCAAATTACTATGGAAAAAATAGAGCTTTTGATAAACAGTTTGAAAACTATTTGATGGCCATGACATTTCATTACTTACTTTGCACCCATATCCAAATAAATTTTAAATAGATCTTAGATAAAAAATAAGAACATGCAAGTGTGTATAGTCTGTTCTCACACTGCTAATAAAGATATACCCAAGACTGGGTAATTTATAAAGGAAAGAGGTTTAATGGACTCACAGTTCCACAGGGCTGGGGAGGCTTCACAATCATGTGGGAAGGCAAAACGGAAGCAAAGGCATGTCTTACATGGCAACAGGCAAAAAAAAACTTATGCAGAGGAACTCCCATTTATAAAACCATCACCTCTCATGAGACTTATTCACTATAATGAGAACAGTATGGGGAAAACCACCCCCATGAGTCACCTGATTCAATTATCTCCACCTGGCCCCATTCTTGACACATGGGGATTATTACAAGTCAAGAGGAGATTTGAGTGGGGACACAAAGCTGAACCATATCAAGTGCAACATAAAAAGTGAATTATTTTATAATCTCCAAGTGTGGAAAGTTTTTTTTCTCACAATGACTCAAAACCCAGAAGCAATCTGGCTAGGGCAATCAGGCAAGAGAAAGAAATCAAGGGTATTCAGTTAGGAAAAGAAGAAGTCAAATTGTCCCTGTTTGCAGATGACATGATTGTATATTTAGAAAACCCCATCGTCTCAGCCCAAAATCTTCTTAAGCTGATAAGCAACTTCAGCAAAGTCTCAGGATACAAAATTAATGTGCAAAAATCACAAGCATTCTTATACACCAGTAACAGACAAGCAGAGAGCCAAATCAGAAATGAACTTCCATTCACAATTGCTTCAAAGAGAATAAAATACCTAGGAATCCAACTTACAAGGGATGTAAAGGACCTCTTCAAGGAGAACTACAAACCACTGCTCAGTGAAATCAAAGAGGACACAAACAAATGGAAGAACATACCATGCTCATGGATAGGCAGAATCAATATTGTGAAAATGGCCATACTGCCCAAGGTAATTTATAGATTCAATGCCATCCCCATCAAGCTACCAATGAGTTTCTTCACCGAATTGGAAAAAACTGCTTTAAAGTTCATATGGAACCAAAAAAGAGCCCGCATTGCCAAGACAATCCTAAGTCAAAAGGACAAAGCCGGAGGCGTCACGCTACCTGACTTCAAACTATACTACAAGGCTACAGTAACCAAAACAGCATAGTACTGGTACCAAAACAGAGATATAGACCAATGGAACAGAACGGAGCCCTCAGAAATAATGCCACACATCTACAACCATCTGATCTTTGACAAACCTGACAAAAACAAGAAATGGGGAAAGGATTCCCTATTTAATAAATGGTGCTGGGAAAATTGGCTAGCCATAAGTAGAAAGCTGAAACTGGATCCTTTCCTTACTCCTTATACGAAGATTAATTCAAGATGGATTAGAGACTTAAATGTTAGACTTAATACCATAAAAACCCTAGAAGAAAATCTAGGTAGTGCCATTCAGGACATAGACATGGGCAAGGACTTCATGTCTAAAACACCAAAAGCAACGGCAGCAGCAAAAGCCAAAATTGACAGATGGGATCTAATTAAACTAAAGAGCTTCTGCACAGCAAAAGAAACTACCATCAGAGTGAACAGGCAACCTACAGAATGGGAGAAAATTTTTGCAATCTACTCATCTGACAAAGGGCTAATTTCCAGAATCTACAAAGAACTCAAACAAATATACAGGAAAAAAACAAACAACCCCATCAAAAAGTGGGCAAAGGATATGAACAGACATTTCTCAAAAGAAGACATTCATACAGCCAACAGACACATGAAAAAATGCTCATCATCACTGGCCATCAGAGAAATGCAAATCAAAACCACAATGAGATACCATCTCACACCAGTTAGAATGGCAATCATTAAAAAATCAGGAAACAACAGGTGCTGGAGAGGATGTGGAGAAATAGGAACACTTTTACACTGTTGGTGGGATTGTAAACTAGTTCAACCATTATGGAAAACAGTATGGCAATTCCTCAAGGATCTAGAACTAGATGTACCATATGACCCAGCCATCCCACTACTGGGTATATACTCAAAGGATTATAAATTATGCTACTACAAAGACACATGCACACATATGTTTATTGCGGCACTATTCACAATAGCAAAGACTTGGAATCAACCCAAATGTCCATCAGTGACAGACTGGATTAAGAAAATGTGGCACATATACACCATGGAATACTATGCAGCCATAAAAAGGGATGAGTTTGCGTCCTTTGTAGGGACATGGATGCAGCTGGAAACCATCATTCTTAGCAAACTATCACAAGAAGAGAAAACCAAACACCGCATGTTCTCACTCATAGGTGGGAACTGAACAATGAGCTCTCTTGGACTCGGGAAGGGGTACATCACACACTGGGGCCTATCATGGGGAGGGGGGATGGGGGAGGGATTGCATTGGGGAGTTATACCTGATATAAATGATGAATTGATGGGTGCTGACGAGTTGATGGGTGCAGCACACCAACATGGCACATATATACATATGTAACAAACCTGCACGTTATGCACATGTACCCTAGAACTTAAAGTATAATAAAAAAAAAAGAAAAAATCTTAATACAAAAAGTAATGAGAAAAAACCACCATGAACATAGTCAAAACACAAATAACTAATCAGAAAATAATTCTTAATTAAAGAATATCTACTGAAATGTAAAAATGTTCTTAAAAAATAGTGATGACAAAACCTGAAAACTTGTCAGAAAAAAGAAACAGGAAAAAAATTTAAACATGGAGTTAATGGGGGTAGGGGTAGTGTGTGTGGGAAGTGGCTCCTAGATATATTAAAAAGAGAAATGCAGAAAACTACCTGGAAATACTACTTTTCATCTATTAAATTAGCAAAACTCCTATTACCCACCTATATTAGACCGTTTTCATGCTGCTACTAAAGACATACCAGAGCCTGGGCAATTTACAAAAGAGGGAGGTTTAATTGGACTCACAGCTCCACGTGGTTGGGAAGGCCTCACAATCATGGCAGAAGGCAAGGAAGAGCAAGTCACATATTATGTGTTTGGTGGCAGGCAAAAAGAGAGTTTCTGCAGGAAAACTCCCATTTTTAAAGCCATAAGATCTCATGAGACTCATTCACTATCATAACAGCACAGGAAAGATCCACCCCTATGATTCAATTATCTACCACCTGAAACCTCCCACAACACATGGGAATTATGGGAGTGACAAGATGAGATTTGGGTGGGGACACAGAGCCAAAACATATCACCACCCTCCAATCCATTCTCCACTTCCCAGAAAATAAAATGTGTTGGCAAAACTGTTATGAAAAAGGCACTGTCACACATGACTGGATGAAATGAAAAAACAAAGCCTTTAGACCTAAATTCAGTTTTAAAGAGATACAAATCATATAATAACAGGTTAGCAACATAATGAGGAAGCAATCAGGTAACTCTAAAATGTGGAACTGTTTATATAACAACTGACCTATTTTAATAACGAAAAAGAGATTGGTTTAGAAAGAAAAAAATCATAATCACACTTTAGAGACCATCAGGGAAATTTGAATTTTATCTTCATGTGGAAATGTAGATAAAACAAATATGGTAAAATATTAAAATTATCTTGTTTTAAGATGATTATTTTGAATTTTCCATATATTTGAAAATTTTATAATAAAAATAGAATAAATACCAGAAAGTTGATAGAATAATAAAGGGAGCGAACTCCTGGTCAAGATAGAGTGGTACACACATGCATTATCTCCCTACCACCCAACTCCCAATACATAAGAATTGTGTGTGTGTGTGTGTATGTGTGTGTAAGATACATGATGATAAAATGTGTGTTCAGGTAAGAGAAAACTCTAAATAGTAAGAACAAATTCTAGTACCAAGAAGAAAGTGGAGGAAAATATAGGCAGAGTGGTGTAGGACTTTTAAAACCATGTTAAATCATGGCAGAGAACACAATCTACATGTCAGAGTTAGGGGCTGGATTTAGTGCTAGTTAGTGAACTCCAGTTCAAATAAATTTTACAACTGTCTTGGGTATGGTCAGAGAAGCACCTCTTGCCAGTGGCCTAGGAAGAAATAAATGCATCTAAATGCAAACAAACAAGAGAGAAGTGACAAAACAAAAACAGAGTAACAAAAAAGAAATACCAAAAGCATGCAGAACAGCACTACCAGTTGAGGAGGAAAGTGCAAAATGCAAATATAAAACCTGTTGTGGGTTGTACAGACAAGAGGACCAAGATAGAGGTACTAAATAAAAGTTACTGAACACATCATGAAAGACTCAACATACAGAACTCATATGGAAAGAAATATTAAAAATAATGTCATCCAAAAAAGTAGTTATTATCTTTGAAAACGAGAGAAATTTTCTTTATAAAGGAGTATATGACAATGAAATGATTGCAGGTATCAGAAACTAATATCATATTTATTAAAATAAAATTTAGGAGAAATATTTAACAGAATGATACAACTGGAAAGAATTAGTGAATTAAATAGAACTGAATAAAAATTGTTAAAAATTTTTAAGAGACACGGAGGAAGGATAGAATGAAAAGTTTCAATATACATCTTATAAGAGAGAAAGCAAGTGGGAATGGAGCAGAAGTGTAATAATGGGAGAGAGAAAATATTTGGATTTGAGTAAATATGTGAATGTTTAACAAAAAGTGCAAAATAAAGAGTAGAATATTTGTTCTTTCATATTTTGGTAACAACACCCCGTAGAACTTTCTAGGCCTGGCTGATGTCTCGTTCCAGAAAAGAATATATAAATTTGTGAGTCAATTATTCTAATTACTTTTGATTTATTCAAATATAATTATTTCCTTGATTTTCATAATAAAGTCCTATTTTCTATATGAAATTTTATTTTCCTTGATTCTTTTTCCCAGTGGTTCATATTTTACTACTGTTTTAAATAACCAACTTTGGATTTTTTGATTACATTAATTCTGTTTGTTTTTATTATACTAACTTATGCTATTGATTTTATTTCTTTTCTTATACTTTTAAGTTCTTGGGTATTATTTGTTAATAGTTTCTGAGATTGAATGCTGTATTTATTTGATACAATTTAGCATCAAATAACCTTACATCAAATATCATACTTATTGTTGAAAATTTAGAAGAGAAATAAAAGCGTATCTGCTATCACTCTATTATTTCACATTTAGTAGAGATCTCAACCAATATAATAGGATAAGACAAAGAAATGGGATGTGTGAATATTGGAAAGGAGAGAAAAGCTTTTCATTTAATTTCTTTCATTTCTTTTTTTTTTGCTTTCTCTTTGTGTCTCAATGTTTGTATACAGTATAATTGTCTATATATATACCCACATGCTGAATCAATAAGCTTAATAAAATAGATGATAAAAACAAATAGTGGCAAAGTGCGGTGGCTCATGCCTGTAGTCCCAGCATGTTGGGAGGCCGAAGCAGGTGGATCACGAGGTCAGGAGTTTGAGACCAGCCTGACCAACATGGTGAAACCCTGTCTCTACTAAAAATACAAAAATTAGCTGGGTGTGGTGGCACACACCTGTAGTCCCAGCTACTTGGGAGGTTGAGGCAGGAGAATTGCTTGAACCCAGGAGGTGGAGGTGGAAGTGAGCTGAGATTGTGCTGTTGCACTCCAGCCTGGGTGACAGAGCAAGACTCCATGTTAAAAAAAAAAAAAATAGCACTTTTGTTTAATAGCAACAGTCAAAACCATTAGCAAAGCAATCAGTTTTTTTAAAAACTTAAATAAGGTCATTTGGAACTTCAAAAGAAAGTACAACTGTATAAAAATAGATGTTTAGTTGGGTGAACAGAGAAACAGTCCATGTTCTTAGATGGTATGACAATATTATAAAGCACCATTCTCCAAGTGCTGTGTCATCATGGAGTTCTCAATTATTTTATTCTTCAATTATTTTACAAATTCAATACCAATAAAATCTCATTTTATATTCTGAGAAATTTAACAACTTAATTTTAGATTGTATATGACAGAACTAAAACTCAGAAACACGTAAGTAAACATTTGACAGGAAGCATAAAGCATAAAAATGGGGTTATATGTTCTCTCAGGTAATTTGATATATTACACTTCTCTAGAATTGAAAATAATGACAATGATGCAAGAATAAATGAACAGTCTAATGCAACAGAAAAGAGCTTAGAGGCAGATCCATGTATACATAGGATCTTATTTTATTAAATTTTTACAATATATAGTACATGTATAGAGAAGTATATATAGACAGAGTTCACTTTTTTTGCATTAGCTTCACTGTCTCATCATTTAAATATGTCATTGTCCCCCTTTGTGTTGAGGAAATTGTCATTGAACACAGAATTACAGTTAGGCAGTTATTTTCTTCCTGCACTTTAACAATGTAACTCAATCATTATTGTTTCTGGCTTGAAGTTAGCTGTAAGTTTTTACCACTCCTTTTCGGGTACTCTGGGTGCTTTCAAAACTCTTTATGTTTTTGGGTTTCAGCAATCTTCCTATGGTGGGTCAAGTGTTATTTCCTTTATCATTCTTCTTAGGGTTTGTAGTACCTCTTGAGTTTGTGGCATTGTATCTTAATGAGTTTTGAGAAAATTCTCAAATGATAGCTTTTCATTGTTGCTTATACCCATTCTTTTTCTTCTTTTCTTCTTCCTTAATATAGTAATCACCCATTTATTAAATTATTTCATTTATATATATAAATACATAAAATGTAAGTGTATATGTATATATATGTACATGCATAAACAATCACATATTAGATTAGATTTTATTTTTATTAATATATGTGTGTATTTCCAGGATACATAATAATTAAATACATTCACATAATTTATAAAGATCAAATCAGTGTAACTGAGATATCTATCACCTTAAATATTTTTCTTTCTTTAATGCTAAAAATATTCAAATTATTGTCTTCTATTTAAAAATATACAATAGAGTATTGTAAACTATAGTTCCTCTACTAATCTATAAAACACTAGGTCTTATGTCTTCTGTCAAACTGTTCTTACACTGCTAAAAATAACTACCTGAGACTGGGTAATTTATAAAGGAAAGAAGGGTAATTGACTCAGAGTTCCACTGGCTGTACAGGAAGCATAGCTGGGGAGGCCTCAGCAAACTTAAAATTATGGCAGAAGGCGAAGGGGAAGGCAGCACGTCCTATACAGTTGGAACCAGAGGAAGAAAGAGCAAAGGGGAAGGTGCTACACACTTTCAAGGAACCAGATCTCATGAGAACTCCATGATGACACAGCACTTGGAGGATGGTGCTAAACTGTAAGAAACCACCCCCATGATCCAATCACCTCCCACCAGGCCCCACCTCCAACACCTGGGATCACAATTCAACATGAGATTTGGGTGGGGACACAGAGCCAAACCATATCACAAACTGTGTATTTGTACTCATTAATCATCCTTTTCATCAGTTCCATCCCCACCCTTCCTGGGCCCTAGTAACCACTAATCTACTCCTTATCTTCATGAGATCCACCTTTTCACCTCCCACATACATGTGAGATTATGTCATATTTATCTTTCTGGCTGGGCTTGCCTTATTTTTACTTACCATAATATCCTCCAGTTCAAACAGTATTACTACAAATGACAGGACTTTATTTTTTTAAAGGCTGAGCAGTACTCCACTGTGTGTGTGTGTGTGTGTATGTGTGTGTGTATGTGTAAATATCACATTTTCTTAACCCATTCATTCACTGATGGGCACTTAGGTTGATTACATAGTTTTGCTATTAAGTTGATTACACATTTTTGCTATTGTGACTAGTGCTGCAATAAACATGGGCATGCAGATACCTCCTCAATGTATTGATTTCCTTTTTTGTCTATATACCTAGGAGTAGAATTGCTGAATCATATGGTAGTTCAATTTTTAGTATCTCGAGAAACCTCCATACAGTTTTCCACAGTGACTGCACTATTTTATATTCACACCAACCGTGTACAACCGTGTTTCCATTTTCTCTACACACTCACCGGCATTTGTTATTTCCTGTCTTTCTGATAAGTCATTTTAACTGGAGTGAGATGACATCCCTTTGTGGTTTTGATTTGCATTTCCCTGATGGTAAGTTATGTTGAGCATTTTTTACATATCTGTTAGCCATTTAAATGTCTTCAGAAATATATATTCAGATCTATTACACAGGTTTAAAGTCAGATTTTTTTCTTAGTTGGTTGAGCTCTTTATATATCCTGGTTATTAATTCCTTGTCAGATGAATAGTTTGCAACTATTTTCTCCCTTCCTGTGGGTTTTCTCTTCACTTTATTGATTGTTTCCTTTGCTGTGCAGAAGCTTTTTAGCTTGATGTAATCCCATTTGGCTATTGTTGCCTCGGTTGCCTGTGTTTTTGAGATCTTATACACAAAAGTCTTTGCCCAGATCAAAGTTGTGGAGTATTTCCCAATGCTTTCTTCTAGTAGTTTTGTAGTTTCAGCTCTTAACATATTTAATTCATTTTGATTTAATTTGTACATATGTTCAAAGATGGGGATTTAGGTTCTTCCTCCTACATATCCAGTTTTCCCACCATCATCTATTGAAGAACCTGATCTTTCTTCATTGTATGTTCTTGAAAATTTCATTAAAAATGAGTTGGCTGTAGCTGCATGGATTTATATCTGGGTTCTCTATTCTGTTTCATTGGCCTATGTATCTGTTTTTATGCCAGTTACCATGCTGAGTTGGTTACTCGAGCTTTGTAGTTTATCTTGAAGTCAGGTAGTGTGATGCCTCCAGATTTCTTCTTTTATGTCAGGATTGCTTTGGCCATTTGGGGTCTTTTGTGGTTCTATATTATTTTTAAGATTGTTTTTTCTAATTCTGTAAAGAATATCATTAGTAGGTAATTTGATAGAGGTTGCACTGAATCTGTAAATTGGTTTGTGTAGTATTGCCATTTTGACAATATTAATTCTTCCACTCGTGAACATGAGATACCTTTCCATTATTTTGGTCTTCTCTTCAATTCTCTCATCATTGTCTTACAGCTTTCCTTGCATAAATCTTCCTTTTCATTGGGTAAATTGAATCTTAGGTGTTTTAGTTCTTGTAGCTATTGTAAATGGGATTTGCTTTCTCAATTTCTTCTTCAGATTGTTTGCTGTTGGTACATATAAATAATGCTAATTTTTACATTTTGTATCCTGCAACTTTATTGACTTTGTTTTTTGGTGGAGTTTTTAGGGTTTTCTAAGTATAAGAACATATTGTCTGTGAACAAGGATAATTTGGTTTCTTCCTTTTCAATTTGAATGCCCCGTATTTCTTTATCTTACCTAATTTCTCTGGCTAGAACTTTCAGTATTATGTTGAATAAAAGTGGTGAAAGTGGGCATCCTTGTCTTGTTCAAAATTTTTAGAGAAAAGGTTTTAAAGTTTTCCCCATTCAGTCCAATGTTTGCTATGAGTTTGTCATATTTGGCCTTTATTATTTTAAGGTTATGTTTCTTCTATGTCCAGTTTAAATGTTTTTAATCATACAAGGATATAGAATTTTATCAAATACTCTTTCAGCATTTATTGAAATGATCACATGGGCTTCGTTCTTGGTTCTGTTAATGTGTGTATCACATTGATTGTTTTGCATATGGTAAACCATGTTTGCATTCCAAGTGGAGACTATCCCACTGGATAATCCCCACTTGCTTGCAGTGATTTGGTTTTTTTTTTTTTTTTTACTATGTTGCTGAATTTTGTTTGCTAGTATTTTATTGAGGATTTTTGCATCTATCTCTATTAGAGATCTTGTCCTGTAGTTTTCTTTTTTATTGTGTCTTTGTCTGGTTTTGGTATTGGGGAAATGCTCCTTTGTAGAATGAGTTAAAAGGTATTGCCTTGTCTTTATTTTTTTGAAAATTTGAGTAGAATTGGTATTAGTTTTTCTTTAGATGTCTGGTAGAATTCAGCAGTGAAGCTCTCAGGTCCTGGGCTTTCCTTTGGTTGAAGAAATTTTATGTTCTGGTTTTCTATTTGTTTGTGGTTCAATGTTGGAAGATTGTATTTGTCTAGGAATGTGTTCATTTCTTCTGGGTTTCCTAATTTGTCAGTACATAGTTACTCACAGTAGTCTGTAATGATTTTTTGTATTTCTGAGGTTTCAGTTGTTACGTCACAATTGTTTTTTGTCTGATTTTCTATATTTGGGTGTTCTCTTTTCTTAGCCTAGTTATAGGTTTGTCAATTTTATTTATCTTTTCAGAAAAATGTTTATTTCTGCTGGCATGGTGGCTCACACCTGTAATGCCAGTACTTTGGGAGGCCAATGTGGGCAGATCTCTTTAGGTTAGGAGTTTGAGGCCAGCCTGGTGAACATAGTGAAACCCCTTCTCTACTAAAAATACAAAAATTAGCTGAGTATGGTGGCAGGCACTTGTAATCCCAGCTACTTGGGAGGCTGAGGCTGAGGCAGGGGAATAGCTTGAACCTGCGAGGCAGAGGTTGCAGTGAGCTGAGATTGAACCACTGTACTCCAGCCTGGTGACAGAGTGAGACTCTGTCTCAAAAAAAGATATTGCATTGATGTACTGAATTTATTTTTGTCCTAATTCCCTTTGTTTATGCTCTAATTCTTTACTTATTTCCTGCTACTATTTTGGGTTTTGTTTGTTCTTGCTTTTCTAGTTTCTGGAGGTACATAATTAGTTTTTGTATTTGAAGTCTATATATTTTTTTGTTATAGATACCTATTGCTATAAATTGATCTTTTAGTACTGCTTTTGTGGTATCCCACAGAGTTTAGTATGTTGTATTTCCATTTTCGTTGTTTCAAGAAATTTTTGTTTCCCTCATAATTTCTTCACTGACCAGTTGATCATTCAAGAACATGTTTAATTTTTATGTATTGTGTATTTTACAAGTTTTCTCTTGTTATTGATGTCTAGTTTTATTTCATTTTGTCAGAAATTATTCGTATAAATTCTAGATTTTTGAATTTGTTGAGACTTGTCTTATGGCCTAATATATAGCTTATGCTGGAGAATGTTCCATGTGCTGATGAAAATAATAGGTATTCTCCTAAGGAATCATCAGTTAGGCCTATTTGGCTTCAGGTATAGTTGAAGTCTGATGTTTCTTTGTTGATTTTTGTCTGGATGATATGTTCATCACTGAGAATGGGGTGTTGAAGTCTCCTACTATTTTTGTATTTCAGTTTATCTCTCCCTTGACATCTGTTAATGTTTGCTTTATATGTTCCAGAGCTCCAGTGTTGTGTGTGTATATGTTTAGAGTTATTGTATCTTCTTGCTAAATTGATCCCTTTATCATTATTTAATGACTTTGCCTATTTTTACTGTTTTTGGCCTAAAGTCTGTTTAATCTGATATAAGTATAGCTGCTCCTGTTCACTTTTGGTTTCTATTTGCATGAAATATCTTTTTTCATCTTTTTACTTTCAGTCTGTCTAGGTCTTTATAGGTTAAGTGGGTTTCTTGAAGGCAGCATATATTTGGCTCTTGTTCCTTTATTTGTTCAGCCATGCTATGCCTTTTAATTGGAAAATGGAGTCCATTTATATTTAGTGTTTTTATTGATAACTAAGGACTTGCTATTGCCATTTTGTTACTGGTGTTCTGATTGTTTTATAACTCCTCTCACCGTTTCTTACTGTATTTTTTTGTGATTGAGTGATTTTGTTTTGTGGTTGTACGTTCTAAATTGTTGCTTTTCATTTTTATTAGTTACAAAATATAATAGTTATTATAATTATATGTTCTCACATTATGGTTTCCATGAAGCTTACCACAAACATCATATAGGTATAACAAGTCATTATAAGGAGACGACAATTTATCTTAGACAACAAAAGAGGAATAGAAACAAAGAAAAAAAAACTTAGTACTTTAATTCCATCACCTCCACATTTTGACTTTATGTTGTCTCAAGTTAAAATATAAATTAATAAAAATATTGCCTATCTTTCAATAGGTTGCTGGAGCTATTATTTTGAATAAAATTTCCTTTTGAGGTTTATATTAAAGTTACTAGTGGATTGGACACTAATGTTATTAGAGTATTCTGAGTTTGTCTGTGTATTTAATTTTATCAGTGAATTTTATATCTTCAAATATTTTCTTGTTGCATATTAGTGTTTTGTTTTCTTTCATTTTCAGATTGAAGAACTCCCTTTAGCATTTCTTGTAAGATCATTCTGGTGGCAGTGAATTATCTCAGCTTTTGTTTATCTGGGAAAGACTATCTTATTTAAAGGATAGCATTACTGGATACAGTGTTGTTGCATAGCAATATTTTTCTTTCAAGACTTTGAAATTATTGTCTCACTTCCTCCTGACTTGTATGATTTTTACTGAGAAATCTGTTGCCAGAATAAATGGAATAAAATAATTATTAGATGCATTGGGGTGGTCTTATTTGGGTTAAATCTGTTTGGTGTCCTCTGACTCTCCTGTACCTAGGTTTTTATCTCTTTCTGAAGTTTTGGAAAGTGTTCTGTTATTATCTTTTTGAATAATAGCTTCCCATACCTTGCTCTCACTACTTCTTGAAGACTAATAATTCTGAAAGTTTGTCTTTGCAGTAATTTTTTAGGTAAAAATTTTTTTGGCAAGTTTTTGTAGGCAATTTTTGTTTCTTTTTATTCTTTTTCTTTTCTGACTGTATATTTTCAAATCCCTTGTCACTGAGCTCATTGATAACTTTCTTCTGCTTGAACCATTCTGCTGTTGAATCTTTAATAAATTTTCCAGTTCTGCACATGTATTTCTCAGTTGCAAGATTTTTGTTTGACTTTTAAATTATTTCAATGTGTTTTAAAAATTTATCTGATACATTTCAGAATTGCTTTTCTATATTATGGAGATCACTGCATTTCCTTAGAACTGTTAGTTTGTATTCTTGGTCAGAGTATTCACATACTACCATCTCATTAGGGTTAGTCATTGGTTACTTATTTTGCCTGTATGGGAAGGTCATGATTCTCTGCTGCTGTTTTTTGTGGACGTACATCAATGCCTTTGCATTGAAAGATTTGTTATTTTTTCCAGGCTTCTCTGTCTGACTTGTTTTGATTATTACTAAATATGTTTCCTTAGAGAAACTTGGCAATTTACCTACTAATTTTCCTTCTTTCCTTCTTTTTTTTTGCTAGGTCACTGCCTAGCACTAGGTCACTGCCTCCTTTTTGTCAATCGATGGGACCTTAAACCCAGGTTTGCCTTGGTTCTAGTAAACTATCAGAGTTCTGCCCATCCCAAATAGTTGAGGTCCCAAGGGGGAAATCCCAGAAGCACAGGAAGGTTGGATAGATATTTTTGCCCAGGGGACTTATGGACAAACCTCCTACAGTTGTGCTGCTGAATATGATTTAGCATTTCCTTTAGCTGGGTTACAGAGCAGAATTTCCAGAGCTGAGGATGGTAGTTAGCCTACCTCCTTGTCTCTGGCTGTCCTCAGGGATATGTCTCCCTTCAGACACTCTCAATGCTTACTGGAGGTTGAGGCAAAGGCAGGTATCCTGCCAAGGAACCAAGATGTGGTGAAGCTGGTTGTCCACCTTAATCTTAGTTTTTTTGAGACAGAGTCTCGGTCTGTCACATAGGCTGGAGTGCAGTGGCATGATCTCAGCTCACTGTAAGCTCCGCCTCCTAGGTTCATGCCATTCTCCTGCCTCAACCTCCTGAGTAGCAGGGACTACAGGTGCCCGCCACCACGTCCAGCTAATTTTTTGTAGTTTTAGTAGAGACAGGGTTTCACCATGCTCTCGATCTCCTGACCTCATGATCTGCCTGCCTCGGCCTCCCAAAGTGCTGGGATTACAGGTGGGAGCCACAAACACCTGGCCCAATCTTAGTTTTTTCAAGGTTGAACCTGAGTCAGAGGAAATTTTCTGCACTCTTGGTGCTGCAGATTTCAGGGAGGTGCATCTCAGATACGTATGTCCAATTCTCCTACCATCTTCTTAGGGTTTTCTTTTTTTCACTTCTCTGTGACCCCAGGAAATGTCTTACTATCATAGGGGAGTTCTGAGATATTTCTGGTAATAAATTCAGCAGTATGTGTTTGTTTTTGATTTTCTGTTGAGGGAGAGTGAAGTTAGCTTGCTTCTATGCTGCTATTTTGGAACTGGAAGTTCTCCCTTTTATTATATTAATTTGCCTCTTATGTTCTCTTCTACATGTCTTCTTGTGTCTCTTGAACTTTATTCTTCAGATATTCTTTTGATCCACTTTCCAAATTACTAATTATGTTGTGAGCTTGGACCATGTTTTAAAAAATCCTTTCACTGAATTCTTAATTTTACTTATTATATTTTAGTATCTAGAATTATAATTTTAAAAAATGAATAAATAAAACATGGAATATTTATTCAATGAAACACTATTTAGCATGTAAATAAAAGCTATATCTTTATAAATTATCACTGATATTTCTCAAAAATATGTCTAATAAAAGAGGACCAAATAAAATGTTTAGCATATCATTTATATACCATTTTAGAAGCATTAGAAAACAATATTCTAAATCACACATGGATACAAGCATACAGACTGAATAGACTGAAACAGAGACTGCAAATATATACATCGAATCACTGTGGTTTTGCAGTGGGCAGGAAGAGGATGCTGGGGGAGTTATGAATACGGTACCTCAACTGCATGCTGTATTTTAATTCCTCAGAAAGTAAAAAAGACTTGAAAGAAATGTAATCTAGGAGAGGGTGTAGGGCGTGCCCAAGATGGCCGAATAGGAACAGCTCCAGCCTCCAGCTCCCAGTGTGAGCGACACAGAAGATGGGTGATTTCTGCATTTTCAACTGAGGTACCAGGTTCATCTTACTGGGGCGTGTGGGACAGTTGGTACTGGCTCGCGGGTGTAGCCCGACCAGTGAGAGCTGAACTGAAGCAGTGCGAGGCATCGCCTCACCTGGGAAGCACAAGGGGGAAGTGAATTCCTTTTCCTAGCCAAAGGAAAGTGAGGCACACAACACAGGGAAAATCGGGTAACTCCCACCCTTATACTGCACTTTACCAAGGATGTTAGCAAATGGCACACCAGGAGACTATATCCCACACCTGGCCCAGAGGGTTCCACGCACACGGAGCCTCCTTCATTGCTAGCACAGCAGTCTGAGATCTAACTGCAAGGCAGCAATGAGGCTGGGGGAGGGGGGCCTGCCATTGCTGAGGCTTGAGTACATAAACAAAGTGCTGGGAAGCTCGAATTGGGTGGAGCCCACCACAGCTCAAAGAGGCCTGCCTGCCTCTGTAGACTCCACCTCTGGGGACAGGGCATAGCTAAACAAAAAGGAGCAGAAACCTCAGCAGAGGTAAATGTCCCTGTCTGACAACTTTGAAGAGAGCAGTGGATCTTCCAGCATGGAGGTTGAGATCTGAGAATGGACAGACTGCCTGCTCAAGTGAGTCCTTGAGACCTGAGTAGCCTAACTGGGAGACATCCCCCACTAGGTGCAGACCGACACCTCACAGGGCATGGTACACCCCTGAGACGAAGCTTCCAGAGCAAGAATCAGACAGCAACACTTGCTGTTCAGCAATATTCTATCTTCTGCAGCCTCTGCTGCTGATACCCAGACAAACAGGGTCTGGAATGGACCTCAAGCAAACTCCAACAGACCTGCAGCTGAGGGTCCTGATTGTTAGAAGGAAAACTAGCAAACAGAAAGGAAACTCACACCAAAACCCCATCAGTACGTCACCATCATCAAAGACCAAGGGCACTTAAAACCACAAAGATGGGGGAAAAGCAGTGCAGAAAAGCTGGAAATTCAAAAAATCAGAGTGCATCTCACCCTCCAAAGGAACGCAGCTCATCGCCAGCAACGGAACAAAGCAGGATGGAGAATAACTTTGACAAGTTGAGAGAAGAAGGCTTCAGTTGATCAAACTTCTCAAAACTAAAGGAGGAACTATGTAACCAGCACAAAGAAACTAAAAACCTTGAAAAAGGATTTGACGAATGGCTAACTAGAAACACCAATGTAGAGAAGTCCTTAAAAGAACTGATAGAGATGAAAACCATAACACGAGAACTACGTGACAAATTCACAAGCTTCAGTAACTGACTCGATCAACTGGAAGAAAGAGTATCAGAGATTGAAGATCAAATGAATGAAATGAAGCGAGAAGTTTAGAGAAAAAAGAGTAAAAAGAAATGAACAAAGCCTCCAAGAAATATGGGATTATGTGAAAAGATCAAA
The DNA here is from genome assembly GCF_002776525.5 of Piliocolobus tephrosceles. Taxonomy (NCBI): domain Eukaryota; kingdom Metazoa; phylum Chordata; class Mammalia; order Primates; family Cercopithecidae; genus Piliocolobus; species Piliocolobus tephrosceles. Next base: position 37,787,239 of record NC_045451.1, read on the forward strand.
TATACGTCTGATTGGTGTGCCTGAAAGTGAGGGGGAAAATGGAACCAAGTTGGAAAACACTGCAGGATATCATCCAAGAGAACTTCCCCACCTAGTAAGGCAGGCCAACATTCAAATTCAAGAAATACAGAGAACATCACAAAGAATTTACAAGAAAAAACCAACCCCATCAAAAAGTGGGCAAAGGATATGAACAGACACTTCTCAAAAGAAGACATTCATACAGCCAACAGACACATGAAAAAATGCTCATCATCACTCACCATCAGGGAAATGCAAATCAAAACCACAATGAGATACCATCTCACACCAGTTAGAATGGCAATCATTAAAAAATCAGGGAACAACAGGTTCTGGAGAGGATGTGGAGAAATAGGAACACTTTTACACTGTTGGTAGGACTGTAAACTAGTTCAACCATTGTGGAAAACAGTGTGGTGATTCCTCAAGATCTAGAACTAGAAATACCATTTGACCCAGCCATCCCATTACTGGGTATATAACCAAAGGATTATAAGTCATGGTGCTATAAAGACACATGCACACATATGTTTATAGCAGCACTATTCACAATAGCAAAGACTTGGAATCAACCCAAATGTCCATCAATGACAGACTGGATTAAGAAAATGTGGCACATATACACCATGGAATACTATGCAGCCATAAAAAAGGATGAGTTCGTGTCTGTTGTAGGGACATGGATGCAGCTGGAAACCATCATTCTCAGCAAACTTTCGCAAGAACAGAAAACCAAATACTGCATGTTCTAACTCACGGGTGGGAATTGAACAATGAGATCACTTGGACACAGAAAGAGGAACATGACACACCGGGACCTATTGTGGGGAAGGGGTGGGGGGGATAGCATTAGGAGATATACATAATGTAAATGATGAGTTAATGGGTGCAGCACACCAACATGGCACATGTATACATATGTAACAAACCTGCACGTTGTGCACATGTACTCTAGAACTTGAAGTATAATAAAAAAAAGAAAAAAGAAATGTAATCTGTATTAACAGTTGTTAATTCTATGTGAATATACAAGTGCTCATTATATTTGTAGTTTTCTGCAATTATAAGATTTCAATATTTAAATCTATATATCCCATTGAATAGTTTGGAAGGAAGTACACAAAATATTAATGATGATGTCCTCAGGGTGGTGATGTTATAAGTATTTTTTCTTTAAGTTGTAGAATTATAATTTTCAATACTATTTTTTTAATCTGCTGTAGTTATTTATCTTGTCTTGGATCCTCTTGAATATTAACATATGTTTTACTTTTATTCCCTTTTCTCCTTATGACTTCATAGAAAGTTAACTGAGTCTGTGCTTCAGCAAAGTAAAAGATTAAACCAAGTGAAAAGATAGTGATCCAGAAAGTGAGGGAATTAATACATGAGAGAGGCAATTGAAGTCCCAGGAAGGCTATGTGCTTATAAGATAACAGGATAAATAGAATAGGTAAATTGTGGTTTGGCAGAAGGTCTTTAGGGAGAAAACATTTAATTGGTAGAATTCGTATTGCCTTTGAGGAATTAGAATTTATTACTGATTATTTTTAGGAAAAATGGTGTCCGTTACATAAAATAAAAGCAAATAAAAGATTGAGGCAAATAGATGAAACAAAATGTTAACAAGAAGAAATATGTAATCATAATGTGTTACTTGACTCAGCAGTGAAGGCAAATATTGGTTAACAAATTGTTAAAGGATTCTATTGGGAAGATAAGGAAAAGGGACAAATACATACACTTTTATAAGAGTAATAAGCATGACTTATTTTCAGACAAGATATAATAAAATAAGGTCTAACACTGACAAATCAAGAAGCAGAAATTTAGGTGCCTTATTATTCAAATATGTGATTGTTAATATAAAGGAAAAACCTAGAGTTGAAAAGTGTTGCCTCTGTGTAGCAGGACTAGCAGATACCATGTATGAAGCATAGACTGTTTCATTATATCTTTTAATATTAGCAGTATTAAAATAATGTAATATGATAATTTTAAATTAAAAATAATGTGAATTTATTCCTTTTATAAAGTTAACATTAATTGAAAAGTTGTGACATTGCATCTTACTTATTGTATGTATTGAGGAAAATTACTACAATTCCCTTAGTTTACTCATGTTAATAAACATCAATGTTACCATCTGATCTTTCACAAACCTGACAAAAACAAATAATGGGGAAAGGATTTCCTATTTAATAAATGGTGCTGGGAAAACGAGCTAGCGATGTGCAGAAAACAGAAACTGGACCCCTTCCTTACACCTTATAAAAAAATTAACTCAAGATGGGTTAAAGACTTAAACATAAAACCTAAAACCATAAAAACCCTAGAAGAAAACCTAGGCAATACCATTCAGGACATAGGCATGGGCAACGACTTCATGACTAAAACACCAAAAGCAATTGCAACAAAAGCCAAAATTGACAAATGAGATCTAATTAAACCAAAGAGCTTCTGCACAGCGAAGGAAACTATCATCAGAGTGAACAGGCAACCTACACAATGAGAGAAAAAATTTGCAATCTATCTATCTGACAAAGGTCTGATATGCAGAATCCACAAAGACCTTAAACAAATTTACAATAAAAAAAAATATATCAGGGCTGGCTGCAGTGGCTCATGCCTGTAATCCCAGCACTTTGGGAGGCTGAGGCAGGTGGACCATGAGGTCAGGAGATCTCAACCATCCTGGCTAACAGGGTGAAACCCTGTCTCTACTAAAAATACAAAAAAATAGCCGGGTGTGGTGACCGGCGCCTGTAGTCCCAGCTGTTCCGGAGGCTGAGGCAGGAGAATGGCGTGAACCCAGGAGGCGGAGCTTGCAGTGAGCCGAGATAGTGCTACTGCAGTCCGGCCTGGGCGAAAAAGTGAGACTCCGTCAAAAAAAAAAAACAAAACAAAACAAAAACAAAACAACAACAACAACAACAATAAAAAAAATCAAAAACTGGGCAAAGAATATTAGCAGACACTTCTCAAAAGAATATATTTATGTGGCCAAGAAACACATGAAAAAAGTTCAGCATCACTGGTCAGTAGAGAAATGCAAATCAAAACTGCAATGAGATACCATCTCATGCCAGTTATAAAGGCAGTCATTAAAAAGTCAGGAAACAACAGATGCTGGCAAGGATATGGAGAAATAGAAACACTTTTACACTATTGGTGGGAGTGTAAATTAGTTCAACCATTGTGGAAGACAGTGTGGCAATTCCTCAAGGATCCAGAACCAGAAATTTCATTTAACCCAGCAATCTCGTTACTGGGTATTTACCCAAAGGACTATCAATCATTCTATAAAGACACATGCACACGTATGTTTATTGCAGCACTATTTACAATAGCAAAGTCATGGAACCAACCCAAATACCCATCAACTGATAGAATGGATAAAGAAATTATGGCACATATGCACCATGGAATACTATCCAGCCATAAAAAAAGATGAGTTCGTGTCCTTTGCAGTGACATGGATGAAGCTGGAAACCATCATCCTCAGAAAAACTAACACAGGAACAGAAAACCAAACACTGCATGTTCTCACTCATAAGTGGGAGTTGAACAATAATATCATGTGGCAAGGGGAGGGAAAGCTTTAGGATACATATCTAATGCATGCGGGGCTTAAAACCTGAATGAAGGGTTTATAGGTGCAGCAAACCACGGTGACACATGTATACCTGTGTAACAAACCTGTGCATTCTGCACATGTATCCCAGAACTTAAAGTAAAAAAATTAAACAGCTCAATGTTTACCAAAGTTTATAATTATTTAATAATTATATATATGTTTACTTAAATTATTTCTTAAATTTAATTATATTTATTATATGCAGTACATATTATTACATAATAATGTTGTTAATATCTACCCTTAGATATTAATATATATAAAGTCCTCAGCAATACATCTAGTACTTAATCAAAATTTATTTTCCTACCTATATTAATTTTTCATGTATAGAATTCTAAGGAATCATGTTAAAAACTACTGATAGTAAAAACTGTTGGGTAGAGAATTTTTCATGGCATCTTGTCCTCTCCTACTTCCCATTGTCACAACCTTTTCTCATTACAGTGAAAATTATCTCAAACGATTGGCTATAACTCAATAGAAAAATCAATATTGCTAAAAGAATACACTATATGGACAGTACCAGATTAAGCACTCAACACAATATTTCTTATAAGAAAGCAATCATTAGAAAAATAAATTTTAAAACAGATTATGTCCTCACAGCAGAATTTCTTTACAACAATGAAAAATGAAATCAGAGTAAAGGTTCAAATTTCTCATCTGTTAGCTAAGCAGGAAAAATAATTTACCGATGTCGAGTTAATTAAATCATGTTTGATTTACAACACACAAAGAAATGTATCCGGAAAAAATAGCTTGTTTAAGGTATTAGCATTTTGGTGAAAACAGCTTCTCAAAGAGTTGAAGATGTTTGGAGTAATATTAATAGTCAAATAACAAGAAAAAAAGTTTGAGTGGTTGTCTTTGGTTCTTGAATAGTTGACAGATGTTACTAGTAAAACTCAGATGTTTATTTGAGAAGTCAATGCCAAGCCTGAAGTGACTGGAGAATTGGATTCTGTGAATAATCTGTATGAAATATTTACAAGCAAGACTGTTTCTAAAGAATCTGAGAAAATAATAATTCAATAAAACCTGAAGTGGAATCTGCTAAGATGTGTTACAACTGATACTGCCAAAAAAGTGTGAAACAAGAAAAGGCATAGTTGGAAAAACTTACAAAGGTTGTGAAAATATAAGGCAGTTAATGCCTAAGGTTATTTATTGTAGTACTCATCAGCAGGCACTTTGCTGAAACTATGTATGTCTATCATGTGGTATTAAACTTGTAGTCTTGATGATGAATTGCATTGACTTTGTGTGGGCTTAACCGTCATTAGCTTTATGAATTTCTGTTGGAAATAGCAGCTGACTATCCTGACTTGTTCTATCCTATAGTGGGTCTACAACTTAAGAGTGGTAACATTTGATTGCAGTTTGTTGAGTTCAGGACTGAGATTTAGAATTTTTCTGAATGAGAATTTTCCTCAATCATTATTATCAAATACTGTTTGGTTTTGGAGATTAGTTTTTGCTTAAGACTCATAATGTTTTTAAATTTTAAAATTACAAGTAAAACCAGCATTTATATGTGAAGTGTATACTATGGTAAAGTAATTTTGACAACTACTGTTGCTTGAATCACAAGTAATGCCAAGCTGATTTGTATATTTCTTATACTGTTAAAAGTTAAGATGAGAAGTGAGATCTTTAATTCCACCCAAATATGCAGCAAATCTAATTTCCAAGTTCAAGCTACAGTTCTAGCATCTTCTTTCAGAACTCAATGCAAGTACAAATAAAAATTCCATACTTCAAAATCCATTTAATGGTACAATTGAGGAGCTTCCACATAACCTTCAATTAGAAGTGATTCATTTGTAATGTAATGACATGCTAAAAGCCAAATATCAAGAGAAAAATCTAATAGAATTCTATAACTTTCTTCTAAATGATGAATATTTTAAATAAAGTTACATGCTCATGGATTGATATCTGTATTTGGCAGTACCTTTCTGTGTGAAAAGACATTTGTAAAGTTAAAATATGTAAAATCTCATTACAGATCACATTAACAAATGAACATTTCTAATTGATTTTGGTTATAAAGAGTACTTTTAATTCCATTTGAGTACAATGTTATCTCCCTTAAAAAAAGAATTCTAGCCTGGGCAACATAGTAAGATGACAACAACAAAATTGCTGGGCTTAGTGGTACCTGCCTGTAGTCCTAACCAAGGAGGGAGAAGTGCTTGAGCCCAGGTGTTGGAGGCTGTAGTGAGCCATGAACATGCCACTGCCCTCCAGCCTGGGTGACAGAGCAAGAACCTTAAAAGATTCCATTCTCATTAATAGACCAGGAATATAAAAAAATGTACTGTTTACATTTTGAATTTCTTAGAAGGTTGCAAAACATTTTCTTTTCTTGTTATATAATTCCTACATAAAGTCCTTGATTTGCTTCTTGATCCACAAAGCCTGGAATGCCTAATGTTGTGCCCTTTGCAGATAAGTTGCTGATCCTCACTACAGTTTTTTTTTCAATACCTGATTTAAACTGTATATGATTATCCTGATTCAGGAGGACTGAAGTGGGTCTTAAGGGAGGGAGTCTCCTCAAACACAAATTAACGGTGTTTCTAGAAGCAGAAAATCTTGTGTGTAAGTAAATTAAAATGGCCACTACTCCAATCATACCTAGGTTGGCCTTATTTCCAGCTGTTCTGAGGGTAGTTATTTTACTTCCAAACAAGTTCTATCTGAAAACCAGACCAATTTCAGGACAGCAGCTAATATGGAGAAGTGGCAGCATAAGAAAAGCAAATATGAAAGGGCCCTTTGAAACTTCCAACAAGAGGCAGTGATGATGGAGTGTGGCACTACTCTAGGTACATGCCAAGGTATTGCAGCAGACCTGCAGCTTTCCTGCCATGTCCCCTCTGGCATTACAACCCTAATGCTCAACTTCCTTGACTTCCAAATCTCTCTGAGAGTTCTATGTGGCAGCCAGAGCCTGCACATTCTAGGCCCTCGATGGTTGAAGTGTCACAAAATTAATGTTTCTTGGATCAACCCTCAGCTAAATCTCTCTCTGAAAGGATGCCTCTCAGACACTTGTACCACACTGACTTCCAGCTTAGTCCCACTAGGAACTAAGATCCAGTGAATTGACATGACAACATGTACTTTATAAACTGCCTGTCCTTCTCTGTCTTACTTCCCAGATCTTCTACTGATGCCTACTACTGGGATCACCCCCCAAAGAAACCACTTGCCTTTGAGCACCTGCTTTCAGGTCTATGACTAATGATATAGAATCCCAGCATTTAAATATTTTTTTTGCAAAGTATCTGTCCTCTATAAAAGCATTAAAAATATGGATGCCATTTGCATTAATCACCTTGTCTAGAAGTGCACTTTTTGCATGTCTTCAATAAAAATTAAAACTAACATATATAGTTTGAAAACATAAATGGTATAAGAAGTTAAAAATATAATAACTGAGAATCTACACCTATCTCCTCCTTTCCACAATTAACTATTATTAATTCCCTTGTGATCTCTTCTATGTAAAGGAGAGAGAGAATGAGAATATCAGTTTTAGTTGAAAAGTTACTAATAAAATTAAATCATTAAGTTTCTTTAAAACTTACTCCAAATGATGTCTGTCTCTAAATAATTAACTGTCTTGTAGTGAAGTGATCTGCAATGTATACACATAGTTTAAGTGGTGGCGTGATGATGTTGTCCTGGTCCCTTTATATGCCATGGATTAACTCATCAGTAAAAATACACATTAAGTCTCTGTTAATTGAGAATAGTGACTAGCACTGAAACTCCCACCTTCACTCCCCGGGTAAAATTTACTTTCACGAAATGGCCAGCATTTTTACAAATGAGTCTGTTAAATCTCTTGTATTTGAATTTGTCAATCAGTATTGTTGATGTCTTTGAGCCATTCTTACAGAAGCTTTTCAACTCTGACATTAGTATGAAAACAATTGTCATATGCTTTTACAATTTTCTTTTTTGGTATTTAAATATTTAATTTTGCTGATAGTTATCTCTTTTTGGAAGAAAGAGAGGCCTGATGTAGTTATTCTATACCTGGATTCTGCAGCTTTTCAGGTGGACCACAGAATAATGGGGAAAAAAATAACACATAAACAGAGAAGCCCACACAATATTTTCAGAAGAGGGTTAACTACCCAGGACAGGAGGAGACACAGGATGTGTCTCACAGGCACATCTCGTGGCTTTCAGAGTCTTGAATGATGTCCTGGAGCTGTGGAACATTTATTTCTCTCAACAGCTGGGCATGCTGAATCTGGAATGCTTAGATAGTGCCATGCCACAACTCTTTTTGACTTGCTGCATATGATCCCTCCAGAGAAATGCACACAACAACATACAACACACACACAATATATGCACACAACACACAACACACACACACACATCCATCCCAACTAGGCATTTTCATTTATGGACGTATGTAGAAACATCCAGTTACACTGTGGAAGCTCTATGTCAGCAAACCTCTATTATCACCTGGGAGAGAACAGTGAGACCCATATCCAGGTGCTGTTGAACAAACATCTCAGCTTCTCATTTCCTATTATTCTGGAAATCTATTTCTTCCTAGCTACCCATTTGTCTCAACACAATCGATTGACTGCAGCTTTCCCCACAATTATTTGAAACACCTCCTCCTGTATCAAGACAAAAATCCCATGGGCATTTAAATCATTTCTAGACTCTATTCCATTTCATTTATTTTCCTGTCTAGCCCTGTATTGGTATCCACCTACTTGTGCTAAGGTTGTTGTTATACTTTCTCTCTGATGGGCTAGTTGTTTTTTCCCCCTAACACTTTTGTCTTAGGTATCTTAGGTATCTTAGGTATCTTCTTATTATGAATGCATAATTTTTTCCACATAAACTAGTTTGCTATGTTCTCTGTCAAGGCTGATTCATCAGTAGAGAAAACATGAGAAAAATCAAAGTAAGAGAATGATACAGTGCTTGATTTACACAATTTACAATCTTAATAATGAATCTGTCAGTACTACAACTCTGTTATATGCCCACTGAACATAGGAAGACAAATATTATCTGTTGATATATACAGTAGAGCCTTGACAACACGAGAGTTAGGAGCACTGGCTACCCTGCCCCCATGCAGTTAAAAATCCACAAGTATTTTGACTAGCCAAAAGCTTAACTACTGATAGTCTACTGTTGACCAGAAGCCTTACTGATAACATATTCAATTACCACATATTTTGTGTGTTATGTCGATTGTATACTGAAGTATTCATATGATCAAGTAAGCTAGAGAAAAGAAAATGTTATTTAAAAAATCATAAGAAATAGAAAATAGATTTACTATTAAGTGGAAATGGATCAGCATAAAGGTCTTTATCCTTCTCATCTTCATGTTGAGTAGGCTGAGGAGGAGGAGGAAAAGAAGGGGGTTGAGCTTATAGTCTCAGGGGTGGCAGAGATGGAAGAAAATCTGCAAGAAAATTTGTGGATTGATGCAATTTAACCCCCGCTGTTTAAGAGTCACCTGTATACATATCTGAAACATATATATATAGAGAGAGAGACACACACACACACACACATACATATATGTATATATGTGTATGTGTAAAAGCTTACTAATTGTTTTTAATAGTTGAGAGACCAGTAGGAATTTTGATAAATACTCAGGAAATACAATGTAAAAATCAGAAAACTTTTCACAGGTAAGTAACCAGAGGTATAATTTAAAAACAGTAAGTGTATTGCTTCTTAGAATTCCAGCTGCTGTAAAAGTGAAGGCCTCACTCCAGGCTTCAAATCCAGCTGGTTTTAGGTGGATAAGTTAGGGTAGAAACATAGGAGAGCTGAACTACTCTGTACAATTATGAATAAAGATATGGGGACCTGGAAGAAAGTGACCAGCAAGGTGGGCCACTCCTGGGCAGAGAGGAGAGATTTGTGATGCCTCAGGGACAGAGCAGCCCAAGAGATACTTCATAGACAAAAATTACTAAATTTAAATTATCGCATTGTTTGCCCATGAGATGTGCTATCACCTATTTCCCACTCTGTCCCCCCATAGTAGCTTTATCAGGCTGCGTCGATGACTGTTGTTTTTTTGTGCAAGTGGACTCCTTTGCAGAAACTTGAAATGCCTGGGCTAATACAATGCAAGACCAGATTATGTAGGGAGGCTGAATTTGAGGGTACAGGAAATCCTGAGAAGCCTAAAGATCTGACAGTTAGCAAAAATCCTTGGGGCAACTTCAAACTTGGAGGGCTGCAGAATTAGTGACATCAGAGCTGAGAGAAATAAAAGGTAAAGCTGGCTGATTTGTATTTGCATAATATAAAATTGCACTAACTATATATATGACATGCTGTAAATTTGGAGTTGGAAAGTAGCAAAGCCCAGAGTAGGATGGAGGGATTTAGCCATCCAGTCTGTCCTGTGGGGTCGGATGGTAGGGGCAGGGATGGGAGGTTCAACTTCCACTTTGTGGCCCCACCCCCATCCTTGACAGCCATTGGTGACTGTTCCATGGCTCTCTGGTGCAAGCGTGAATCTCTAGGCCAAAATACACAGACTCAGGGCCCAGTGCTCAGTGCTGCTCAAAGCAACCACACTGTATTAGTCTGTGCTTACACTGCTATAAAGATACTCACTAAGACTGGGTAATTTATAAAGAAAAGAAGTTTAATTGATTCACAGTTCCACATGATTGGGAAGCCATCAGGAAACTTATAATTGTGGTGGAAGGTGAAAGGGAAGCAAGGCCATGTGTTCACAAGGCAGCAGGAGAGAGAGAAAGCACAGGGGCAACTGCCACTTTAAACCATCATATCTTGAGAGAACTCCTTCACTATCATGAGAACAGCATGGGGGAAACTGCCCTCATGATCCAATCACCTCCTTTTATTTACATGTGGAGATTACAGGTCCCTCCCTCAACATGTGGGGATTACAATTTGAAATGAGGTCTGGATAGAGATACAGAGCTAAACCATATCATTCCACCACTGGCCCTTCCCAAATCTCATATTCTTTTCACATTTCTAAACCAATCATGCTTTTCCAACAGTCTTCCAAAGTCTGAACTCATTCCAGCATTAACCAAAAAGTCCAAATCCAAAGTTATATCTGAGATAAGGCAAGTCCCTTCCACCTATGAGACTGTAAAATAAAAAAAAAAAAAAAAAAAAGTTAGTTACTTCCAAGATACAATGGGGGTCCAGGCCTTGGGTAAATGTTCCAGTTTCAGATGGGAGAAATTGGCCAAAATGAAGGGGCCACAGGCTCCATGCAAGTCTGAAACCTAGTCAGGTAGTCATTAAATCTTAAAGCTCCCAAATCTCCTTTGACTCCATGTCTCACATCCAGGGCATGCTGATGCAAGGGATGGGCTCCCATAGCCTTGGGCATCTCTGCCCCTGTGGCTCTGCAGGGCCCAGCCCCTGTGGATGCTTTCATGGGCTGGCGTTGAGTGCCTGCAGCTTTTCTAAGCATTCTAAGCACTTGCTGCAAGTTGTTGGTGGATCTACCATTCTAGGGTCTGGAGGATGGTAGCCCTAGGCAGTGTCCCATTGGAGACTCTGTAGGGGGGCTCCAACACCATATTTCCCCTCTCCATTGCCCTAGTAGATGTTCTCCATGAGGGCTCCACCCTGGCAGCAGACTTCTGCCTGGATATCTAGGTGTTTCCATATATCCTCTGAAATCTAGGCAAAGGTCCCTAAACTTCAAGTCTTGTCTTTTGTGTAAACATAGACCCAACGCCACATGGAAGATGCCAAGGTTTGGAGTTTGCACCATCTGAAGCCACAGCCTGAGCTGTATATTGGCACCTTTTATCTGGAGCAGGAGCAGCTGGGATGCAATGCAGCAAGGTCTGAGGCTGTACAGAGCAGCAGGGCCCTGGGGCCAGTCCATGAAACCATTTTTCCTTCCTAGGCCTCCAGGCCTTTGATGGGATGGGCTGTCATGAAGATCTCTGACGTGCCCTGGAGACATTTTTCCCATTGACTTGGAGATTAACATTTGGCTTCTCGTTGCTTATGCAAATTTCTGTAGTTGGTTTGAATTCCTCCTCAGAAAATAGGTTTTTCTTTTCCACCACAGGGTCAATTTGCAAATTTTCCAAACCTTTATGCTTGCTTCCCTTTTAAACATAAGTTCCAATTTCAGACCATCTCTTTGTGAACACATATGACTGATCACTTTCAGAAAAAGCCAGGTCACATCTTGAATACTATGCTGCTTAGAAATGTCTTCAGTCAGATACTCTAAATCATCTCTCAAGTTTAAAGTTCAACAAATCTCTAGGGCAGAGGCAAAATGGCATCAGTCTCTTTGCTAAAGCATAGTAAGAGTGACCTTTGCTCCAGTTCCTAATGAGTTCCTCATGTCCATCTGAGACCACCTCAGCCTGGACTTCATTGTCGATATCACTATCAGCATTTTGGTGTAAACCATTCAACAAATCTCTAGGAAGTTTCAAACTGTCCCACATCTTCCTGTCTTCTTTTGAGTCCTCAAAAGTGTTCCAAACTGTTCGAAACTGTTACGTAGTTCCAAAGCAGCTTCCACATTTTCAGGTTATCTTTATAGCAGTACCCCACTCTGCTGATACCAATTATCTCTATTAGTCTCTTCTCACACTGCTATAAAAATACTATCTGAGACTAGGCAATTTATGAAGAAAATAGGTTTAGTTGACTCAGAGTTCTGCATGACTGAGGTAGCCTCAGGAAACTTTTAGTCATGGCAGAAGTTTGAAGGGGAAGAAAGGCGTGTCTTCACAAGGCATCAGAAGAGATAGAGTGCAGGGAAAACTGTCACCTTTAAACCATCAGATCTCATGAGAACTCCCTCACTAGCATGAGAACAGCATGAGGGAATCCCTGCCCCCCATTGATCCAATTGCCTCCCTCCCTGGATGCATGGGGACTGGAGGTCTCTCTCTCAACATGTGGGGATAAAAATTAGAGATGAGATTTGGGTGGGGACACAGAGCCAAACCATATCACAGGCCCTTCTGAAAATGGAGACAGATCTCTGTTTTCTAAACAGCCATGGAATTCCATGGATGAGCTCAAGTGTAGCCTAATGGGTCATTTTATCTATCCTTTTCTTCCTGTGTGATATGGGGCTCTTCCTTCTTTTTCTGAACTCCCTCTAGATAAATCTATTTGTAAAAAACACAGAAATAAATAAGATGAGGGAATCCTAGATCCAAGCCCCTAGTGTAGATGGGCTTGTGTTTTTCTTATTCCTTTTCCCACTTAACTCAGTCAATTGTATTACTGCAGCAGACATCTGAGGTAGACCCTGTTGGGAAAGATTAGAAAATTTTCCTTCTGGAGAACAGGATGAAGATAAAGGTCTTCTATCCAAAACTCATAGATCAACTTACCTGGGAATGGTAGAAGACTCCAGGGTAGAGGATAGAGTCCCAAACCCTGTGATTCTCTGTCCCTGGAATGATTATTGAGTGAGTATAAAATGTGTCTAGAGGAACAGAGTCAGACAATGATAGCTCATTACCTCTCTTATCTGATGTTTCTGGGCCAATGCTGTGTCTTAGAAATGATTCTTAAGAGCCAGCCTGAGACTCTGAATGCCTCTGATTAGATGTTTAAAGCAGCTCTGGCCTCAGGGAACAGACTTCTCTCTGACGGAGCATATATGAACCTAAGATCAGCAATTCTGTACCTGTCCTTGACACTGATTGGAAAATTTTTGGAAGATCATAAGCAGAAAGCCATTCTTTCTGAACTTTTTGAATAATAAACAATAGAAAATATTTTTACTTTCTGTGAAAGAAGAAGAATGAAACAGTCTCAAATTCAAGGTAGAAAGTTGTATTATTCATGAATAATGATGGTCTCCAGTTTGTGTAAAGACGGGAGAGTGAGAACTGAATCCCAGACCTTCATTCTTTCAAGGTCAATTAAGTCAAGGGAAGAATGAACTCACCTGATCCCATAACCTCTCAGAAAATCTCTCATCAGACTTGGCTTATCCAGGGATCCTTCTAGTCACTTGCTTCCATCATCCACTACTGACCTCTCTACTTCAATACAGCACATACCATCATAATGCTGACTTAATCTGACTTGCTTCCCATTCTGTTGTGCACTGTCTCAGAGAGCTCATCTTCAGAGCATTGGCCTCTTCTTTTCCAACATTCTTATGCCAGGGAAATTCATGCCTTGCCATTTCAGCCCCCTACTAGAGGTGCTTGTCTGGTGAGCGTTTATTCCCTTCATCTTCCCGCACTCGGTTTTTCACAAAGGCTCTTTCCTTCTATTGCCTGCAGGCCTTTCTTGGGAGATACACTGCAACAAGGTTTGAAGGAGGCTAATGGCTTCTTTATTATCTTAAACTTACCATACAGATGCACCTGTATATATGAGTCATAAAGAGAATGGATATTCAGATGTGTTTAGATAAATAAAAGCAAGAGAGATCATTTCCAAACAATTGAAGCAGGACTATGAACTGAATTCTAAAAAAGCCTTAGAATTACTTGCTGTTGAGCAGGATGCCCCAGCTCCTTATACCTTCCTGAGCTTTGAAGGCAAACCAGACCAATTGTACAAGAAAACCATCAAGATGCAAGTCTACTGCTTGCAAATGCAAATTAAGAGAAAACCTGAGGGCCAGTGGCCTTGGGAGTTCTCAACTCAACATAGAGAAGCTAATAGTCTGGATGAGTACTGGATGGTCCAGTACTCATTTCCTACACCACTAAGAAGGTTGGGGAAGGGAAAGATCTAGAGAAATCATGTCTGAAAGACCATCTTGGAGAATCAAAGCTCCAATTAAAGGGAGGAACCAAAGGCCATGGCTGCACCTCTGAAGAACCCCTGACCCAGATATTTTGTCTTCTGAGGACTCTGAGTCCCAGGCCCAGCGTGTGTAACGAAGAGATGTGGCCATTTCCAGGGGTACTACATCTACCTAGAGGACAGAGGGAGTGATCTGGTGTGGCAGGAGTACAGGAATTTTTAGGTTCAGGCTCCACAGTGGGGCCAGAACATCAATTTAGAACCAAGTTTAGAAAAGAGTACGCAGTCTCCAATCAGAGGCTTCAATCCAAAAGAGAATGCAATGTTGGGGACTTCCCTTGCTAGAGAGATGATGATCCACCCTGTCCTGGATGGGGACCAAGAGAGATGCTATTGACCAAGACACTGTGTCACTGTTCCAGAAGGGATAGGCTCCTCAAAAAAGTTAATTCCAGCAAAGGATGAGTAATTGGTTACAGTGGATTTGTCCCAAGAGAAAAGAGAAAAGTCAGCAAGTTCCCCTGAAACAAACTGGATCAGTGTTAGTCTCCACAGGCTCCAGCTGTGCTGAGGCCACCTCCCTCCACATCTTGCAGTGAGCCAGTGTGTTCCATCAAGCCCCACCTGGACAATGCCCAGGGTGCTAGGTCCCAAAGGCTGTCATGAGTACTGTCCTCTGCTATGTATCATGGCATCTGTTTCCACTCAGCTAAAAGCCCTCCCCTACCCATTTAGTATGGTCTGTTTTACCTATTCCTCATTTTTTTTTCTTAAAAAAAAAAGGATATATATATATATATATAAAATACATAATAGGAGAATTAGTGTCTTTTTCTTTGGAGGATTTGGGACTGAGGTTTAGGGAGTTCCAGTGGCTTGGGCTTAGATTAAAAAGGGAAAAACTTTAGTTCCTGTTGAATGCCTACTTTGGCTTCTAAAAGAAGCTGTTTTGTGATAGGTATTCTTGGAAGCTTTATTTTTGCCAATAATTTTGGTTCATTTGTTTCTGTCTCTATAAAATGTGCCATGATGGCAGAAGTCTGGTGTTAAATCTTGCTGGACATTCTGTGTGGAACACAATTGAGTGTTTTCAAGTCTAGACCATTCCTCCTGGGGATGTTGGAGGGATCAGTAGCAGTGCCATGCCAAGCCGTATTGGAAACTAATTTCCACAAGATGTTTCAGATGGGATATGCTAGCTGCTTCTCACTCATACACCTTTTCTTACACAGTCCTGGAAAGCTAAAGTCCAAAATCTTGTCATTAGCAGGGCCGCTCTCCTTCTGAAGGCTCTAGGGGGAAATTCTTTCTTGCCTCTTCTAGCTTCTGGTAGTATCAAAAGTTCCTTGGTTTACAGCTATACTACTCCGATCTCTGCCTCCATGTTCACATGGCCTTCTCCTATGTCATTAAGCATTTAAGCAGTAGACATCTGTATCTATTGGGATGGAATTGCCTGGGAGTCTCTAGGTAAGCAGGCAGCTGAAGTCACCCTGGGGAGGCACAGCACCAATAGGGACTACCATCACATTGATAGAAAGTTTCAGATTTGCCAGTGAGTAATCACAAATCTTGAGCCACGGAAAAGAGGTAATTTACTGCCTATTTGCAAAGAAGTCAGCTTGGGCTAAAAATGTGGATAAAACTGATTCATTATTTGCTGGAGTCTTTATTTCACATTCCAAGAATATACACATAGCCAAGATGTTTGTAGTAAAGCTGGCAAAATCACCTGTGCAATAAGTCATCTTCCTCTGGGGTTGCAGGGCTGGTCTACCTGAAGGAATTTAGGTTTTCCCCTTACATTCTAAAACTGCAGTTCCTACACCTTCTTTCAGCCAATGATTTTTCTTTTTCTTCCTACTAGCAACATCAACAGAGAAGTTTATCATTGATTACTTGAAAATGGATCAAATTAATAAGCCACGAAAGCTAACACTGGCACCTACTGTATGCTTGTCTTTTTTCCCCTGATTACTTCCTAGAAGCAACCACTCTAGAGCCTGTACCATGTTTAAGATATGAAGCAATGGGTCTGGCAGTTGGTGGAAATATTTCCAAGGGAGGGGAGGCAATTGCCAGCACCCCAGCAGCTTGCAAGGCAGGTGGCTGCCTGGCCTTATGTGCTCCCCAGGGATGCTGTCTGTCTGTCCAGTTCTTATTGTGTTTGATGCAATTCAGTCTCCACTAAGCAGTCACAGATCAAAGGGCTTTTGACAACAAATGAAATCAGAACAGGACAGCAATTTGTCATCCTTCCCTCTAAGCTGACCCCCATGATGCTGGCTCATTAATATAAGAAACCACAAAGGTTTTTTATAGGGCCAAGCCTGGGCTAGATGGTGGAGGGGTGCTTGTAAGGAACCCCCTGGCTGCTGCTTCTTGAGCAAAACCCATTGGCCTGCTGCAGCCTAAAATTTTGCCTTTAAGGGATCAGTCTTTGTCTCCCTAGACAAATAGTTCCTTATGAAAAAAACAAACTCCCTTGGAGGGTTAGTACTACATTGTCTCTCACATTTTATCTTGGGTTATATTGTCAGATTTTTTTCAAGATAGCTGGGCAGCGCAGAGGCAATCAATGGGAATGAAAATATGGAGTGATGCCTTTCCCAACCAAGGCAAGAATAGAGTGCCATAGGTTCTGAGGACAGCAGAAGACACCGAGGCGTCTGGGCCCCTGGGAGTAACACAGACCAGGAGATGTGTCTTGACAAATCAAATCTGCATGTTGGAAGGGTAACAAGGAGAAAATAAAGGTGAGAAGAAGTGAAAGGATGCAAGAAAGAGAAGGAATGAGAACAAGAAAGGAAAATCCATTACTTCAAAGAGGATGGTTGTATCTGTCACTGTGCTAGCCACTCCCACATGCATTTTATTTCATTGAATGTTCACAACAACTATGTCAGGACTTTATTATCTTCCTGCTACACAGATGAGGATCTGAGACTGAAAGGAGATTAGGGGCTTGCCAAAGCTGGGGCATGGGATAAGTAGGTTAGGTTGGAAGGTCAAACAGAGGTGCTTCCATACTGAGGCAAAAGAGATCCTGCTTATAGGCTGTGCTGTTGGGGAGTCGGGGGAGGAGGGTGGGAAGGAGCATGAAATCCTACCTAAAAAACAGACAGTGACTTGTCTTTCTAGATTACTATGTAAACATTACATACCTGTAAATAGGTATGGGTAACACCTTAACTCAGATTATTTGGTCAGGCTAGCTCACGTTAGCATAGAGGAACTTAACCATTCTAGAGCTGGGAAATAGAAGGAAACGTTTTGATGGAAGAGGGGAGATGAAATAGTATGGAATAGGGGTTGTGGCAAAAAATAGACCTAAACGGATGGCACAGAACTGGGAAGGCAACTGCTGCAAAGTGACTTGGTCTATATAGTGTCATTTTCCAGATAAGTGTTTTTCAAGTTTTGAATTATTTTTTAAAACATATGAAAATAAAATAGAATATAAAACAGTAAATTACATATTGTAAAGATAAATAGCTCATGAAACCCTGCTTTCAGTTATGAGTAGTTGTATGAATATGCTTAGTGGATTATGATATTAGGTATACTTTTTGGTCAGATTTTAATGTGTATAGATTTTCAGGGAGAGTTTATTAAAACTTCATGACTCAGCCCCACCTTTGCCAACGTAAGAGCTGTGAGATGAGTCCCAGAAATTTGCAGGGTTTTTTTTGAAATGGATTCTCGCTCTGTCGCCAGCCTGCCATGCAGTGGCACGATCTCAGTTCACTGCAGTCTCTGCCTCCTGGGTTCAAGAGATTTTCCTGCCTCAGCCTCACTAGTAGCTGGGATTACAGGCACACACCACCACACTCAGCTATTTTTTGTATTTTTAGTAGAGACGGGGTTTCACCATGTTGGCCAGGATGGTCTCCATCTCCTGACCTCGTGATCCACCCGCCTCAGCCTCCCAAAGTGCTGGAATTACAGGCGTGAGCCACCTGCCCAGCTGAGGCCAGAAATTTGCATTTTCATTAAGCTCCTCAGGAGCCACACTTTAAGAAATACTGGTCTTGGGACATCCTTGGAGGAAGGAATCTGCTTGAGGATACACTGCAACTCATACCCAGAGTGGAAATAACTGAAAATATGACCATATGGCATTGAGTTTTGAATAAATTGTATGATGACTACTAACTCAACACATCTCACAAAATATTCCGGGGAAATGAGCTTGGTGAAAGATTTTTTATCTCTGATGAAGGGCAATTTGAAGGCCACCAGAAGGCTCTTTTCTAATATCCATCTACTCATTCATTAATTCGTTCATCATTTATCCATCCAAGGGTTATTAATAGTTACGAATGTGGGCTCTGCAGTCATCCAGCCTGGGTCTAATCCAGCCTCTGTTCTTTATAAACTGTAATTTAAAATTACTTCATCCTTCTTTACCTCAGTTTTCTCATTTGCACGTGGATATAGTACTAGTAGTTTCCTCCTAGGATGGTGAAATTAGGTGAAATTGTATATGTGGAGTGTGGGGAGGCTTACTGGGCACACAGCAACCACTCAGGAAGTGTTATGATTGTTTATCCTGGAACATTCCTTCACTGTTTTCTGTGTGATGAGCCCTTGATTTGCATGCAAAGGGGTGACAGCATAGCCTGCCGACACGTGGCTTGATCAGACACTCAGTGGCCCCACATTTCATAAGTTAGCCCTCAGCTCCTGAGCCTGCTCTTCTATCCGTCAGAGGCTGATGACCTGATCTTTCTGGCTTCATCTACTGTAGCCATATTGAGTGTCTGTGTATCTTAAAATATACCATTTACTTCCTGGAAAAGAAAAACTTACTGTTGCAGGACAGGGGAGCCCCGAAATTGGGGTTTAGCCTGGGAGGGTTTTTGGCTTCACCCATGAAACAATTGAAGAGCAGGAGAGTGGTATAAGATAGCAATCTTTCATTGAATGATATTCTCCTTGAGGAGCAGGGCTAACTCATAGGCTGTGCACTCAGAGTCCACAATATATAGGCTCTTGGCAACTGTATTTAGACTTGCATAAACCCACTTTCAATTACATGTGAAGTAAGAGGTGGGTTAGTGCAATTGAGGGACAGGTTATTTGTTAATAGAACATTCTAGGAAAGGGGTAGTAATTCTTTGTCTTTGCCCTGGAAAGGATTAGTAACTTCCAAGTGGTTGCTGTGACATTTGTAAACTGTCATGGAGCTGGTGCAAGTGTCTTATGCCAGTGAGTAATGAGGGCAGCCAGAAATCATATTTGTTGCTATCTGTTGGTTCCCGCCAGTTTTTTCACTTTATCCTGTCTAGACCGGATTCTGTCTTGGTCAGCAGGGTTGTGACCAGAAAACGAGTCCTGCCAATTTCCTCCTTACTACCTGTTATGGAAGGTGAACTCCTATTATTTCTTCAAGAGTTGTCTCAAAGATTATGGAAGGTGAACCACTATTACATCTTCAAGAGTTGGTTCAAAGGAGAGTTTTCCTAATCTTCCTTCCACTCTTCCCATGGGTCCTTGGTAACCCCCCTGCTAAGGCATTTTCTTTACTCTGTTATAAAGCTCTCTGAATTGATATGATTTGGTCATATTTCAGGCTGAGCCTCCATTTTCCCTGTAATAGGCATAAATAGTTGACATTCAGACATGTGCAAACAAAACACTGGTTTTGTTATCTTGACTACAGTTCTTCTTTGAGCTATGAAACCTCAGTTTACTTATATCAGAATACTTTTTCTGTTCTTGTGAATTCAATTTAATTCAGCAAACTTTAAATTTAATTTGGTTAGTAATAACCACTTTATAATTTTAAACTTACTTTGGCCTTTATCCATTCTTCCTTTATTTTTCTCTCTCCTCTCATTCCCACTTCTAATCCTAACAGGGCCTTTTTCTTTCAGCATGTGTGGACTTTGACAGCAAGGGAAAAATGAAGAATTATGTCAGTTTTGGGGTTTATTCAGGAAGTATTCAACTTTATTCTGTCTCCCTAGCAAGGAGAACACCCGGGAGCAGTAGCTGGATCTTCCTTTTGTCTGTATTAGATCAATAGTTCCTTTACCTCCTGTCCTTTGACTAACCTCATAGTACCTTCCCTTGGGGTTGTAAGAGCCAGGATGGTCGTTTTTAAATCTCCCTAAGACCCATGGGCAACTGGTATGGGTATATCCTGCCCCCTTCATCCTCTCCTTCCTAACACACTACACTACAGTTCCTTCGTGCTCCACTGACACAAGGTGCTCCCATGGCTTCACACTCTGAAAACTCCAGAAGAGAGGGAGTGCTGGTCTCTGTGCACACCTAATCCCCGACTTCAGAAGATATGTCCAACATGCTGGTACTTCCATGAGAACAGAGGAAATAGGTCCCTCACACTTTCTAGCATGTGCCATCCTAGTTGCAAAATCTACCCAATCATTTTTGATTTCCTTAGAACTTTGAAGCCGATTAAGGTTTAGTACCCCTGTCTCCCTAAAATAATGTCCCTTGGGAGTTGGCCATTGTAATTGAGCATCATTTTTTAAATCGTAAGATCCCATCGTAGTGATCAATGTATCTTTTGCTATTTATCGGATAGCTAGCTGATACTGGGAATGAGAGGGCAAGGAAAAAAGGGTAATGATTAATATTTTATGTATTTACGTAAAATTCTAAGTATCTATAAAATAGAAACATAGAATATTTACCTGTGAATATCATTATAGCTTGACCAGAATGCCTGGCAAACAATTGTAATGCAATAATTATTTATACAATGAAGGGATGCCCTGAACCCTTGTAAGTGATGTCCCAAGAGAATGCGACCAGACTTTAAGAGGATCTCAGTCAACTATAGAAACTTTGCCTTCAGTAGTTGAAGCCAAGGATTCATGCAGAAGAACAGATTCCATAGCTGATGTTAGAGGAATAATGACAGACTAGAAGCAAGAAGAACTCTGGCCACTGATTAATTAGGGAATCAAGGAAGAGATGCCAACATTTCTCATCCTTAGTTTTCTTTGTCAAATGAATGTTGACATGTAATGCTAAGTTTCCCTTCAAATTTAAGCATTTTATGATGTACTCAGCTAAATAATGAAGATACTGAACCTTGTATTTACTTAACCATTTTTTCACTTATTCACCAACAGTATTTTGTGTGTGTACTAGGGCTTCTGCTTTTTCTGAAAAACAAAAAAATCAGGGTAGAGATGGTGAGTTTTAGGATTATAATTGCAAAGTTGGCATTAACCTACTATTTAGATGGCTTAAACCTTTGTTCCAGATTTAAGAGTTGGACTTTCTAAGGCCTTCCTGGCCTAAAGGCAGTGAGTACTACTCTTCACTTGTCCAGGGACTTAGAGGCTAGTGGAATTGCTCAGAGGCACAGCTTTCACAAGATGAAAGGTTAGGTATAGACTCTAGACTCTGTTACATAATTTGGCCAAAATTGTTCTATTTTCTGTTGGCAGACCCTCATGTTTGGAGTAATTCTGGAGACAATGTAGTTGGAAGATAGAGAAGGGCTCTCAGCAACATTGACATTAACTCAAGACCTGCTTGGTACAACTTTTGTAGGTTGATGAGTCAATTTCTCCTCCAGCAGGCACTGTGGGTCTTTGGGAGCTATTTCTCTGGCACGTCTCCTTTGGGGCCTTGGGAAATATGTCCACCTGACCCAGGCATTGAGTCTGGGGCATTCTTTTTCATACCAGCTTTTCACAAGACTTTGTTATCAGCTCCTTCATTGTGACTTGTGTTAATCAAACATTTACTGAACCCTATTATGTGCCAGGTGTAGTGTACCATGGTGACAGCAGTAGATGTAAAAATTTTAAAAGACTCCATTTCAAGAAGTTGACAGCCAGAAATAGAGAAAAATGCAAAAACAAGTTAACTAAATTACAATAGGAGAGATGCTGTAGTAAATCTAAATAGAGGGTTATAATGATCTAGAGGGTAGATTTGCCAGAAAAGGTGAAAATTGAATGCCAGGTTTTATTTAAGTTGGAACTTTCCAGGAAGATAATATGTGAAGGTCCCTTCTGGGTTAGATATAAAGGCAGAGCTGATGACCTGGGTCAGGTGGCCCAGCACATGGTGGCAGTGTCAGGACCTGAACTCAGGCTCCAGTTCTAGTCTGTTAGTGTTGTTAGTAATAATCATGTCACATTATATTTCACAATCTGCTACATGAATTAGTATAATTTTAAATGCACAATTTAATAGGAAACTGTGATAATTGCTAATTGGAATAAGTATCAATAGCCACATTTTATTTTCATAGAATAAGGTTCGGAGAAATATATCAAATTAAAATTTCAGGTAACAATAAAATGTTACTGCTAAAAGACACTCTAAAGATAGTCTTTACTAACTTCTTGATTTTATAGACAAGAGCTCTAAATATGTCAAGTGACTCGAAAAAATTAAAAAAAAAAAAAAAGAATCACGTAAAATGGTGAAGGTCATACTGTGAACCCAGCGTGTAGAATCCAGATTTCCTTAAACAACCTGTCTCGCTAGGCACAGGACTAAACTGCTTCTTCTATTCCTAGGCAGACACTCTTCAAGGATATATGACAGCAGGTGAACAAATTAAATGCTGTAAAGTGTGTTCACGTAGGTCCTTATTTGGAGGAAAGAAGAGGGCAGAGCAGAGGAGAGGAGGCAGAGCACAGAAAGGCAGCTCAGGTGGTCCCTCGACTGAGCTATGCCTGTTGATATCCCAGCTTTTGAGGTCAGCTGTGCTCATCTCTAGCCAATAGAGGAGCCATACAATAAACTAATTCATTTAAATTAAATTCTCATTCCACTGAGCATGGGACACAATTCTCTTGTATTTTCTGATAAGGCTGATAATGAAGTGATCAGTCTATAGGATGCCCGAGTGGCAGTGAACCTGCATTTGCATAATGATATTATAGCGTCTGGTGAACCCACTAGTGGTAATCCATCCATATGCAAGGAATATAGGTCAGCAAAGACACAGCAGCAATGAGAGACACAGGGCTATTCACTTATTGGAGTAAGCAAGGTCTTCTCTATCCTTTAGCTCAGCAGGACAGAAATAAATGGAATGGAATAGATCAGGGGATTCTATTGGCTTTTGAGCAATAAAAGGAGATGCATCAATTTTGTTTCATGATTTAAATTCCATTTAAAATGTACTTAACCCTGTCATTTCCATTAGCAGAGTATTCCTCATACCCTTCTCTGCCCAACTGAGAAGAGGTAATGCACTCTAATAGCAATGTGTGCAGAGATCAGGAGTCATGGTGCCCCATTTAGTGGGGGTTGGGCAGTAGGGGTTAAGGAAATTAAGTATCATGGTTCTCCCTTGTGTTACCTGACCCCATCATCTTTCCTGTTTCAAAGATCTGTGAGATTTCTTGCCCAAACATGTCCTTCCATTTGGGGCCTTTTATTATTCTATTTATTGTCTTTATACTCATTTTGGAGCCCCATGTGCTCTTCGATCATACTTTTCCTGTACTCTTCTTCCCACTGTCTCTCTGAATCTTGTGTGTAAATAATAGATATTGCTTGTCTTACTACAACAATTGTGCATTTGCCAAAGGCAAATCCCTGGCCTTTTTTTTTCTTGTGGAACTCACTTACCAAAGCCACTATTCAGGCTGAACACCGATGGAAGGCCTTCTAAGACTCAACTGAGTTGCATTAGATTTATATTATCACCATAGAATTAAATTCAAGAAGGCTAAGAGACCTTAAGAGATCGCTGAGATCATCTCAGAGCCAGGCAGTAGTACAACTACAACATCTAGGGGAAATGGCTGGATGGTTTATCCTTAACTTTTTTTATTTTTATTTTTTTGAGATGGAGTCTTGCTGTGTCTTCCAGACTAGGGTACAGTGGTGTGATCTCGACTCACTGCAACCTCCGACTCCCAGGTTCAAGTCATTCTCCTGCCTCAGCATCCTAAGTAACTGGGATTAAAGGCATGCACCACCACGCCTGGCTAATTTTTGTATTTTCAATAGAGACAGGGTTTCACTATGTTGGCCAGGCTGGTCTTGAACTCCTGACCTCAGGTGATCCACCCTCTTTGGTCCCCTAAAGAGCTGAAATTACAGGCGTGAGCCACCACACCTGGCCATCCTTAAAATTTTTAAATGAAGTATACGTTATCTCAACTAAAACCTAACTCTTGTAACAGCTATTGTAACACATCTGATTTGAAAAGATGTTTTCCATCAGAATAGCAAGACACTATAATTGTCCTCTAATGATTTAGTGGTTAAACAAATAGAAATTGATTTTATATCACTATGTATATATAGATGAAGTGAGATAAAAATATATGTAAGAAACAAATGTTTATTGAAATGTTCCTTGTGTTCATATTTTATTAAAAAGAATGTGTTAAATTACTCTGACAGAAAATATGTATGCAGTGTACATATATATAATGCCCCCACACTTATTCATGTACATACTTATTCATATACTCATAAATCTTTTACAACAATTAGACTATGGCTATTTGTGTGTGTGTGATAAACTGAGACATTCTGGGATAACTGGAAGGGAAAACTCCTTATTGCCTGGAAGTGAGTTCAGTGTGATGATTTTATGGACAGACTGCAAGTGGCTGTGTTGTTTAACACAGGGTTGATTTCAAAGTTAAAATGCTAAGCAAGAAAAAGAATCAAGCCTAATTCTTGGCGCAACATAGTAGGGCTATTCAGCCCTAGCTAGCTCAACTTGTGGCAAAGGAAGGAACATGAGGTTTAACTAGTTCCCAGGAACTCTGGAAGCCGTATTATCCCAAATGAAAGAGTTGGACTTGGATGGAAGACAAAAGTTTATTTCTTTTTTGGTTAGACTTCAGTCTTCTTTGTTCTTGATCTCTGATCTCTGGGCTGCCTTCCCACCATCTCCAGGCTCTGCAGATCTTGCCAGTCTGGATCTTGTCCACAAACCGGAGTCAGTAAAAAAAAATGCCTGAACCTAAGAAAATCCAAAGCCAAAATATTGTAAATCACTGCCACTGAAGGAGAAAGAAATTATATTTTCCCTTTGTGAAGTACGACTGAAGTTTTATGTTGCCTGCCCGTCATATTAAACTATGAGATCATGCCTTGGAGTTAGGCATTTTGGCATGTCCTGCAGCTATTGTTTCCATGGTTGTGGTCAAAGCAATTCTGTGGACCCTAATTCACCTTGCTGACCTGGCATCTGGGGTGACTGTCTCCTCATAGGGGGTATTTTGTGAGATACAATACAATTTTAAATGTTACGGTTTTATTTGGGAAAAGAAACACACCACCCTTCTCCCCTTCCAAAACATCTTCAAGAAAAATACACATCAGATTATCATGCACACGACAACTATGAAAAACTGGAATGACTATTCCGTTAGTCTGATTGTCTTGTTTTATAGAGCAAATGGGGAAAAAATGGGATTTGAATGCTAGCGAAACCATCTGTTTATTGATTGCCTAAAAGACTAAAAGCACTTGCCCCAGAATCTTGGATAGAAATGAAACTTGGAACTTCCTTGTTGTTATCTATTGTGTGTCAGAATTTTTGTGGCAACTGAAATGTCACAATTTTTCTTGGAACAACATTCTGGCATCATTTGGTTTATTTATTTTAACTGATGATTTTCATTTCTCATTTTGTATCTAACGACTTCTGACAATGTTTCTTGGAGATAAAAGCATCGTGGGAAATTATTTGGTTTATGTGACTTTTTCTTATACAATATGCTCAGTTTATTTGGGGATAGTGGAATGTGGGAGAAGAGGATGGATGTTTGACTTGTTTTTACTAATGATTGCCTTGGTATTTTACAAGATTGATGGCTTGCTTTCTTCAAAGGCATCGCTGTCCCACTTTCCACAAAGGCAGTTGAAGTCTGACTCAGGACTTTAAGAAATCTCAGTGACCTCATGACTTACCCTGCCTCATTCTTGATCTTTTTTCTGTTATGTTGATGTGGGTGTCATGCATTAAAATTGAACAACAATTTTGTTATTGTTGCTGTAAGGCTAGCCTAAGCCAACTCCATAATTTGTTCCCTTTTGATGCAATATTGCCCCACTTCGGATACTTTCATTCTCCCTTTTTACTTTGATTTGATATTAGACAAAAAGTATACACCATTTTTCAAAGTCAATTTTGGGACCTGAAAATACGCATTTTATATTTGGTACTAAAAGGCATGCTCGCTTTATTTTATTTATTATTTTTGTGGTTTTTGTTTGAGGGGAGTGGGTAGTAGGGGTGGCAGAAACCCGTTAAATTTAAACTATCGTAGGTTTCAGAACATGTTATATTAATTATGCCATTCATATTAGTAGCTTGATTACATTAAACAAACTTCTGAACTCATTTGCATGTGTAGACACTGCTTTGTTTGTGGTATTTCTACTGCATGTCCCTTTCATACATTATATGAAAAATAAAATGTAATTAAATAGTGTGATAGATAAATTCCTGTCAGAACTGTTCTTTAAAAAACAGAGAATTATTCAAGACACTTATAAAAATGATTGATGAGTACAAAATAGAAAAGGATACCTGGGACCAATATTTAGGCATGGATAGTGGCTTTGGTGGGTATAGAAGAGAGGTCAGCAAATTCATTCATTAGCCTTATGAGTCAAAAGGCAAAAATCAAAGCTATTATGTAGTTATTTATGTGATAAGAGAATAACATTTTATACATTATTGAAATTAAAAAAAATAATTATAATAATTAAGTACAATTTTTAAATAAAATATGTGTAGCTTAGTGTGTTGAATGGTTAACACTTCCCCTTCCCCCAAAAAGGCATGTTCAATTCTTAATTATTCTAATTATCTGTTAATTGCTTTCTAAATAGTATAAAGAACTAGTTTTCAGGTGGTTTATAAAATTCACCAGTCCTTCTGGATAGTGTTTAACTGAACATTCCACACTCCTTCTTTTCTTTTAAAGATATCTACTTGCTTTAGTTATTTATCAATCATTCCCACTAAAATGAAGTTTTCTGGCCAATTCCAAAACCCAAAACAGGTCATGATGACCATAAATTTGTAACTGGGAAACGGTTTTTGGGAAACAAAGATGTAAAGAAGGCTAGGGGTTATTCCAGGGAAAGCCAGCATGTAATCTTAGAGTTGAATGCCAGAAAACCCAAAAGGATAGAAAAATAAAATATTTGGGCAGGGTGTTAGGGAGAATAATTTTTCAACTAAGAGCAATACAGAAATAGATTAGGAAGACTTGCTAGAATACAGTTTTGCTCATGGAATAGTGAGAACAGTTATATTTGAATCCCTAGATTATTGTTCCTGGATTTGCTCTCTAATCCAGAGAATAAAAAAGAGTGGAAGAACTATAGGAATGGGTGTTAGAGGACACCAGAAAACAGGCTGATAAGCAAGGCTACACTACTGGCTTGCTGCGCAGTGGAGGAGGGAGTGGGTTAGTAGCCTTCGCTCAAGGCAGAGTGGAATACAGGATCTACTACTCTGGCTAGAAATACTTATGTGTCCCAATTCCTTAATTTATTATTTTACTTATGGAATCTATATATAAGTCCTTTATTTAAGTTGACTGAAATTGTCACCGAGAATACGTAAAAAAAGGGTGAGAGAGTATTTCAATGAGGGCATAAAATAATAACTTCAGGGACACAATTTGAATATGTTATTCATGTCAAGTGTTTATTTCTTCAGGCTCTCTAAATCAAACATCTGTACAAAGGTGTGGTACATTCCTATTCACTGTCTGACACCTTTTCTCTTCTCTATTTTCTTTCTTCTTTAAGACCAGTGGCAATCAATGCGAGAGAAAAAACTACATCAGGAAGGGTACCAGGTAAAAATGGTTTAACAAGAACATCAGAATCACATCATGGTCATCATATCTGGAGACATTGTCAGTTACGATCTTTAGTGCTTCTCTGTCATTTATTAAATGTTTCCAAACTATTTTAATGTAAAAATTAATTTAGATACTTTTTCATTTTTTTAGGAGTCAGAAATTCAGGATAAGGTCCATTGACATTTCTAAGCCACTAACAACCCCCAGCACATTGTAAACAAAACTTCACATTGAGATCTTGCATTAAAAGATTTTAAATTAATTTTATTAAAAAAAGTATACTTTTTAAGGACCAATAAAATGTCCTTATGTAGTTACAAAGACTTTATTTGGAAAACCACTTGCTAAATCATCAAATAAATTTTAATATGTGCATGCACAGGATTCAATAACTTTAGAGAAAAGAAAGGAAAATGGTTTTCCAGATGAGGCAACCAAGGCCAACGAAGTTTAATGATTTTCCAGATGCAGCTTTAGCTATTTGAAAAGCAAAACTAGAACTCAGGGACCTTTGCTGCCACACCTCGTTGTACAGCTAGTGGAGGTAGAATTGGGATTTAGGTACAATTAGTGAGGCTTTAAATTCCATGCCCTTAGCCACCACCTTCCACTGCTGCTCTGAATGGAGCACACTTCTCTCAAATCTGATCTCTTTTCACCCCTCTACCGACTACTTTCTTTTTGATTGTGGGGTTGATTTTCAGCTTGTCTTTATAAAAAAATCTATCAACAAAGAAAACACAAATGTGAATTGTCAGTAGATAGCTAAATCAAATCTTCTATCCAGAATAGACACAGCTACTTAAGGGAGTTAAGATATAGGACAAAAATCCCAAATTTGCAATACTTTCTTTTTTGAAATTATATTGCTGGATGGTCTAATGAGCCTTTATGTCAGTACATGGGGATATTTCAAAAGAGGATGACACATGTCATTACAACAAATGAATCTGTCTCAGATACTGAACAAGTTCACAGACTTCAATAAATTGTAGTGTTTTGTCATCTCTCACCTGTGTTGTGCACACATCACTCCAGTTTTCTGGAAGAGAGGTGATTAACATCTCAGAATAAGACTTTTGTTTTTAAGTTGAATAGGTTTTTTTTTCCTTTTACAAAGAATACAGATTAATTTTTCATTAAGTACATATGGAGATATCTTGCAATGATGCTTCAGAAAGCCCCATAGACATAGGATAATTTGTCTCCACTTCATCATCAAATGAAGATGAAATACTTGTTTGGGGACCAAGAAAGATAGACCAAGATAGTTGAATTATTCACATCTGAAGGTTTCCAGTTCAAATGTTTTGCAAGCTCATTTGCAGCTGGGTTGCAGCAGGCTCCATCCACGTCTGTCTAATGAAACTCATGCTGAAAATCTCAGTTGGAAGTTCAGGGATTCAGAGCCATTCATCAAACCTCATCATAATTATTTAATAAGCAACATTAAATGTTCAGTCAAGTCTTTAACTCATCAGTTCAGTTATCACAGTTTAGTACATGCAAACATCATTTACACGGTTTCCTGCTGAACAATAGAGGATACAAATAAACCCCATAAATTAAACCAACTCTCAAAATAACCTTCTCCTGACTGCCTGCCCCCTGCCTCACCTTGTCAGTGCTTGAAATGCTTGAAAAGGGTTTCTCAAACGGACTCCCTCGCTAGAAAGATAGGTAGATGAGTGTTTCTTTTAGCTGGTGTCAGTTTCTGTGTGTGTGCATATGCATGCTCTACTGGATCAGCGAAGGTTCACATTTTATCAAGGCTTCATGTGGCTTGCCCCTCTCTGTCTAGCTGGTACAGATATGTTCGTCACTAATAAATAAGCATTTTAAGCATTTAAGTATGCATTTAAGAAGTAAACACTTGGCTCTATTTATTTTTCCCATGATAATCAGGACATATAATCTAAATGATAGAATTTTATGTAGAGGCAGCACATGAGAGAAAATAAAGCAAGGAATTGAGGAGGAGGAAGAGGAGGAGGAAGAGGAGAAGGAGGAGAAGGAGAGGAAAAGGAAAAGTGAGAAGCAGTCTTTAACATAGACGTTCTCAACTGAGGTTGTAGGACAAACCAATGTGCTGTTACACGTCATGAGTGTGGCACAGGAAATTTGCTAGGAATAAGAGGCTGCAAGTTTTGTAATTTACTCCTACAATATATTACAATGGATTCAAGGTTATTCCTGTTACAATGTCACTGACTCATATGGATTCTGTTATGCTTTCTTAGGGGGAGAGAAAGGTTTTGATCACATTAGTGAAGGTATTTTTTATAGAACTCTGTCTCTTTAGGCTGCAGCCGTGGGTATGCCGGCTGTACAGATATCTTATTCTGGTTTATGTGTGTTTGCACGCATGCACACACATGCTCATGCTAACACATCTGTGCATGTAAATGAGATTTGTTGCCTTAGGAAACATATGAAAAGGAAATTAGATGCTCAGAACTTAGGTTTCTCTGGTGGTTCCAGTCAAGTGACTGCAAAATTTCTGGACTGCCGTTTAGGCTGTCTGGGATCAGCAAGCTCCACAGCTTTTTTGGGCAGTAGAATGAATGATGTTTGAGGAGCCCTGAGGTCTAGGTTTTCACTCCACTTTTGTCATTAACTAGATATGTACCCACCTGTAAGTCTTGGTTTTTAAAATTACAGTTGGTATGCCAAATTTCTGTAAAAATTTTGTTAAATGAGTTCTTAAATAGGATATCTCCATGTGTACTTTAAAAAAATAAAATGCCCTTCAAATCCTAAAGTTTCTAGTTTCTACCTCAAGCATGAATATAAATGAATATATATATATATATATATTCTATATATATTCTCTCTTTATATATATATATCTATATATATGCACACACTCATGCTTAAGGTAGAAACTAGAAACCTTAATATATATGAATTTATACATTTAAGAAGTTCTGATGAGCAGAAATGATCAATACTTTAGAACTATACTCATTATGATTTGGGATATACTCTAACTTTTGGGAGGTGCTCCACCCAAATGATACCAATTGAACGAATATTCATGATCTTTTTATGGTTGAACATAGCACACTGAAAATAAATACCAATATTTTGCACATAATAGTGGACTTGGAGGATATATTGTATTAAAAATGTGCTCTTGAAATTGCTGTTCAAATAATTTCAAGGTCTTACGAAGCATATCATATTTCCTTTGCATTTCGTGTACCAACCTCACGATGTCACTGGGATTCCTTTAGCTGATCCTCAGGAGAAACTCTCTCAACTTACAAGGACTTCTTTCTTATTCCTCCAAGAACACACATCTGGTCACCTTGCAATTATAGTTCAGCTCTCACATACATTGACTTTTCTGAATAAGTCAAATCTATCTCCAGTTCTCAGTATGCTGCAATTACAACACCATGTTCTCTTCTTTGCACTTGTCGCAATGGTAAACTTAGATTTATTTTACTACAATTGTTGATTGTCTGCCCTCCTAGTTCATTACAAATGCCCTAAAATCAGAGAGCAAATCTACTTTGCTCACTGCTGTTTTCTCAGAGCCTCTCTCGGTGCTTATGACTGTAGATCAGTGAGTATTTGTGGAAAGGATGGTTTGTTCCTGCTCCCCCACTGGCTTAACCAGGGTTATCCAGAGCTAGGAAACAGTACAGTGCTCAAAGAGTGACTCATCACTCTGCTCATTCAGTGCACATGTAGCCATTATGTCCCTGTTCTATGCCAGCCTATGGGATGCAGTCATTCAGTGAGAAATGAATCACTTTGGGGAAATTTAAATGAATAGGATTTAAATGACCAGAAAGAAAAATCAGAGGGCATTCTAAGTCAAAGAGGAAGAACAGCATCACAGAAATGGGAGAGTAAAACATAGTCAAGTGGTAATGTCTCAAGGGGAGTGATGTAAGGAAGACAGAAAATATGTGTAAGAATCATATTGTGGGTTATCTACACAGTTACAAGATGATTAGATGTATCCTTATGGGCATTTGGCAACAGTTGAAATTTTAGTCTTGGCCTAGTCCAGTTGCTTGGAGTTCTTTATAACTTTATTTGTGAAATCTTTCTATTCATAGTTTCACACACTTCACATGTAATATTTAATCCTCAGATCTGCCCGTTGCCTTTTACAGAGGAGAAATCTGAAATGTATAGCTGCAAATTAACTTGAGCTAGGTCCCTGTGTAGTAAATAGTAGAGCTAGAAGTTGAGTCCAGGCAGTCTGTCTCCAGAACCCATACCCTTAACTTGGATGTTGAGTTGTTAGATGTCATTTTCATAAGAGAGCCTGAGGTCTCATCATTTCACTTTGCACCACAGTGCAGATTGTGGCTTCTGTGCACTACAGACTCGTAACAAAATTTTGCATCTCTGAAGGAATGTAAATTTCATTTAATAAATTTAATTTCAAAAAGACACAGCACAAGCTTATGAAAATTATTGTTTTACCAATGTGGAGAAAAGAGGCAACACATACTACTGGCTGAGGAGCAATTAACACCATTCTAGCTCTGTTGCCATCCCTAATTATCATGGAATCTGCTCTTTGGCCTGCAGTTTCCTTACCCATAAAATATCAGGTTCAGCTGGATTATCTCTAAGATCCTTTATCACACTACTTTTATGCTCCTCTTCAAATCCTCTTGGTCTCAATCGCTTCTGACTTTGGCCTCTGATACAGGGACTCACAGGCTTTGATCAGCTTCTTGCAGATGTACCTCCCTGGGGCCATGCTATAGCCCTCTCTGTTTCTGCCCTGGAGCTGTGCTTATACTAGAATCTGCTTGCATGACCCTGCCTGGAACTCAGCAGGCACAACCTGGAAGTCCCCTTTCATCCTCTGGAAGATGATTCTGAATGCAATTCATAAGCCTGCTCCAAAACTCTTGCAGAATTGAGAGTGAGCAAGTGGTCCTGTGGTAACCAGCTCAACAAATCTTTTATTGACTACCCTTCTTTCATGTTTGATTCCCTCTCTTCCTTATTCCTCATACATTACTCTCACCCAAGGTTTTGTCTTACATTCTCTGTTGAAGATCACACAAGCTAAGAGTGGTGCCTTCCACAGTCAGGTTGTTGACTCTATGATCTAGTAAAATTGACTCTAAGAACATCTTGGTGGGGCTGAGTTGACTGAATAAATTCCTCAGACCCTTTCCAGGCTTTCCAGCTTTCCAACTTTTGGAAAGTTGCTATGATAATTGTTGGATACTCCTTTAGGAAGTGTTGCATATTTACAAAAGTCAGGAAGAATAAAAACAGGCATTTAAAGGGTTATTCTAATCACCCATCAAGGACTACAATGTCACTTTTCTAAAATTAGTTGGAAAGAGATTTTGAACTAAATAGCTCAAATTTCAAGGCATTGTAATTTTTAGCATGAGTTTTCCAAATACTTGAGAAATTATATGTTCATAATATTATCTTTCTTAAAGATTATTTCCCAGTAAATGTATATGAGTGTGAGTTTTCAGAAGGAAATATTAAAAATCTAGTGAGTTTTGGTTAAGGAGTAATGAAGTTTAAGTGGGAAACATGTGAGGAGGGAAGGGAAGGGAAGGAAAGGGGATTAACGAGCCAGGAGGAAGACAGAAGAGATATGATGCTGTGCAAAATTTTAGGATCCCTTGAGGCAAATCTTTTTAATGGAAGCTTCATTGACCCCAATAAAGTATTATTATTTCCAAATTCTAGATAAAATCATCTTCATAAATAAGTCCTCAAATATATTCCACAGCAAAGCAGGAAAATGGAAAGAGCATTGAACTTGCGTGATATTGGGTAGTTCATGAGTCTTTGTTTACTTATCCCTAAAATTAAGATGTTGAATCGCTCAGTTCTTCAAACTCCAGTCTAAAAACTGGGTCCTAGAAAACAAATGTCTGTGAGTTTAGACCACTGCTGTCTCTGCTCTTGGTGTTTTTTGAATAACACCGACCATTCTTTGTACTTGCATAGCCTTGAGTTAATGGATCAAACCTTGCAGCTTGTGATGTTGTTGTGAAGATCATATGTAATACACATAGAACGATACTTAGTGTACCATGAACCTTTTTTAATTTTAGCATTAAACATCCATGGAAAAATTAAACATAAATGGCTACTGTCTAAGGTATTCTATTATAATGAATATGAAAAGTAGAGTAGAATTGTCTAGTTATCAAAATTATTGGCTCAATAAACAAAACCAATGCTGAAAATTGTTTGAAGAAAATGCAAAATGTCTTAGTTGTCACTATACTCAGGAAGACTTAAGAGTGTGATATAGAGGGCAAAATGGCTATTTCATTGCAAGTTTTCCCTTAACTGCATAGTATTAATGATCAAGTATTCACAATATTCTGGGCATTTCTATAGATACATTACATGAAATCCCACAACAACCTTACATAGTCGCTTGCTGTTCACTGTTCCTAGAGACAGTGAGCTGAGACACAGAGGTTAAGTGACCTGCCCAAAGTAACATAGCTACCAAGTCAGAGAGTTTGGGTTTGAACCTATGCAGTCTGGCTTTGGGATAGGTGCATGTAACCAGTATTTTATACAGACTCTAAAGTTGGCCAAATGGAATTTATAAGCATACTCAAGAGAGAAATACATTACTACTCTATAACCAAAGTTCAAGTCATCTTTACATCCCCATTTTCTATTACACTCCAGCCCTACTCCATGTTTCAAGAAGTAGAAATGTATTTCAAAATCTTATATGTACCACTCTCTCTCTTTTTAAAACATTGCCTCAAATATCCTTTGTACTTGTTTTGCCATTATTTAAGGCCTGTCATGTGGCCCAATTATTTCAAAAGGCTTTCTTAAACTTTTTCAGCCCAAACTGACACACGTCTCCACTGAAAAAACACCACATTTCCAGTTTTTATTGATAATATTTTAAAAATCATCCTACGGGTTTTAATTTCTGGTAGGTCAAATATCAACTACCATAATCCGTATAAACTAAAAGTTATCTGGCATTCACTTCTTTTGCTTTAGTTAAAGAATAAAGAATTCTTAGGACCAAAAAGTGAGAAAACCACTGTGTGAATTGGTCTCAGGCATGATAGGTCCATTTCCTGCTGTAATTGTTATGAAATTCAAAGCACTTATATTCTTTGTCCCTGGCTGGGCATAGGTTTTAGTTCTAGCTCTAGAAGGTAACTTTTGTTGCCCTGAAGGACTTGATCAAAATTAGTTTGTTCCTTCCTTGGCTTTTCTTCTATGTTTACCTACTTTGTTTTCCCTTTTTTTCTCTAGTTCTTTTTAATTATTTATTTATTTTTAAAGATTTAATTTATTTTTAAAAAATCTAATTCATTAGTATTTGTTTTGTTTATCTCATTTTTGTCTAATATTGTAATTTGAAACCACTGTACTGATCAGTTCATTAGATAGACTTTGTACCTGGTTTTCTTTTGAGGCAATATGGACCTAGCTTGTTACCAGCTTTTCCCAATTTTAAGCTGTCCACGGGATACCTTGACTCTAAAGCCAACAGTAAGTCTAACATGCTGAATGGCCTTTCAACCATCTCTGCTAAGGAGGAGACCCATATTAGCAACTACTGGCTCCTCAAGATCATTGGGAAGAATACCTTCACAAAGATGAAGTTGTCCCTGACTACAGGACCAAGGAAAATGAATTAATGTCCCTGGGTTACAAAAGGGAAGATATACAGGACTCATTAATGGGCCACAAATACAATGAGGTAATGTCTACCCACCTGTTCTTGAGCTATAAGAAAGTTGAGCTGGAGGACTATACCATCACCTTGAAGTCCCTGCCTCATCTACCAGCAGAATTTGTGGTATGGCATGACCCCAGCAATAGCCAGAGCCAGAAAGGGACATTGAAAGATTCTTCACCTTCATCTACAGACACCCGTGTTTTGGGTCCACCAGAAAGAACTGGCATGAAGCTGAAAGCAGTGTGGAGATGATTGAAACTAATGTGGTGAGGAGCCAAAGTGGCAATAAAAAACAAGAATGAATGAATGTGGGGAGGTCAAGCCATGCTTCCTGAATTTCACATGGGACATGAAGCTCATGAGAACCAAGGAACATAGTGAGATAGTGTGAGCTTCTGTGCCCTCTCTGGACAGGCTACCCTCAATCTTTTCCAGACGTTCACAATTTTTATGTTCAGGAATTATTTGTGTTCAGGGATTTCTCTGGATACTTCATCATGTAGGCATGATCAATTATTAACTCAATCACTAGCATCTCTCTCTCTCTCTCTCTCTTTTTTTTTTTTTTCTGGAGGATGGGGCAACTGAATGTTCTAAGCTTCTAATCACAGCTTGATCCTTTTGGTGACCAGTCCCATCCAGGTGCCCAATAACAGTCTCTTCATCAGAACAAAAGACACCCCAATCACCTAGGAAATTCCAAAGGATAAGATACTTTGTGTCAGAAACTGGGGTCAAAGACAGTGTATCAGAAGAAAAGATGCACTTGGTACCCCTATCACCCAGAAAATTACAAAGGGTTTAGGAGCTTGGTGGCAGTTATTGGGGCAGAGACCACATACATATTTCTTATTATACCACAAAAACACATCTTTACAGCCAAAATTATTAAATATGTTTTAGAAGGGGTATTTGAAAAGATATATTACAAGTTGTTTTGAAGGAGCTGGGATGTGGGGAAGACACATAAGAAATTGGGAATTACCCTTCTATACAGACTTTCCTAACAGTTTTAGAAAAACTTACAAGAATTTTGGTGCTGCTGACATGTTTTAATTACCGTCAAAAGGTCCACAACAGGATAACGAAGTCCTAGAAACCAGACTGTTGGGAGTTAGAAAAGTGATGTGATTATGATCACCCAAAGTAGCTTGGGGAGTCACTTAACTGTGACCAAGTTTTCTGACTGTGTATAGCAAGAGTTAGGCTTTCACAGTGAGATTTTTTTTTTTTTTTGTCTTTATAATAGAAGTATGGAGTAGTCACTCTAAAAAACTTAATTGAGGTAGGAGCCAGCCTGAGTTTCCAAGAGGTACTCCATGGTCAGTCAGATGCCCTGGAGTTCCCAGAGCTAAGATTTATGGCAAGAGACAGCAGCCCAGAGGGATGGAGTGGATGGCAAGAAAAGTGGCTTTTAAAAGCAGGTTGCAGGTTCTCAAGTTCTCATCTCCAATGTGGGCACTGAATTGATGATATTAGAAACCCATAAGGGAGCTTCGCCAAGGGTTCCTTTGCAACCTAAGGAGCATCCCACAAAGCCAGCAGGTACCCATCACCCTCAATCTGCCCGCTCCACAGTCTTCCGGGTATTGATCATCTTGACATCACATAATGTTTTGCATTCTAAGTACATTTTATGAGCTTTATTTTCTTCCCACACTTGGATCAAAAAGTCATTGAGTTTAGAATCAAGCTTTATTTCTCTTTTCTTCTGTGTCCAAAGCCT
This sequence comes from Piliocolobus tephrosceles, assembly GCF_002776525.5. Classification (NCBI taxonomy): domain Eukaryota; kingdom Metazoa; phylum Chordata; class Mammalia; order Primates; family Cercopithecidae; genus Piliocolobus; species Piliocolobus tephrosceles. The sequence goes on from NC_045451.1 coordinate 37,824,867, forward strand.
TGTAAATTTATCTATAGTTGACTTAATAAATAAATATTAATAAATCGATGCTACTAAACCAAAGATAAAATATTTTATAGTTATTTATTAAAGACTTGGGCTGGGTCTTTGAAGAATGTAATTTAAATACAAATAGGATGAAGGATGGGGTTGCAATTTTATCAAAGGCAAAGAAGATGCACATAAAACGGAAGAGTTGAAGTAGGGGCATTGGGCATGTGATTCAATGAACTTGCTCACATCTGAGGCATAAGGAATATAAAATAGGCATAGTTTATTCATATTTTGTAAGTCCTACTATAATATTGGTATTTGTAGAAGGTGCACAGAGAATGTAGATGATCTATTAAGTGGTTTACATTTATAGATATCAGTTGAATACATGAAGAACATCAGTGAGTCAGGATATTTATAGATTGAGGTACACTAAAACAACTATAAAACATGGAGATTTTATAGAGTGGAAGGAAAAGTATAATTTGAAGAATGTCTAGATACCTATTGCTGCAACATCTATTGCCCAAAACTTAATAGCTTAAGACAATCCATCTTTCATGATTCTGTGGGTTGACTGGAATCAGCTAAAAGGCTATTGCTTGGGATCCATCATGCAATTGTCATAAAATGGTGGCTGAACCTGGAGTTGTCTGAAGGTTTGACTCAGCTTTGTACCCAACATGGCTTACTCAGTTGATTCTTGCTGTCAGCTGGGAACTCAGCTGGTCTGCCAACTGGAGAATTTACATGTGGCCTTTTTTTTGGCAAACTGGCTTTCAGTATTTTAACGGGCTTCCCAGTGGACAGTCAAATAATTTTTTCTAAGATATTTGGATGGAGGTTGCAAGTCTTCTTATGACTTGCCAATGAAAGTCTCAAAACTTTACTTCTACCACATTTCATTGGTCAATACAAGTCACTAAGATCAGCATAAATGTAAATGGATGGAGATTGAACTTCATTTGATGTGAATAGGAGCAGACACATAAAGAGAAGGAAGAAATTGATGATGGTCATCTTTTACTATCTGCCACAGAGAATTAAAAAACATTACTGAAAAGCTTTTTTAAAAAAATGTATTGATTTAAGAGGTATTTCTTGACCACCTGTAGTGTTCCAGATTTTAGGAATTGTAATAGCAATATTACAGTAGAAAAAATAAAAGTTTTGACTTTGTGAAGATTGTATCCAAGTACAGAAAACAATTAGAAGCAAATAATCCATGGTCAGAGAATGATGAATGCTATGAAAAAAAATAAAATAGGGTAAATAATAGAGAATAATGGGGATAGCAACTTGGAGTTATCAAAAAGACCTCTCTTAGAAAGTAAAATAAGGATAGATTCTTAATCTATTCTTATACAGGGAGTGGGCTGTGTTATTATCTAGGGAAGGGTGCTATAGGCAGACAGATAGGGATATGCTTGGCAGAGCATCAGGGCAGCCCGCATGGTTAGAATTATATGAGAGAGGAGAAAGAGGTTAAAAGTGAATTTGGCAGGAACCAGATAATTTAGCAGCTTGTAATCAATGAAGAAAAATATATTTTCATTTTGACTTTATTTTAAATATGAAGATAAGCCATTGAAGAACAGGGGAGACCTATGGTCTGACTTATATTTTATATGATTGAATATAGCTGTTGTGTACAGACTAGACTATGGGGCCGAAAGGGGTGGGTGGGCATCCGGGCAAAAATGGAAGCCAAGAGAACAATTAGGAGGTTTGCAGTGGTTCAGGAACTAGTTGATGGTGGCTTGGCTGAGAATATTGATATTGCAAAACTTAAAACTAAATTTATTCAGTTATATTTTGAAGGTATAGACAACATTATTTGTTGATAAACTGGAGTGGTAAGTCAAAGATGACTCTAAGATTTTGGCCCTGAGTGAATAAGTGAATAGTGTTTTTTTCTGAGACAGAATTGCCGAGGAAACAACAGCATTGAAGGGATAGAAGGCAATTGATTGCTTTTTTCTTCCTTTTTTACTTTAAATACAATGAAATGCACAGATCTTAAGTATACTTTCACTGAGTTTTGACAGTTGCATACATCTGTTTAACCCAAACTCCTACAAAACATTAAACATGACCTTCACTTTAGAATGTTTCCTCACTCCTTCCCAGTTCATCTTCATTCTATCCACACAAATGACTACCTTGACTCTTTTTTCCTCATTTGAGGCTCCTTTCTTTTGTTCAAGAACTTTATATAGGTGGAATCATATGACTCTGCTTACTCAGAAGGTAAAGGGCTTTTGAAACACTGTGGTCAATGTCTTCATTAGATATCCATGTGAAGATGCCATGCAAGCAGGATCAACTAAAGATAGCCAGTAAGGAACCTTATTGACAAAGATAGTAGCATAGGGTCTAAGTGAAAATGTACGAGAGGAGTCTCACAGGAGGTGAGTTTTGAGCATAGTTTTCTGAGATGATGCTTTTTAATTGGTAGACTATTTGAGGAATGACACCAGGATGGCAACATGTTTTGTCAGAAATCCTTATTAGGAGGAGCAAAAAAATTGGATGAGCCTTTCAGTGACAGGTCTTGTAAATTAAAAAAAAAAAAAAAAAGGACTAAGAAGAGTGAATTAAATCTCTTGGGCAATGTCAGTAGATAAACAAAATAATGTGTAGGGAAATTATTCTGCAAACTTCTATTCCAGCATTGATTTGATAATCTCAGGCTAGTTGTGGAGTACCAAACTCAGCACATGGAACTTTGTCCATTCAACGTAGTCTTGTAAAACCATGGTGAGGGGCTACAGTTTGACAGCACCCTTATTATGTGAAAGAAATTGCAATTTTTAATCACTTGCCTTGGGTGGTACAGTGGATAACCGACTCAGAAGAGATGGTTGTTATTTATTGCAGTTTGTGGGTGGTCTGTCTGCTTGGCACAGTCAATCTGGAGCTCTGAAAGTAAGCCAGAAGAAGGTTTCATTTTGCTTTTTTTCTCTTTTCAAAGGCAATTGGAGAGTGGGTCCTAATCCTGGAACTGATATCACAGAAAGTCACAACTTTGCCCTTTTCTCTTAAGATATAAAATAGCAAAAGAAAGCTCATTTAAGAATATATTATCTATCAGACAGATGTCTGTAGGGAGTGATTTGATGGATCCTGGAAAACTCTTCTGCCCCAAAATATCTCCTCCTCCTTGAAATCTGTCGTGCTTTACTTTGGAGCGTGAAGGCTTTGGGGATTCCGAGAGTCTCTGCTGCCTTTGTAAATACCTTGGGGAGGAAGAACATATTAAGTTCTCATCAGTTGGGGGATTTATTTCATTTATCTTGAGGGCAAAGCCCTGTGGGAACAGAAAGCAGAAGGGAGGTGGTGATGCTAAAAGGAATAGAGCCTTGAAGTGGGGGCAGTTTGTAAGGGCGCACCCCAGGGAGGTCTTGTTGACTTCAGCATTTCACCACGGTCTGGGTGTGCCCATCTCACTGCACTCAGATCCCCTTCTGAGGCTGTTCATCTATTTCTCTCCTCCCCCTCTTTAATGTGTTGCAAACTCTACCTCTTAGCCATTATCCGAAGCACTTATGCGTACTCATCCATCAGGAAGTGTCCCTTTCTCCCTTTTGCCCTCTCTGTGTCCTTTTGGCTCGCCTTCTTTCTGCTCCATTTAGAAATGTTGACAAGGCATTGTTCACTGCTGACTAGTTTGGTTTTTAAGTTTAGTTATTAAGCGGCTCTTTTGTTGTTATTGTTGTTTTCTGCAGCATTGGATCTTAATAGCTGCTGAACTGCAAATAATGGAAAAAGCAAACAACTAGAAAAAGAATGTTGAGAAGTAATATTTCCCGAATAATGACACCTGAGTTGGCAGAGCAGGGGACATTTCAGTAGCTTGGGTTGTGGAGGAGATAACTGTTAAAATCATTGAGGCTGGAATTCCATTAGGTACAGTGGGGAATTAGGAAGTTTATGTGTCTCCTATTTTTAGTGGAGAAAACTGAGAGACACTAATAGCACTGGCTTGCTGCATGTTTGAAATATTCACAGGTATTAGTAGAGAAAAGGGTTTAAGTAAGAATAATATTGGAAAAAGAGGGCAAAGTATGAGGGGGGGTGTTTGAGCTCGGAAAAAAGGAGATGTTGGTGGAGTCTATAAAGTACCTGATAATGGTGGCAAAAAAGTATACAAAATCTTATACATTTCCCCATTTGACTGTGGTTAAAAACAGGGGAATACAGAGAACGAAAGTAAGCCTTAACCAATTTAAGAAGCAGTTTTCTATTCTTCTTTCTCTAAAACTTTGCTTTTATGATCATGAAAAATCAATAATTTGGGGATTTAAAAAGTCATATACATCCCATAGAGAAGGAAGGCTTCTTATTAGGGTGTAGAGTAATTACGCTAGCAAGCAGAGGATATGTACAAACAGTTACTTTGCTAATTATTCTTCCTCAGTAGCCGAGAGTAACCAGCTTGCTTTAGCCTGGTGTGGGACAGATGACAGCTTGCCTCCCTACACCAAGTAGTCTTGGCTAGATTTAGAATTGTTCCTCAGTCAAGAATTAACTAAGCCTGGCCATGATCTCTAGGCCAAGGACAACTATGATGTATCACTTTAGTATTTAGGATTATTGTAAGACAGGCCCATAGTCACCCTGGTAAAGATAGATATGGTACCATGATTTAACTTCAGAAAAAGAAATGACATTGTAAGACATGGAAATGGATGGCCTCGCTTTATTGATGAATCCAGGTGTCCACAGCATCCAGAATCAGAGACCTACAAAAGTACAGTAATCCTTATCTCTGTGAAACTTGAGATTGGTATATGATTTCTATATGCTCAGAAACCTGTTCCAGCCTGGCTAATTAAACCCAATGTTACCTTAGCACATCTGGCTGAAAGGAAGAACCTTGGAATGCAGGGAGATGCAGATTCTGGGAAACAGATTCTCATAGAGCATAACAGTGAAAAATAGAAGTAAGAGCCAGTTATCAAGCACTTTTATGTACCAGACTCTATCCTAACTGCTTTTGTACATTTTCTCATTTAGTTCTTATAATCATTATGTGAGATAGGCATCAAGAATCTCACTTTCATGTTAAGAAAACTGCATTCAAAGAAATAGAACAACTTGTCTACTTAGAACACAATTTACAAGTAGTCAAACCAGGACTCAAACCCATATCTGTCTGACCTGAAAGGCCATGTTATTAATCGCAAAGTTCAATCTTTTATGAAGCAAAAGAATGAGCTCAACATTGATTTTGGTTTTTCACCCCAGATCAACACGTTTGAGAAATGTTTTACACTGTGAAATTGCATGCTGCCTTGTGTACTTTGAATATTTATGCAATTTGAGCCAGTTATATTTTGATGCATCTATCGTAATCTTTCCTAGAGGAAAGAGGGAAGGTTGACTGGCAGGGGAAATCCCACATTTACCATTAATTTGTGTAAAACATTTCAATTTTAAATGTCTAACAAATTGAATTAAATTGAGAAAGGTCATAAGAGCTTATCAGTTGAGGTCGTCATGACGGCAGTAAAGAAAGTAGTTAGGAGGCTGATTTTATATTAGCTGCCAAGCCAGCCAGGTCACTCTATTAAAATTCTAAGAAAGCCTACATGGAAATGCTGCTCAATGTGACAATTAAATGTGATACGTAATTCATTCCACTACCCATTACACCGATGGGCTGAGGTAGCCACTGTAAATGAAAGCTACAGGAACGATGAATACAGTATAGCGTAGCATGCATATGGTGGGACCATGTGGTTTGTTTCATTAAAACATATTAGTCCCTGCTATTTTCCTCTCTTTGGTGGCCAAGTCTTAACTTTCAGCTGTAAGCTCAGTTCTAATATATTTTTCCAACCTTGTTTATCATCCATGTATAATTAGAAATTATAACTGGTTTCCTTGTTTTCTAGCATTGAAATGCCATCCAGTCATTCACATCTCAAGGATATTGTATATACAGTTATGTTACTTGGCAGTTTAAAGTTACATATGCATGTATTTTTATCTTGAGCAAGCAAAGAAGCAGGCTCACTGGAAGCCCTCTTTGTGAAGGTCCACTGGCTTGACCTGGAGTCAAGAGAACTAGTGTCTGTTGTCAGTTCTGTGGTTCACTGGCTGTAGCATGTAGAAGCAATCACACCCTCTCCCTGGGCTTTAGTTTGCTGTTTCTGTAAGACTTCTCTAATTCCAAAAGGCTCTTCTGCATGAACTTCCAATGGTCCTTGAATCTAATAAGAGAATATAATCAAGAGTGCCATTCAGTCCCAGGTAATAAGAATTATGTATTGGAAACAAAACGGGCACTTCTCTGAATGATGAAACAGCAAAAATTCAAACTTCTAAATTGGATGTAGCAATAAGAGATGTGGAACTATTTTAAAGGAAACAAAATTATATTTATACTTTTTTATGCTAACAATAAGAGGAAATGATGTCTAGCACATTTTGTAGAGAAGAAATTATTGTCCATGGTATACAAAGAGCCATTAAAATAAATAGGAAAACCATTATCACCTCAACTGAAGAAAAGGCACAAATATGTTTATTATTTGTAAAAAAAAAAAAAAAAAGAAAAATATCAGTAATATATTTAATCAAAATTCTGGAGTTTACTCATGTGAAATATATCATACCTTTTAATGAGTATGTATTATTACAATTATTATTCAGTAGCACCACCTATCTTAAGAGTGAAACCAGTACATTTGAAACTTTAGTTACACTCTTTTTAAAACTTTGCTTGCTAGAAGTAACCACTATTTTCAGTTGTATGTGAACCACTACGTTGCTTTTGTGGATGATGTAGCTCCATGTGTACACATGGCTTAACAGTATATTACCTGGGTTTGCCTGTGCTTTCACTTCATATGAATAGAACCATACCATGTGTATTCTTCAGTCACTTGTTTATGTCACTTTATTCTTTTGAGCCATCTATGCTGTGAGTAAAGATGTATTCATTTTACTTTCTTTCTACCTAGCATTCTAGTATAAAAAACATATCCTCTTTTATCTAACCTTTCTATTGAACATTTAGTTTGAGTTCAGGTTTCACAATTCCAAATAATGCTACCAAAAGCAATCACAGAGTTATTCTGGTGTACATGAACAAGAGTTTTTCTCAGGTAAATGTAACGGAAGTAGAATTGCTGGTCACAGATACGATGATCATTTAGTATATTGTTCAAATTGGAACATTTTGAAAACTTGAGGAGGATAATGTTAGCAATTATTCTAAAAGTAAGTAAAGTGGACATACTATGATGCATGATTACACAAGTACAGTATATGAGTATGTTCAAATTCGGTGGGTAACGCTAAATTATTTTCTTAAACTGTACCAATTTAAACTCCCATTTGCCATGTCTGAGAGTTACCATTGCTCTTCATCTTTACCAATGATTGGAAGTGGGTTATTTTCCTGACATTTACTAAGTTTATTTTTGTTCTGTTTTGACATTTATTAACTATTCATTTTTACTCTTCTCTGAAATACTTATATAAAACTTATTCATATATTTTGGCCATTTCTTTATTAGAAAGCTTACCTTATTTCTTATTATTTTATAGTAGTTCAATTATAAAGTTTCCCTGTATGTGTAAATATATTTCTGAGCTCCTTATTCTATCTTACTGGTCCATTTGTTGATCTCTGTGACAATTCCACACTGCCTTAATTACTATATTATTGTAGAAAGCTTGATGTTCTGCAGGATTACTATGAAACATTTGGATGCATATGTATATATTTTTTTCTATTTATCTTGCTAGGGATTCACCAGGTTTGTGAGTTTAATGTTAGGTGCCATTAAATAGCTACGAAAAAATCTCAGCTAATATCTCTCCAAATGTTACCTATTCTTTACTCTCTTTCTCTGGAAGTTCAATCAGATGCATGTAGGGTATCTTCATCATTAGGTAATTTCTCATCCCTCATTCTCCTCCCACCCTTCCACCTTTCCGAGTTTTCAATGTCTGTTATTCCACTCTCTGTGTTCATGTGTATATATTATTTACCTCCCATTTATAAGTGAGAACAGGCAGTAATTGACTTTTTGTTTGAGTCATTAAATTTAGTATAATGGCCTACAGTTTCATCCATGTTGTTGCAAAATACATAATTTTATTCTATTTTCATATCTTGAAATATTCTGTTTTCATATCATACCACTATTTCCTTATGTAATAATCCATCAATGGACACCTACATTAATTCCATAAATTTGCTATTGTAAACAGTGCTGCAGTAAGCATAAAAGTGTAGATAGCTTGTTGATATAATACTTTATTTTCCTTTGGGAAGATACCCAGTACTGGGACTGCTGGATCGAATGGCAATCAGTACTGGGGCTGCTGGATTGAATGGTAGCTCTATTTTTACTTCTTTGAGAAATGTCCATACTGTTTTCCACAGGGGTTTTACTAATTTATATTCCCACCAACAGTGTATAAGCATTCGATTTTCTCTGCGTCTTTGCCAACATCTGATTTTTTTTTTTAAATCAACAACTATTTTGATTAAAACAAACAAAAATCTATTAGCATATCCTTAATATGATAAAAGATACTACAGGATTCCTATGGAAAGCATAATAGTTAATGATAAAATATATAAACAAATTATCTTATTGATTTGTTTAAGTTCTTTATAGATTCTGGATAGCAGACCCTTGTCAGATGCATAGTTTGTGAATGTTTTCTCCCATTGTGTAGGTTGTCTGTTTATTGCTGGGTTGTTTTGCTGTGCAGAATTCTTTAATTAATTAGGTCACACTTCTCAATTTTTGTTTTTGTTGCAATTGCTTTTGGGGGCTTAGCCAAAAACTCTTTGCCAAGGCCCACGTTGAGAAGGGTATTTCCTAGGTATTCTTCCAGGATGTTTATATTTTGAGGTCTTATATTTAAATCTTTAATGCATCTTGAGTTAAATTTCCTATATAGTGAAATATAAGGGTCCAGTTTCATTCCTTTGCATATGGCTAGCAAGTTGTCCTAGCACCATTTATTGATCAGGAAGTCCTTTCCCCACTGCTTGTTGTTGTTGGCCTTGTTGAAGATCAGATGGTTCTAAGTGTGCAGCTTTATTTCTGAGTTTTCTATTCTGTTCCATTGGTCTATGGGTCTGTTTTTGTATCAGTACCATGCTGTTTTGGTTGCTGTAACCTTATAGTATTGTTTGAAGTAGGGTAGTGTGATGTTTTCAGCTTTGTTCTTTCTGGTAATGATTGCTTTGGCTGTTCTGAATTTCTTTTGTTTTCATACGAATTTTAGAATACTTTTGTGTCATTCTGTGAAGAATGACATTGGTAGTTTGATAGGAATAGCATTGAATCTATAATTTGCTTCAGGCAGTGTGATCATTTTAATGATATTGATTCTTCCAATCCATGAACATGAAATGTTTCTTTATTTATTTATGGTGTCTCTGATTTCTGTTTTATAATTTTCATTGTTGAAATCTTTCACCTTCTTGGTTAGCTTTTTCCTAGGTATTTATTTTCTTTCTAGTTGTCGTGAATAGGATTCTCTTCTTGATTTGACTTTCAGCCTGGACATCATTGGGGTCTAGAAATGCTACTGATTTTTGTACCTTGATTTTTTATCATGAGGCTTTACTAAAATCATTTACCAGTTCTAGTAGCCTTTTGGCAGTCTTTATCATTTTCTAGGTATAGAATCATATCAGTGAAGAGAGTTTAGCTTCTTCTTTTCCTTTTTGGATGCTCTTTTCTTTCTTTCTCTTGCCTGCTTGTTCTAGCTAGGATTTCTAGGACTATGTTAAATAGAAGTGGTGAGAGTGGGCATTTTTGTCTTGTTCCAGTTCTCAAAGGGAATGGTTCCAGCTTTTGCTTGTTTAGGATGATGTTAGCTGTGTGTTTGTCACAAATAATCCTATTTCAAAAATGGACAAAGGACACAAACAGGGAACAAGAAGACAAGACATACAAGCAGCCAACACATGTATGAAAAAATGCTCATCGTCAGAAATCATGAGAGAAATGCAAATAAAAATGACAATGAGATATTCTCTCATCATCAGAATGGCTGTTTCTAAAAAGTCAAATATAACAGATGCTGGTGAAGTAGAAGAGAAAAGGGAACACTTATACATTGTTGTTGGGAATGCAAATTAGTTCAGTCACTGTATAGAAAGCACTTGTTAATTTCTCAAAGAACTTAAAAAAGAGCTACCATTTGACCCACCCATCCCATTACTGGGTATATACCCAAAGAAAAATAGATCATTATACCAGAAAGACACATGCACTCATATGTTCATGGCCTTGCTATTCACAATAGCAAAGACATGGAATCAACCTAGGTGCCAAACAATGGTCAACTGAATAAAGAACAAGTGGTACATATATACCACCAAATACTACACACCCATAAAAAAGAATGAAACTGAGGCCAGACGTGGTGGCTCACACCTGTAATCCCATCACTTTGGGAGACTGAGGCAGGGGGATAATTTGAGGTCAGGAGTTCATGACTAGCTTGACCAACATGATGAAACCCCGTCTCTACTAAAAATACAAAAATTAACCAGGCATGGTGGTGCATTCCTGTAATCCCAGCTACTTGGGAGGCTAAGGCTGGAGAATCGCTTGAACCCAGGAGGCAAATGTTGCAGTGAGCCGGGTTCGCATCGCTGCACTCCAACCTGGGTGATAGAGTGAGACTTCCTTTGCAGCAATATGGATGGACCTGGAGGCTCTAGCTCTAAGCAAACTAATGCAGGAACAGAAAACCAAATACCATGTGTTCTCATTTATAAGTGGTAGCTAAAAATTGAGTACACATGGATATAAACAAGGGAACAATAGATACTATGGACTACAAAGGGGGAAGGGAGGGAGGGAGGCGAGGATTGATTAATTACCTATTGGGTACTATGCTTATTGCCTAGGTGCAAGGTACAATATATCCATGTAACAAACCTGGACATGTATCCCCCACATCTAAAATAAAAGTAGAAATTAAAACAAGAACAATGACAACAACAGCAAACATTCTCTGAAATTTAAGATGAGACAAAGGAATCCTATATCATCACTCCTATTCAATGTGTCCTGCTGTTCTAAAATTGTTATTCACAGATGCCATATTATGTATATACATATAATCTCAAAGAAGTTATAGATAAGGAATTAGATTTGAACTTAATTGTTTATTTTATATAAGATTAATAAAGAGAAATCAATTGTATTTCTATATACCAGAAATAAACACGTAGAAACGAAGTTAAAACCAGTACTCTTTATAGTAGTGCATACACACAAATTCAACTAACTAGAAATAAATCTAATTAAAGTAGCTTAAGAATTCTATACAGAAATCTAGAAAATGTTTTTGAGAGAAAATTAAAGTAAGTGACTAAAATATTCATGAATTGGAGGAATAACAATTATAAAACTGTCAGAATAAGTTTTTTTTTGTAGATTCTATGTAATCCCAGTAAACATTTCAGGATTTTGTCGTTGTGATTCTACAATTTATCTGCACACACTTCTGGTTTTCATTTTGGCAGGTAAGGAGCTTGAAAGTTGACCATCATAACAAGGCATAAAAAGTTGGACAAACTAAAAAATCAATAATTCTTTTTAGATCCATAAGAGATGTGAGGTCACAGGGCAAACTTGTAGAGACAGACAGACTAGATATAGAGTCACAACTTACCAGAGCAGAAACCGGCAAGAAGAAATCTCCATAGTAACCAGAGCCAGGAGAAGAAAACCTGAGTTGTAATTGACGAATTGCTGGAGGCTCAGTGTGGACAAGTCTGAGAAAAAAAACTCCAAGAGGACACAGTCATGGGGTGGGGAGAGTCCCATACTTTTGTGAATTTGACTATAGGAGCTTTTCCAGATCCTCATAGTGAAGATTGGAGAAAAATATTCTAGTGCTTCTGGCAAGGGGAGGGGAAAAGAACAATTTTAAAATATACTAGTGCATTCTGTTCATCTTAAGAAGGCCCGCCCTCAAGAGAAACTATTTTACCAGAGCTTCAAGGGCTCCCGAAAAGACTGCAACCTAATCATGGCACTATGAAACATTTTTTCTCCCTCTACACCTTACCACATTATTAAAGCCCTATTTACATTAGAGAACTCAGAGAACACCAAGCAAGAAAAATACCAAAACCCCAGTATTTCTTTTACCCATATATCATGTCAACTATCAAGAAAAATTGCAAGTCATACTAACACGCAAAGAAACAAAGTTTGAAGAGACAAAGAAAACATCAGAACCAGAATCAAATATGGCAGAGATGTTGGAGTTTTCACAGTGAGAATTTAAAACAACTATGGTTAATATGCCAAGGGCCATTATGGATAAAGTAGACAGCATGCAAGAACAGATGGGCCATGCAATCACAGGATGCACATTCTAGAAATAATAAAAAAGAATTGCTAGAGATCAAAAGCACTATAAAAGAAATGAGTAATATATTTGATAGGCTTGTCAGTAGACTGGGCACAGCCAGGGAAAAAAAACCTTTGAGCTTGAGAATATGTCAACAAAATCTTCTTAGAAAAGCAAAGAAAAGACTGAAAAAGAAAACTAAACAGAATATCCAAGGAATGTGGGACAACTACACAAGGTATAACATATACATAATGGGAATACAGAAGAGGAACAAAGAGACAAGGGAACAGAAGAAACATTTGAAGCAATAATCATCGGTAGTTTTTTCAAATGAATGTCAGGCGCTGCTGTAGATTGAATGTGCCCTCCTCTGCCAACTCACACATTGAAGCCTAACCCTAATAGATGGTATTTGGTGGTAAAACTTTTGGGAGGCAATTAGATCTTGAGTGTAAAGCTCTCATGAATGAGATTGGAATTCTTATAAGAAGAAATACAAGAGAACTTGCCTTATTTCTGTTTTCTCTTTGCCATGTGAAGATACAGTAAAACATGACAATATTTAAACCCAGAAAAAGACCTTCACTATGAAAGTGACATATTGTCACGCTGATCTCAGATTTCTAGCCTCCAGAACTATGAGAAAGAAATATTTGTTGTTTAAGCCACCCAGTCTACAGTATTCTAACAGTCAAACTATGAAAGACACCAAACCACAGATCCAGAGAACTCAGCGAACACTAAGCAAGATAAATGCCAGAAAAACCACTATACCTATGCACACAGCATTCAAACTATAGAGCATCAATGATAAAGAATAAATATCGAAAGAAGTCAAAGAAAGTTAACACCTTAAAAACTGAGGAACAAAGATTACTATTACATTTGACTTTTTAGAAGCCATGCAGACAAGAAGAGATTGGAGGGAAATATTTAAAATATTGAGAAAAAAATCACCAACGTAGAATTCTATATCCTGAATCACAAGGAACTAGACAATCTGAATAGACCAATAACAGGTAACAAAATTGAATCAGTAACAAAAAGCCCCCCATCAAAGAAAGGCCTAGGACATGATGTTTTCATTGCTGAATTCTACTAAACACTTAAAGAAGAACAAATATCAATCCTGTTCAAACTATTCAAATAGTTGAAGAGGAGGAAATTCTTAACTATTTCTATGAGGTCAGCATTACCATGATACTAAACCAGCTAAAGACACAACAGAAAGGAAAAACTATAGGCCAATATACCTGATAAACATGGATGCAAAAATCCTCAAAATATATTAGCACACTGAAATCAACAGCAAGTTATGAAGATCATTCATCATGTTAGGATTCATTGCAGAGATACAAGAATTGTTGAACATCTGCGAATCACTAATATATCATATTACAGAATTAGAGGGAAAAACCATTATCATTTTAATAGACATCCAAAAGGATTTGATAAAATTCATCATCCCTTTATGATTAAAAACTCAACAAATTATATATTGAAGGAATGTATCTCAACACAATAAAGGTCATATATGACAATTCCACAGCTAACGTATTTAATGGGTAGAAAACTAAAATCCTTTCCTCTAAGATCTGGAAAAAGTGAAGGATACCCACTGGAATACTAGAAGTCCTTGCCAGTGCAATTGCACAAGTGAAAGAAATTAAGGGCATCGATATTGAAAAGGAGGAAATCAAATTATTCCTGTTTGCAGATGACATGACTATACATATAGAAAATCCTAAAGACTCTACTGAAAAGAGTTGGAGTTAATATATTCGTTTAGTAAAACGATAAAATACAAAAATCAACATACAAAAATCAGTAGCATTTCTATAAGCCAATAGTGTCTGAAAAGGAAATTAAAAAATGCAATGCCATTTACAAAGCTACAAAAAGTAAAATACCTAGGAATAAATTTAATCAGGAAGGTGAAATATCTTTACAACGAATAGAATATCTTTACAATGAAAACTGTAAAACACTGATGAAGTTAATTGAGGAAGACAAAAGTGAATTGAAAGACATTACATGCTTATGAATTGAAAGAATTTATTTTGTTATTAATAAAACATACCTACAACCCCAAGTGATCTAATGCAATCACAATCAAAATACTAATGACATTCTTCACTGAAATAGAAAGAAAATCCTAAAATTAATATAGAACATCAGAAGACCCTGAATAACCAAAGTAATCATGAGCAAAAAGAACAAAGCTGGTGGTATCACACTATTTGATGTCAAAATATATTACCAAGCTATAGTAACTAAAACAAGACAGTACTGGCATAAAAATAACACACAGATCAATGGAACCGAATAGAGAGCACAGAAATAAACCCACATACTAACAACAAACTGACTTTCCAAAAATGTACCAAGAACACACATTGGGGAAAGAATAGTCTCTTCAATAAATGGTGCTGTGAAAAATGAATATCCAGATCCAGAAAAATGAAAATAGACTCCTATCTCTCAGCAGATACAAAAATCAATGCAAGATAGATTGAAGACTTAAATGTAAGATGTGAAACTTTAATACGAGTAGTTAAAAATAGGGAAATGCCCCAATTAAAAGACAGACTGGCAGATTGGATAAAGAATACCCATTGGTGTGCTGTATTCAGGAGACACATTCCACATGCAAAGACACGCATAGGCTCAAAATAAAGGGATGGAGGAATAGTTTCCAAGCCAATGGAAAGCAAAAAAGAGCAGGGGTGGCAATCCTAGTCTCGGATAAAACAGGCTTTAAACCACCAAAGATCAAAAGAGACAAAGAAAGGCATTACATAATGGTAAAGGGATCAATGCAACCAGAAAAGCTAACTATCCTAAATATATATGCACCCAATAAAGGAGCACCAAGATTCATAAAGAAAGTTCTTAGAGACCTACAAAGTGACTTAGATTCCCACACAATAATAGTGGGAGACTTTAACACCACATTGTCAATATTAAATAAGACAGATCAACAAGACAGAAAATTAACAAGGATATTCAGAACTTGAACTCAACTCTGGACCAAGTGGACCTAATAGACATCTACAGAACTCTCCACCCCAAATCAACAGAATACACACTCTTCTCAGCACCACATCACACTTATTCTAAAATTTACCACAACATTGGAAGTAAAACACTCCTCAGCAAATGCAAAAGAATGGAAATCATAACAGTCTCTCAGACCACAGTGAAATCAAATTAGAACTCAGGATTAAGAAACTCATGCAAAACTGCACAACTACATGGAAATTGAACAATGTGCTCCTGAGTGATTACTGGGTAAGTAACGAAATGAAGGCAGAAATAAACTTGTTCTTTGAAACCAATGAGGATAAAGACACAACATACCAGAATCTCTGGGACACATTTAAAGGAGTTTGCAGAGGGAAATTTATAGCACAAACGCCCACAAGAGAAAGCAGGAAAGATCTAAAATCAACCTCCTAACATCACAATTAAAAGAACTAGAGAAACAAGAGCAAACAAATTCAAAAACTATTGGAAGACAAGAAAAAACTAAGATCAGAACAGAACTGAAGGAGATAGAGACACAAGAAAACCTTCAAAAAATCAATGAACCCAGGAGCTGGTTTTTTGAAAAGATCAACAAAATAGACTGCTAGCCAGGCTAATAAAGAAGAAAAGAGAGAATAATCAAATAGAAGCAAAAAAAAAAAAAAAAAATGATAAAGGGGATATCACCACTGATCACACAGAAATACAAATTATCAGAGAATACTATAAACATCTCTACACAAATAAACTAGAAACTCTAGAAGAAATTGATAAATTCCGGGACACACACACTCTCCCAAGACTAAACTAGGAAGAAGTCAAACTCCTGAATGGAACAATAGCAAGATCTGAAATTGAGGCAGGAATTAATAGCCTACAAACCAGAAAAAAGTCCAGGACCAGATGAATTCACAGCCGAATTCTACTAGAAGTACACAGAGGAGCTGGTACCATTCCTTCTGAAACTATTCCAATTAACAGAAAAAGAGGGACTCATTCCTAACTCATTTTATGAGGCCAGCATCATCCTAATACCAAAACCTGGCAGAGACAAACAAACAAAGAAAATTTCAGGCCAATATACCTGATAAGCATCAATGTGAAAATCCTCAATAAAATATTGGCAAACTGAATCCAGCAGCACATCAAAAAGTTTATCCACCACGATCAAGTTGGCTTCATCCCTGGGATGCAAGACTGGTTAAACATACAAAAATCAATAAGTGTAATCCATCATACAAATAGCACCAATGACAAAAAACCACATGATTATCTCAATAGATGCAGAAAATGTCTTTGATAAAATTTGACAGCCTTCATGCTAAAAACTCTCAATAAACTCGGTATTGATGAACATATCTCAAAATAATAAGAGCTATTTATGACAAATCCACAGCCAATATCATACTGAATGTGTAAAACCTGGAAGCATTCCTTTGAAAACCTGCACAAGACAAGGATGCTCTCTCTTACCACTCCTATTCAATGTAGTATTGGAAATTCTGGCCAGGGCAATCAGGCAAGAGAAAGAAATAAAGGATATTCAACTAAGGAAAGAGAAGTCAAATTGTCTCTGTTTGCTGATGACATAATTGTATATTAAGAAAACCCCATAGTATCAGCCGAAAATCTCCTTAAGCTGATCAGCAACTTCTGCAGTCTCAGGATACAAAATCAATGTGCAAAAATCACAAGCATTCCTATACACCAATAACAGTCAAACAGAGAGTCAAATCATGAGTGAACTCCCATTCACAATTGCTACAAAGAGAATAAAATACCTAGAAATACAAGTTACAAGGGATGTGAAGGACCTCTTCAAGGAGAACTACAAACCACTGCTGAAGGAAATAAGAGAGGAACCAAACAAAGGGAAAAACATTCCATGCTCATGGATAGGAAGAATCAATATCGTGAAAATGGCCATACTACTCAAAGTAATTTATAGATTCATTGCTATCCCCATCAAGCTACCATTGACTTTCTTCACAGAATTGGAAAAAAACTACTCTAAATTTCATATAGAACTAAAACAGAGCCCGCATAGCCAAGACAATTCTAAGCAAAAAGAACAAAGCTGGAGGCATCAAACTACCTGACTTCAAACTATACTACAAGGCGACAGTCACCAAAACAGCATGCTACTGGTACCAAAACAGATATAGAGACCAAAGAAACAGAACAGAGGCCTCCGAAATAACACAACACATCTACAACCATCTGATCTTTGAAAAACCTGACAAAAACAAGCAATGGGGAAAGGATTCTCTATTTAGTAAATGCTACTGGGAAAATTGGCTAGCCATATGCATAAAACTGAAACTAGATCCCTTCCTTATACCTTACACAAAAATTAACTCAAGGTAGAATAAAGACTTAAAGGCAATTCCTAAAACCATAAAAACCCTAGAAAAAAACCTAGGCAATACCATTAAGGACACAGGCACGGACAAAGACTTCATGACTAAAACACCAAAAGCAATGGCAACAAAAGCCAAAATTGACAAATGGGATCTAATTAAACTAAGGAGCTTCTGCACAGCAAAAGAAACTATCATCAGAGTGAACGGGCAACCTACAGAATGGGAAAAAATTTACAAGAAAAAACCCTATCAAAAAGTGGCTGAAGAATATGAACAGACACTTCTCAAAAGAAGACATTTATGCAGCCAACAGACATATGAAAAAAAGCTCCTCATCACTGGTCACTAGAGAAATGCAAATCAAAACCACAATGAGATACCATCTCATGCAAATGGCAATCATTAAAAAGACAGGAAACAACAGATGCTGGAGAGGATGTGGAGAGATAGGAATGCTTTTACACTGTTGGTGGGAGTGTAAATTAGTTCAACCATTGTGGAAGACAATGTGACGATTCCTCAAGGATCTAGTAATAGAAATAGCATGTGACCCAGCAATCCCATTACTGGGTATACACCCAAATGATTGTAAATCATAAAGACACGTATGTTTATTGTGGCACTATTCACAATAATAAAGACTTAGAACCAACCCAAATGCCCATCAATGATAGACTGGATAAAGAAAATTTGGCACATATACACCATGGAATATTATGCAGTCATAAAATAAAGATGAGTTAATGTCCTTTGCAGGGACATGGATGAAGCTGGTAACCACCATTCTCAGCAAACTAACACAAGATCAGAAAATGAAACACCACATGTTCTCACTCATAAGTGGGAGTTGAACAATGAAAACACATGAACACAAGGAGGGGAACATCACACACTGGGGCCTGTTGGAGGGTCAGGGGACTAGGGGAGGGATAGCATTAGGAGAAATACCTAATGTAGATGATGGGTTGATGGGTGCAGGAAACCACCATGGCACATGTATACCTATGTAACAAACCTGCACGTTCTAAACATGTACCCCAGAACTTAAAGTATAATAAACAAAATAAAAAAGCAAATAATATGTTTTTTAAAAAAGCAAGGAACTAGATAGACATTTCTGAAAAAAGAAGACATACAAATGGCCAATTGGTATGAAAAATTGTTCAATATCACTCATCATCAGAACAACATGAATCAAAACCACAATAAAAAGTAACAAGTGCTGGTGTAGATGTAGAGAAAAGAGAAAACTTATACACTGTTGTTTGAAATATAAATCAATGTATCGATTTTGCAAAAGATTATTGAAGTTTCTCAAAAAATTAAAAACATAGCTACTATATGATCCAGTACTTCCTTTACTGGGTGTTTATTAAAAAAATGAAATCAGTATGTCAAAAAGATATCTGCATTCTCTCATGTTTATTATAGCACTATTCACAGTAGCCAAGATACGGACTAAATCTGAGGATCTATCAATAAGGAAATTGATAATGGAGATGTGATATACATACACAATAGACTACTTAGCCATAAAAATAAAACTCTGTCATTTGTAGCAACATGGATAAACCTGGAGGACATAATGTTAAGTGAAGCAAGCCAGGAGTGTGCATGCACACACACACATGCAAATATTGCACAATTTCACTCATATGTGCGATGCAACAAGGATGGTCTCTGAGAAGTACAGAGTTAAATAATGGTTATGAGAAGCTGGAGAAGGCGGAAAAAATATGATGGGGAAAAGGTTGGCCAACAGGTACAAAATTACAGTTAGATAAGAGAAATAAGTACTGGTGTTCCATAGCATAATAAACTTACTACAGTAAACAATAATACTGTGTGTATTTCATGAGAGGATTCTGAATGTTTTCACTACAAAATATGATAAAGGTTTGAGGTAATGGAAACACTACCTACTCTGATTTGATCATTACATAATGTATACATGTATCAAAACATTATATTGTGCCACATAAAGTATGTATAATTACTGTGACAATTGACAACAAATAAAAATAATAAAAATTAAAATGTGAAGAGGCTATAAAGACTTCTTTAGAGAAATAAAAATTGCAAGGATTTGCTACCAGTAAAGCTGCTTTATAAGAAATGTTAAAAGAAGTACTTCACAGAGAAAGGGAAATATATTGGTCAGAGCCCAAATTTGCATAAAGAAAGGAAGAATATCAGAGAAGGAATAATTGAAGGCAAAATGAAACCTTTCATTTTTCTTATTCTTAAATGACTTAACAGATAAAGTTGTTCAAAATAATAATAGCAACATGAAGGTACCAAAACAGACATACAGACTAATGGAACAGAACAGAGGCCTCAGGAATAATGCCACACATCTACAACCATCTGACCTTCCACAGACCTGACAAAAACAATGGGGAAAGGATCTGCTATTCAGTAAACAGTAGTGGGAAAACGGGCTTGCCATATGCAGAAAACTGAAACTGGACCTTCCGCACCTTCTGCTCAATTTTGCTGTGAATCTAAAACTTCTCCAAAAAAAAAAATCTGTAACAAAAAATTTATATGGACATAGGGTCAAGAAGAGTTAACACTATGTTGAAAATGAAAAAAATACTCTATTACATACTGAAACACTATAATTTTGTAATAAGACTGCTGTTGGTAGAAGAATAGGTTATTAATATAAGTGGACATAATAAAAAGCTGAAAAACAAGTATTTATAAATTGACTTACAACATACAACTCATACAAGGAAAGTGGCACTGCAAAGAGTAGGAAAGACATTCCCTCCAATAGTGTTGGTTCAACTAGGTATTCTAACAAACAGAAAAGGAAAACCCAGAGAACTTGAAACCTATTTCATGCTAACAAATATCTATCTTAGACTATTGTAAATCTAAATGTGAAATGTGAGACAAAGAAAAATATTTTATAATGTATGGGAATATTCTTAATAATTTGGGATAGGGAAATGTTTATCGAATAGATCACAATAAATGCCAATAATAAATGAAAATATTGCCAAAGTAACTAAATTAAGATTGGGAATTTTGGATCATTGAAAGACAAGTTGAAGAAAGTGAAAGTCATATGAGCAGGAAAAGTTATTTTGCCACAAATGTATAGAAAATAGATAACTTCTTCCTACCAATGTGGAAAAGACAGACAATAAAAAAAAAAAAAAAAAATAGACAAGAGAATCAGACACTTCACAACAGAGGATATCTAAACAATCAGTAGAAATACAGTGCTTCTCATTAGTCAACAGAAAATGCAAACTAAAACTATAATGAGATGCTACTAGACACCTATCAAGATGGTTTGTGAAACTGTAATTGTGGAAGTGTATACTTTTCTGTTGGATATTTGCTCAGGTACATACCCAACAGAAAACTGTCGTATGTGTAAGAACAGGCAAGTAAAAACATATTCGTAGTAGTACAATGCTTCATAACCACAAATTGGAAACACCTCTAATGTCTATTGAGGATATAATAGATAAATATAACTGATATAATTTACAATCGACTCCTAAACAGCATTGAAGGTGAAAAGATACATGCAATAAAGAATGAATCTCTTATCTACATAAAATTTTTAAAATGAGCAAAACTGATGTATGCAGATAGAAGTCAAGACAGTGTTTAATTCCGGAGAAATGAGAGGAGTTGTGACTGGTAGAGGCCAAGAAGCTCTGGATGTTGATAGATGTTAAATTTCTTAATCTGGGTAGTATTTTCACTTTATGATAATTTATTAAGCTGTTCATATATAAACTGTGCACTTGTCTCTTGTTATACTTCTACTGAAAAAAAGTTAAGCAAATAAAACAAATCATTTTTTTTTTTTTTTTGAGACAGAGTCTCACTCTGTTGCCCAGGTTCAAGTACAGTGGCTTGATGTCAGCTCACTGCAAGCTCCGCCTCCCAGGTTCAAGCCATTCCCCTGCCTCAGCCTCCCGAGCAGCTGGGACTACAGGCGCCCGCCACCACGCCCATCTAATTTTTTGTATTTTTAGTAGAAACGGGGTTTCACTGTGTTAGCCAGGATGGTCTAGATCTGCTGACCTCGTGATCTGCCCGCCTCAGCCTCCCAAAGTGGATTACAGGCATGAGACACCACGCCCAGCGAACAAATCATTTTTTTAAAAGGTTATTTGTTCCTGGCTTAGTTGGTCCAGTAGTGGATCAAATAGTCAATCACCATATGACCTATTATATCAGCAGCAGCAACATCATTAAAATATTGGTAATCTGGACAGGATCAATGCTTACTCTGAAAAATTTTAAAAATTACAAATCTGATTTTCTGTCCTTGAGTAGTATAGTTAGGGACAAAATCATAATGTGATTTTTAAAATTTCCACTTAATTCTTACTATTTTCAAGTTTCTACTGTTGCATAGGAGTTGACATGATATAACCCAGTACTACATCTCTTATAAACTTTCTTATTGCTCTTTCCCATTTTTAAAAACTGATACATAAGAGGTGTACACATATTTTGATACATTTATGCAATGTTTAATGATCAAGTCAAGATAATTGGGATATCAATCTCAAACATTTATCTTTATGCTGGGAACACTCGAACTTTTCTAGCTATTGAAATATATAATAGATCATTGTTTACTATAGTCACCCTACTGACGTATCGAATACTACATCTTATTCCTTTTAACTGTATCATTGTATCCATTAATCAACTTCTTTATCCACCACCACCTTATCCCCTTCCCAGTCTCTTGTAATCACAAATATACTTTCTATCTTCATGAGATCCACTTTTTTTTTTTTTTTTTTTTTTTTTAGCTCCTACTTAGAAGTGAGGACATGTAATACTTGTCGTTCTGTGCCTGGTTTATTTCATGTAACATAATGACCTCCAATTCTATCTTTACTGTTGCAACTAACAGAATTTCATTAATTTTTAAGGCTAAGTAGTATTCCATTGTCTATATATACATTTAAGAAAACATTTATCTATTCATAGAACTTGATCCTGTATGTTAGCTATTGTGAATAGTGCTTCAATAAGCATATGAGTGCAAATATATCTCTTTGATATATTGATTTCCCTTCTTTTGGATATATATCCAGTAGTGGGATTGATGGATCATGGTCGTTCTATTTTTAGTTTTGCTCACACCTTTCCATCAATGATGGCCTCATTGCTATTTCTCAACTGTTTCTGCTTTTTCTTTCTGTCTGAAATGCACTTCACTCATATCAGAATGCCTAGTTCTTTCATTCATTGAAGATTTCTGCTCCAGTATCATCTCAGAGCAATGTTTTTTGGCTACCTCAATCTGCAGTAGCATTCTTCTGGTTTCTGTCCTTTAAGCTCACTTTGTGATCATAACAGTTACTACAATACAACATTTTATTATGTATTCATGTGCTGTCTATAATTTGGTTTCTAATGTAAACTCCCAGGGTCAGGAACTGTTTTCTGCTTATTGTTACATCTTCAGCACCCAGAACAATTTCCAGCACCTACTTAGTGCTCAATAATTGTTAAATGGATGAGTGTGTGAATAGTTTGTGTTAATGGCCAATGACAAACCATATAGACAAATTATTTTGTTGATTGGTGATAATATATTTGAATTAACATCACCATATCACCAGACTCTAGAAAACTTAGTGTTAACCCACTTTTGGTTTATTTGGGAAATTTTAAACCCCAAAACCTGGGCTTAACCATCTTCCTCCTTTATCCTGTTGTACATATTCTACTGAGTTGCACAGTCCCTGGTGGGGAAACATTAAACAAACAGAACCCAGGGTTGCTATGCTGTTAAAGCCAGAAGTACATCATTCATTATGTGAATAAAATACATAGAGAATAAAATAGCCACAGAGTAATGGGAGTTTTATTCTCTCTCTATTCCATTTCACTCCCTCTCTATTTTACTTACGTTATGAAATGATGCTCCCGCCGCTGGCTGATAAATGTTGATTAATCTGATGGAGAGTTGGATTTGTTAGCGGGCAAAAGCAATGTAAATAAATCGAGCAGGTGAACTGGAGTTCACAGTGTCATTTCTGAGATTAAAGAGCCTGTCTAGCCCTCCAAGCTCACTTATTACAATCAGGATGCATGTTCTTCTTGTAAACAGACCTAGTAAGCCCCTTTAAGCAGCTCGGCAGGCCTCCTTTTGTGTTTCCTACTGATTGTCCCTTCAGCAAGTTTCATCTCCTGGGAATTGCCTATGATGTTAATTTTTGTTTCTTTTCCAGGGATTGGGAGTTGGAGAGGGGGGATTGGAGAGAATAGAAAGGTCAGTTTTTCTTTTTGGAAACCATTGCCATCAGCCAGTCAATAATTACACAGAACTTACAACATGCAAGGCTCTGAATGAAATGCGGATTAATAAAAATAAAGAGAACGATGAAAGCAGCAATACTCATTAACACCTCTATAGCAATTTACTATTTATAAAGCACTTTAGGTAGTATTATATTGGTTGATGCTCAAGGTAATCCTAGGCGTAGGGATTATTGTTTTATCTAGGTCACCCAGATGTCAGCTGTGTCACCCTTCCTTGTAAATACATTTATGCACTTTAAAAAAAAAAATTAAGTTCTGGGATACATGTGCAGAACTTGCATGTTTGTTACATCGGTATACATGTGCCATGGTGGTTTGCTGACATTTATGCACTTTTGTAATGGATTGATACCTCTGTTTTCAGTTCTGCAGGAGGTTCAATGCCTTCTTCAAATTTTGGTGTTAGTTCCCAGGCAGCTTATGGTCTTGTCATTTTTGGCTCTGGTATTGACTGTGCCAAAAAATTATCCTCCCCTGCACCTTCCCAGCCCCCACAGTTCCATAGCTCTGTTCTGTGATTGTTTCCTTTTCTTCTGTTCCACATTGGCTTAGACACTGAACTGAGATCTGTTTCTGCATTTGTACTCCAGGTAATAAAACACAGTCCTTGAACACTGCTGTGGAGTGTATTCGTACCATACCTTAGAAGGCTTGGCTCCTACTTCCCTTGAAGGCTCCTAGCATAGCTTCTAAACACAGTTAT
The DNA here is from genome assembly GCF_002776525.5 of Piliocolobus tephrosceles. Lineage (NCBI taxonomy): Eukaryota > Metazoa > Chordata > Mammalia > Primates > Cercopithecidae > Piliocolobus > Piliocolobus tephrosceles. The sequence continues at coordinate 37,849,632 of NC_045451.1, forward strand.
GTTAATCCTGAGGCAAGAGATCCTGTCACCATATTAAAAAGAGGACTACCTGACTGCCACACTTTCTGCTTACAAAGCCACTTTTGTTGCTTTACATTATTATGTAGACAGGTTTTAGTCCTCACTGTTGTTTGGCCTCTGACATTCAGAACTTGTATCAAAAATGATGGCCATAATGTAATTGCTATCTACTCATAACTATAGTACGATGCAGCAGAAGTTTTTTTTTGTTTGTTTTTTTTAATTTTTCTTTTTTTTAAATTTTTTTTAATTTTTTTATTATACTTTAAGTTCTAGGGTACATGTGCATAACATGCAGGTTTGTTACCTATGTATATATGTGCCATGTTGGTGTGCTGCACCCATCAACTCGTCAGCACCCATCAATTCATCATTTATATCAGGTATAACTCCCCAATGCAATCCCTCCCCCCTCCCCCCTCCCCATGATAGGCCCCAGTGTGTGATGTTCCCCTTCCCGAGTCCAAGTGAACTCATTTTTCAGTTCCCACCTATGAGTGAGAACATGCGGTGTTTGGTTTTCTCTTCTTATGATAGTTTGCTAAGAATGATGGTTTCCAGCTGCATGACATGATTGTATACTTAGAAAACCCCATCGTCTCAGCCCAAAACCTTCTTAAGCTGATAAGCAACTTTAGCAAAGTCTCAGGATACAAAATTAATGTGCAAAAATCACAAGCATTCTTATACACCAGTAACAGACAAGCAGAGAGCCAAATCAGGAATGAACTTCCATTCACAATTGCTTCAAAGAGAATAAAATACCTAGGAATCCAACTGACAAGGGATGTAAAGGACCTCTTCAAGGAGAACTACAAACCACTGCTCAGTGAAATCAAAGAGGACACAAACAAATGGAAGAACATACCATGCTTATGGATAGGAAGAATCAATATCGTGAAAATGGCCATACTGCCCAAGGTTATTTATAGATTCAATGCCATCCCCATCAAGCTACCAATGAGTTTCTTCACAGAATTGGAAAAAACTGCTTTAAAGTTCATATGGAACCAAAAAAGAGCCCGCATTGCCAAGACAATCCTAAGTCAAAAGGACAAAGCTGGAGGCATCATGCTACCTGACTTCAAACTATACTACAAGGCTACAGTAACCAAAACAGCATGGTACTGGTACCAAAACAGAGATATAGACCAATGGAACAGAACAGAGTCCTCAGAAATAATACCACACATCTACAGCCATCTGATCTTTGACAAACCTGAGAGAAACAAGAAATGGGGAAAGGATTCCCTATTCAATAAATGGTGCTGGGAAAATTGGCTAGCCATAAGTAGAAAGCTGAAACTGGATCCTTTCCTTACTCCTTATACGAAGATTAATTCAAGATGGATTAGAGACTTAAATGTTAGACCTAATACCATAAAAACCCTAGAAGAAAATCTAGGTAGTACCATTCAGGACATAGGCATGGGCAAGGACTTCATGTCTAAAACACCAAAAGCAACGGCAGCAAAAGCCAAAGTTGACCAATGGGATCTAATTAAACTAAAGAGCTTCTGCACAGCAAAAGAAACTACCATCAGAGTGAACAGGCAACCTACAGAATGGGAGAAAATTTTTGCAATCTACTCATCTGACAAAGGGCTAATTTCCAGAATCTACAAAGAACTCAAACAAATATACAAGAAAAAAACAAACAACCCCATCAAAAAGTGGGGAAGGGATATGAACAGACATTTCTCAAAAGAAGACATTCATACAGCCAACAGACACATGAAAAAATGCTCATCATCACTGGCCATCAGAGAAATGCAAATCAAAACCACAATGAGATACCATCTCACACCAGTTAGAATGGCAATCATTAAAAAATCAGGAAACAACAGGTGTTGGAGAGGATGTGGAGAAATAGGAACACTTTTACACTGCTGGTGGGATTGTAAACTAGTTCAACCATTATGGAAAACAGTATGGCGATTCCTCAAGGATCTAGAACTAGATGTACCATATGACCCAGCCATCCCACTACTGGGTATATACCCAAAGGATTATAAATTATTCTACTACAAAGACACATGCACACGTATGTTTATTGCGGCACTATCCACAATAGCAAAGACTTGGAATCAACCCAAATGTCCATCAGTGACAGACTGGATTAAGAAAATGTGGCACATATACACCATGGAATACTATGCAGCAGAAGTTTTAAAAGAAATTTTCCTGTTCCTAAGGCCAGATAACATTCTCAACCAGTGTACCCACACTTTCTTTCTCCTAAACAACCTTAGAATATGGCGACTGAAATTGATTGGTTAAGAGGGTGCTTCTGGTGTCTTATCCTTCTGACAAAGTTTGACTCTACCGGCTACCAGCCATGTGACCCAGGTCTCCGATGTACAGTTGCTCAGGCTCTGTCCTGAGACTCCCGAGGAAACAATCCTAGAACAGAGCTCTGGGAATGTGGAAGATGGGAAGGGGCAGGGGAGGATATGTTTTTAGCAGAGTGCATACCAAAGCCAGTAATGACAAAGACTCCTGAGTCACAAGCACACATGAGAATAGAAATACAGCTTGAACCCTAGTCATTGAGACATCAGCCTTGAGGTAAGACTAGTTTAACAAAGAGGAAGGTTCACCTTTTAGAAGTTGAGAGACACTCTTTTGAATTTGAGCAATGGCACTATAACTACTAATAGTTGTCCTAAGGGTGGCCTTTGAAAATTCACTTATTCGTTCTGTGCCTCAGTTTCTTTCTTTGCTTTTCTTTATTATACTTTAAGTTCTGGGATACATGTGTAGAACATGCAGGTTTGTTACGTAGGTATACATGTGCCATGGTGGTTTGCTGCACCCATCAACGTGTCATTTACATTAGGTATTTCTCCTAATGCTATCCCTTCCCTAGCCTCCCACCCCCCAACAGGTCCCGGTGTGTTATGTTCCTTTCCCTGTGTCCATGTGTTCTCATTGTGTAATTCCCACTTATGAGTGAGAATATGCAGTGTTTGATTTTCTGTTATTGTGTTAGTTTGCTGAGAATGATGGTTTCCAGCTTCATCTGTGTCCCTGCAAAGGACATGAACTCATCCTTTTTTATGGGTGCATAATATTCCATGGTGTATATGTGCCATATTTTCTTTATCCAGTCTACCATTGATGAGCATTTGGATTGGTTCCGAGCTTTTGCTATTGTGAACAGTGCTGCAATAAATATAAGTGTACATGTGTCTTTATAGTAGAATGACTTATAATCCTTTGGGTATATACCAAGTAATGGGATTGCTGGGTCAAACAATATTTCTGGTGCTAAGTCATTGAGGAATTGCCACACTGTCTTCCACAATGGTTGAACTAATTTACACTTCCACCAAGAGCATAAAAGTGTTCCTGTTTCTCCATATCCTCTCCAGCATCTGTTGTTTCCTGACTTTTTAATGATTGCCATCCTAACTGGTATGAGATGTTATCTCATGGTGGTTTTGATTTGCATTTCTCTAATGACCAGTAATGAGGAGCTTTTTTTCATGTGCTTGTTGGCTGTATAAATGTCTTCTTTTGAGAAGTGTCTGGCATATACTTTGCCCACTTTTTGATTTTTTTTTTCCTTGTACGTTTGTTGAAGCTCTTTGTAGATTCTGGATATTAGCCCTTTGTCAGATGGATGGATTGCAAAAATTTTCTCCCATTCTGTAGGTTGTGTGTTCACTCTGATGATAGTTTCTTTTGCTGTGCAAAAGCTCTTTAGTTTAATTAGATCTCATTTGTCCATTTTGGCTTTTGTTGCCATTGCTTTTGATGTTTTATTCATGAAGTTTTTTCCATGCCTATGTCCTGGATGGTATTGTCTAGGTTTTCTTCTAACGTTTTTATGGTTTTAGGTTCTACATTTAAATTTTTAATCCATTTTGAGTTAATGTTTGTATAAGGTATAAGGAAGGGGTCCAGTTTCAGTTTTCTGCATATGGCTAGCCAGATTTGCTATTTACTGAATAGGAAATATTTTCCCTATTGCTTGTTTTAATCAGGTTTGTCAAAGATCAGATGGTTGTAGATGTGTGGTGTTATTTCTGAGGTCTCTGTTCTGTTCCATTTGGCTATATGTCTGTTTTGGTAACAGTACCATGCAGTTTTGATCACTGTAGGCTTATAGTATAGTTTGAAGTCAGGCAGTGTGATGCCTCCAACTTCGTTCTTTTTGCTTAGAATTGTCTTGGCTATAAAGTCTTCTTTGATTCCATATGAAATTGAAAGCAGTTTTTTTCTAATTCTGTGATGAATGTCAAGGGTAGTTTGATGGAGATAGCATTGAATCTACAAATTACTTTGGGCAATATGGCCCTTTTCACGATACTGATTCTTCCTATCCATGAAATATTTTTCCATTTGTTTGTGTCCTCTTCTTTCCTTGAGTAGTGGTTTGTAATTCTCCTTCAAGAGATCCTTCACATCTCTTGTTAGTTGTATTCCTATGTACTTTATTCTCTTTGTAGTGACTGTGAATGGGTGTTCATTCATTATTTGGCTATTTATCTATTGTTTGTGTAAAGGAATGCTTGTAATTTTTGCACATTATTTTGTATCCTGACACTTTGCTGAAGTTGCTTATCACTTGAGTTTTGGGGCTAAGATGATGAAGTTTTCTAAATACAAAATCATGTCATCTAGAAACAGACAATTTGACTTCCTCTCTTACTACTTGAATACCCTGTTTCTTTATCTTGTCTTTTTGCGCTGGTCAGAACTTCCAATACAATGATGAATTGGAGTGGTGAGAGGGCATCCTTGTCTTGTGCTGGTTTTCAGAGGAAATACTTCTAGTTTTTGCTCATTCACTATGATATTGGCTGTGGTTTTGTCATAAATAGCTCTTACTATTTTGAGATATGTTCCATCGATATCTAGTTTATCAAGAGTTTTTAGTATGAAGGGGCGTTGAATTTTATTGAAGGCCTTTTTCTGCATCTATTGAGGTGTCATGTGTTTTTTGTTTTGGTTCTGTTTGTGTGATGGATTATGTTTATTAATTTGCACATGTTGAAGCAGCCTTGCATCCCAGGGATGAAGCCGATTTGATCATGGTGTATAAGCTTTTTGATGTGCTGCTTGATTTGTCTTTCTAGTATTTTATTGAAGATTTTTGCATTGATGTTCATCAGGGTTATTGGTCTGAAATTTTTTTGTTGTGTCTCTGCCAGATTTTGGTATCAGGATGATGCTGGACTCATAAAATGAGTTAGGGAGGAGTCCCTCTTTTTCAATTGTTGGGGATAGTTTCAGAAGCAATGGTACCAGCTTCTCTTTGTACCTCTGGTAGAATTCAGCTGTAAGTCTGTCTGGTCCTGGGATTTTTTTGGTTGGTAAGCTATTGATTATTGCCTCAATTTCAGGACTTATTTGTCTATTTAGGTCTATTTGACTTCTTCCTGGTTTAGTCTTGTAAGTGCATATGTGTTCTGGAATTTATCCATTTCTTCTAGATTTTCTAGTTTATTTGCATAGAGGTGTTTATAGGATTCTCTGATGCTAGTTTGTATTTCTGTGGGATCAGGGGTGATACTCCTTTATTATTTTTTGTGTCATTTTTATGTGTAGCTCTCATGTGGATCACCGCACCACACTGTTCTTACCTCCTCCCAGTGGATCACACCAGTTGCCTGGTCTGTTCTGATGGGAGAACCTGGGTACCTTGGTTACTGGTGAAAGATTCACACACTTATTATGGTTCTTTTCCATGGGAGCCTCCAATTGCTGCTGTTTCTATTTAGCCATCTTGCCCTGCTCTGCCTTCCCTCAGTTTCCTTATTGGTAAATGGGGGTTGTTGAGAGGACTAAATGAATTGATGTATGTAAAATGCCTCACACTGTCTAATACTGAAGCACTCCTTTCTCTCTGGCAGGTTCAACAGCTTTCTTTAAGCTCCCATGACCCCTGAGCCACCTTATACTAAGGAGCAGGCTGACAACAGTTTTGCCAGTGCACTGTGAGGGAATGCTGGGTTCTATGCCAGCCCTTAAAATGGACAGTCCTGGCTGTCATGCTCCTCCTTTTGCTCTTCCCCTTTTTCTTGCCTGGGATGGAGATGTGGTCCCTGGAAGCATAGCATGCAACCTCTGGCCTAGGGGAAAGCCACAAGAAGATATGAGGAGCCCCTGTCTTTAAGGACAGGATTAGGATACAGAACCATTTCCAGAAGGCCTCTCTGAAACTTTTGTTCAGTGAAACAGATATGCATACAAGTTATATATTTTAGACATTTTAGTGAATTTTTCTATTATTTGTAGCTGAATATATTCATGACAGTACAGCTCCTCCTCCTCCTTTTCCTCCTATACTATCATTATCATTATTTTCTGTGAGAAGGAAAGCAACTTCTGTGTAAGCAACCTCCACAAATTGAGGGATGTAATTTGTTCTTCCAGTTATACCTAATTTACAGGTGAAAAAACGGAGTAAATTAAATTGCCCAGATTTCCCAGTTTGTAACCAAGCAAATCATAATACACGTCCACACACTGCCAGCAAATTTCTTGCGTTTCTACTATTGCATGTTGTTGCCAAGTTTCCATCCTGTGACTGTGCTATAAAAATAACACCTAAACCTCTTAATTTCAGATTTGTTTTAGGTCATCCAGTCTGTTGAGAACCAATTGAACTTTGATGGTGTCATATAATATATTAATTACATGCTCTAGTTATATGGAATCTTTAAATTTAATCTAGGATCATTCTAATGCATAATGTAATAATTTAGAATTATTGAACAATACAGGGCCAAATTCAACCTGAGACATGTGATCAGAGGATAACATAGTTACATTGTAATTCACAGTCAGAGATGTCTCGTCCGGCCATCAACTGATTATTTAGTACACCTCAACTAGTGTTGTTGGTTATAGGAGGAAAAACATTAGCAAACAAAAGTTTTCTTTCCCCACATTGTTTTCTCCTCCTCTTCCTTTCTTCTTTCTTCTTCTATTTTTCTTTTTCTTTCTTTCTTTTTTTTTTTTTTTTTTTTTTTTTTTTTTTTGTAAGAGATGAGGACTGGGTATGTTGTCCTTTGCCTCCCAAAGTGCTGGAATCTCAGGCATTAGTGCCAGGCCACTTTCCATACTTTCAATTGGCTATGCACTCTTTCCATTTTTTATACATGTTATTTAAGTTAATCTTCACAGAAAGCCATGGAGTGACCCTATCATTATTTTCATGTTTTATTTGTGAAAACAGAGGGATAGAGCCTAAAGGTTGTTTTTTAGAGATGAACAACAGATTAGGTTATAATGCAGGCACACTTGGAATAGTTTTCAATAGCTACATGGAAAGATACATTACACTGGAAGATAGCACATGATACCTCCTCCCATTCTGATGGACTTGTTTTGGCAGGAAGCCATTCTGAGATGATAGTAAGATACAATCCCTTGAATCTGGGGTAGGAGTTTTTTCTCTGTGTGTAAGGCATATGAGATCAAAGCTCCAGTATCAGATATGGAGAGGGCCTAGGGAGGGGGATGTCCAAAACATATTTCAGGGAAAGAAGAGCTTCACATTAGCATCCCTCTAGTACTGGCAGCATAAGCAGGGGAGCTTGGGATGGGGGGCAGGTCTGGTCTACAGGCCCTATAAACCACATTTACACACTTTCTGGTCCTGCCTTACCTTCTTATTTCTGTGAATGTCCTTATATACTTGGAACAAGGACATCAATTGAGCAACTCTCCACACTCACTCATCTTTTTTTAGCAACTTTATTGACTAATAATTCAGATAATACAATTCACCTTTCTAAAGTACACAATTCAATGGTTTTTATTATATTTATTATTTGCTACCATCATCAGTCAATTTTAGAATATCAAATTTAGAATGTCACCTCAAATAGAAACTTCATACTATATACCTATCATTCCCCATCCTCTCATCTCTCCAGACCAAAACAATTACTAACCTACTTTCTGCCTCTTTATATAGTATTTGCTTCTTCTGAACATTTCCAATAAATAAAATCATATAACTTTGGGGTCTTTTCTGACTGACCTGATTTTGGTATCAGAGTATTACTGGTTTCAGAATTATTTGGAAAGTGTTCCCTCCTCTTCTATTTTTTTGGAAAAATTTATGAAGAATTACTATTAATTATCTTTAAATGATTAGAATTCACCGGTGAAACTATCTGGGCCTGAGATTTTTAGTGGGTAGTAGTTTTTGATTATGAATTCAATCTCTTTGTTATAGGCTGTGACGGTTAATTTTATGTGTTAACCAGATGGGGCCAAATGATGTCCAGGTATTTGGTCAAACATTATTTTTCTGTGAGAGTGTCATTGGATGGGTTTGATATTTGAATTGATAGACTGAATAAAGCAGGTTATCCTCTAAAGTGTGAGTGGATCTCATCCAATCATTGGAAGGCCTGGATAGAAAAGGCTGGCCCTTCCCTAAGAGAGAATTCTTCCTGTCTAATGGTCTCTGAACTGGAATATTGCCTTTTTTTCCTGCTCTCAGACTTGAACTGAAACATCATCTCTACTTGAGTCTTGAGCCTGTTCGCCTTGAATTGAAGAAAAACTATTGACTCTTCTAAGTCCCTTGTTGGACAAGTCACCCTGCATGCCTATGTTGGGAGTCGTCAGCTTTCAAAATTCCATGAGTCAGTTCACACACATATACACACATAAGCATATTTTATTCATTCGGTTTCTCTAAAGAACACTGACGAATACATATGTCTATTAGATTGTATATTTTTTTCTGAGTCGATTTTAATAGGTTTTGTGTTATGGACTGAATGTTTGTGTCCTCCTAAAATTAATGTGTTGAACCCCTAATCCCCAATGTGATGGTGTTAGGAGATGAGGTTATAACCTTTGAGAGGTTATTAGGTTTAAGTGAGATGATAAGGGTGGAGACCCCGTGATGGGATGAGTGTCCTTATAACATGAGAAAGAGACACCAGACCTTCTTTCCCTGCCATGTGTGGATTCAGCAAGAAAGTCTGCAAATCAGGAAGAGGGCCTTCACCAGAAATTTCCCATGCTGACACCCTGATCTTGAACTTCCCAGCATTCAGTACTATGATAAATAAGTGCATGTTGTTTAAACCACCCAGTTTTTGGTATTTTGTTATAGAAGCACCAGCCGATTAAGAGATTTTTGTCTTCCTGGGAATTTGTTCATTTAACTTACCTAATTGGTGCATATTTTTTATACCTTTTCTTCACAATCCTTTTTATTTCTGCAAAGAAGTCCATAGTAATATCTTTCTTTCATTTTTGATTCTCTTCTTGCTTTTTTGCTTGGCCAATCTAGCGAAAGATTTATGAATTTTGCTAATGTTTTTCAAAGAACCAACTTTTAATTTTGTTGATTACTTTTCTAGACCTTATTAATTTCTGCTCAAATCTTTTTATTTTATTGCTTCTACTTCCATAGGTTTAGTTTGCTCTTCTTTTCTCAGTGCCTCAAGGTGGCAGTTTAGGTTATTAGCTTGACAATCTTAATATATGGACTTAGAGTTATCACTTCCTCTTGAAGCACTGCTTTACTGTATTCCATAAGTTTTGGTAGGTTATGTCTTCCTTTTCATTTATTTTAAATATTTTCTAACCTCCCTCTTGATTTCTTTCTTTGATCCTTTCCCCCCACCATTTAAGGGTGTGTTGTTTAATTTCCACATAATCTGTGATTTTCAAAAAATTGTCATAGACATTTACCTATGGTTTCATTCCATTATTCTATCAATCTTTTAAAATTTATGGAGGTTTATTTTATGACCTAGCATATACCCTATCTTGGAGGAGTTCTGTGAGCACTTGAGAAGAATGCATATTCTGCTGTCATTAGCGGTGGCATTTTATAGCTGTGTTAGGTCTAGTTGCTTTATAGTATGCACGTGTTTCATTTCCTTCTTGTTCTTCTGCCTGGTTTCTTTCTCCATTATTGATAATACAGTATGAAAATTTTAAACAACTATTGTTAAATTTTCTACTTTCATTTTCTGTAAAATTTTGCTTTATATATTTGGGTGCTGTTATTAGGTATATATGTGTGTATAATTGTTAGATCTTCCTGATGAATAGACCTTTTCCTCACAATAAAACGCTTCTTTTTATCTCAGTAATTTTTTTTTTGTTTGTCTTAAAGTCTATTTTGTCTGACATTAATGTAGCTACTTGGGCATTCTTGTTGTTGCTATTGGCCTGATATGTATCTTTTTCTCTTCTTTACTATCAATCTATATTGTCTTTGAATCTAAATTATGTTTCCTGTAGATAACATAGAACTGGATCTTCTTTTTTCATCCAGTTTGAAATTTTCCTGCCTTTTGTTTGGGTTTTGGAATCTATTCATGCTTAACACTAATATGGACATAGCTGGATTTATGCCTGCATTTTATTTTTTAAGGTCTCATGTCTTAATTTTCCTTTATGCCTATTTTACTACTTTTTCATTAAGTGCACATTAATTAATTTCTTTAATGATTAAAAACATTGTAGGTTTTTCCTTAGTGATTGCTCAAGGGCTTACCTTATGCACCTTAATTTATAAGAATCAGCTTCAGATTTATCCTACTTCTAGTGAGATATAAGAACATTACTCCTACATAACTCTATTCTTGTCCTCTCTTTTTGTGACATTATTGTTATATATATTTATAAATGTTACAGATGTAACAATGCATTGTTAAAATTATTACTTTACATAGTTTTATCACCATAAAGAAGATAAGAGAAGAAATATAAACAAGTAAATACTTGTAGCTTTGTTGCTATTAACTTTTTAAAATAACATTTCTCGTTCTTTACATCTGTACTTGTGGATTCAAGTTATTATCTGGAATCATTTCCCTAGCTCAATACAGCTTTGCTGTCGATTACCTCTTTCTCTGTTATTGACAAATATATTACATTTCTATATATTATAGGCTCAGTGCATTATATACATATGGTTCAATACAATTGTTTTTTCAATTACTTGAGAGGGAAGGGAAAGAAATATACATTTATGCTCTCTTTTATAATAATTTGCTTAATTACCTTTACTGATGTTCTTACACACACACATTCTCTCTGTGTGTGTGTGTATGTGTATTTGAATTACTGTTTGGGGTCACTTGCTTTTAACATGAAGAATTTTAGTATTTCTTGTAAGATAGATCAGATAGAAAAAAAATCCTGTCAGTTTTTGTTATTGGGAAATGTCTTTCTTAAACCTTCATATTTGAAGGTTAGCCATACTGGATATAGAAATCATGGTAGGCTTTTTTTTTTTTTTTTAATTGCACTTGAAATATTTTATCTCACTGCCTTTTAGTCTTCATTGTTTTTGACAGAAAGTTAGCTGCTAATCTTAATGGAGTTCCCTGGTGAATAAGTCATTTTTCTCTCACTGTAAGATTTTGTCCTTGTTTTTTGCATTCAGCATTTTTACTATGACATGTCTTTTTATGAATGTGGGTTTATCATTTTTAGAGTTTATTTATTTTTCCCAAATGAGGAAGGTCTTTTTCTTAAGATGTGTGTAATTTACAGTCATTATTTTATTGAAACAAATACATATATACATATCCTTTCTCTGTCTTCTCTCGTCCTCATATTCCCAATATGTATTCTTGCACTGATTGATGTTTCACATTTCTCTGAGACTCTGCTCATTTTTCTTTATTATTGTCCTCTCTGTTCTTTGGATTTAATAGTTTATTACTTTATTTTCAAGTTTGCTAATTCTTTCTTATGCCAGTTGAAATCTACTGTAGTCTCACTAGTAAATATTTATTTCAACTTCTATACTTTTTAACTCTAGAATTTCCATTTGGTTCTTTATTATAATTTTTTTTCTTTATTGATATATTGTATTTGACACAACATTGTTTTCATTCCTTCTGTTACTTCTGTAACCATATTTTTTATTTCTTTGTACATATTTCTGATGGCTACTTTGAAGTATTTTCCTGTTAAATCTGACATCTGTACACTCTTACAGGCAGTTTCTCTTGCCTACTTTTATTCCCCAGTGTATGGATCATACTTTCTTAAAATGGACATTTTAGATAATATATTGTATCAATTTTAGGTACTAGGCTCCCCTTCCTGGACTTGTCATTGTTATTTGCCCTTTTGTTGTTATAGTTGTTCAGTTACTATCTGCATAATTTTAATTTTAGTGAAGCCTATTTCACTCCAAAGAAAAAGCCTTTGATGGTCCTCCTCAGGAGGCAACAACCTTGGGTATGTCCACTGTTGCTCTGGAATTACAGTGTTTTTGGCAGAACTGTCTCTTTTACTGTCACTCTCCCTGACTGCACCTACTTGTTAAGCTCCATTAATTATCTGTCAAATGCCCTATCGTGTTCAACAATGCTTTTGAGGCATAAATTGTTCTGTAGACTAATCTAATCAAATCTACAGTCCTTTGAAGAAATAGCTTTCGAGGTCAGTCTTTGATACTTTTCAAACAACAGTTAAACTTCTGGGTGTCTCCTTCCTTGGTTCTCTCTGATAAATAATCAGGCTACAGTTTAGCCTATATCTTCAATGACTCTACCAATTTCCTCTCACTATGGTTTATCTTTTATCTATATTTATGTTTATATATTATTAACTCCACTTTTTTTTTTTTTTTTTTTGGAGATGAAGTCTCACCCTGTCACCCAGGCTGGAGTGCAATGGTGCAGTCTCAGCTCACTGCACCCTCTGCCTCCCAGGTTCAAGCAATTCTCCTGCCTTAGCCTCCTGAGTAGCTGGGATTACAGGTGCACACCACCACACCTGGCTAATTTTTTGTATCTTTAGTAGAGACGGGGTTTCACAATGTTGGCCAGGCTGTTCTCAAACTTCTGACATTGTGATCCACCCGCCTCGGGCTCTCACAGTGCTGGGACTACAGGCAAGCCACCATGCCCAACCACCACCACTGTTTTTGATAGTTCCCTTAGGCTTGAACTTCTTTGTATTATGTTGCAAATTAAATTAATTTCTTACAAAAATTAATTTAAAATAATAGGAGCTATTTGTGTTATGGCCCGCTTCTCATGCCAGGCAAAATTGTTGAGCCTCAGCGTTGGAGTTGGGGGTGAGGACAATGGCATATTTCTCTCTGAATGATATGCCTTTGTTAGGGGATGAACACTAGATGGGGGGATGGCAGTAGTCTCAGATCCTCTTAGCCTGCCTCTCCTGGCATTCACCCACCACCCTATGAACCATGGTAAGGATGATTAGGGTCCCAGTATTCTAGACAATGTTGTTTCCAAGGTATAACCTCCCTTTTATGAATTGGGGCTGGACAGAAGAAGGGAAGACCCCAGATTTGGCCATACCCGTAACAACCTCAAAAATAGATAAGTGGTGGCAGGATGAAAAATGCTGACATTCTGTTCCTTCTTAGAGGTTATCCTCCCAACTAGAAGTTAGTGAGAGTAGGAGCCCTGTGTTTCTGACTGCACTAGTCTGAAATAAAGTCTCTACCTCATTGAGTGACGGGTAGGAGATTGAACAGTGTAAGTTAAAATACCACAGACTCTCAACTTTCTTACAGAATTTCAGCAGATATTCTTGAATAGATATTTTTTTATTTGCTGTATGCCCTTGGGACCATTTCTGGAGACTTTAAATGGTTGTTTTATTAAATTTTCACTAGATTCTCTGTGAAGGTTGCCTACAGAACTTCTCATACTGCCAGGCTGGAAGTTAATCTCTTCTCCATTCTTTCATAATATCAATTTTTCCATTTTACTGAATCACTTTTTATCAGTATACACAGTAACTGTTTTCTTTTCTCACTTAAAAAAAATATAGTAAAACTCTTAAGCCCACTTTTCAGCTATTACCACAGTTTTCTTTTTTCACATAAACAGTTCCATAAAACAAACGTATACATGCTTGCCTCTAATTCTTCTCTCATTTTTCTTTTGAACCCATTGCTATAGTATGACAGGTCCCTGACCAGGTTACTTGAGGGTTTATGTCTCTTAGGTTGAGCCAAAGGCATAGGGCCCAGCCAAGGACCAGGTGTCCCTGAGAACCCAAACATACCAGAGAGTATCTGAGAACCTACTTAGGAAAACAGTCCTATCACACATACACAGCAGGCAAAGAGCCAGAAAATTAGCTTAAAAGCAGTTTAGAGACAGGAGGCAGGGAAGATCTCTAAATCTGTTCTGCTGCCACCCAGGAGTGCCTTGTATATAAGTCCTAGTAAACTCATCTACTCACCAAACTGGACTTGTCCCAGTCACTCTTTGGTCTCTCAGCTCCCTTCCAGTTTGGGGAAAGGATTTTAATATGATTCCAGGTTGTTCTCATTACAATTGTTATGAGGATGTTGTTTCCCCTCCTATTCCCCACTTCATTATTTTAAACAAAACCCTCGGTGATGGCCATGTTGTTATATTTAATGATTAATCATTGGTGTCATCTTAATTGACTTTTGTGAAGCACTTTCTTGTTTTCACTATTCCATACCACATTCTCCATCTTAGCTTTGACTGCTGATTCTTTCCTATCTCCCTAACCTCTAAATATTGACTGGTTCAGAGCTCAGTTCTTGGACTTTTTCCCTTTTTTCTTTACACTCATTCTTTGGTTATCAATTTAGTCTCATAGCTTAAAATATTAACTAAGTCTAATGACTCTGAAATTTATATCTTCAGTTTAAACCTGTCTTCTGAATACCAGGCTAATATATACAACTGCCTTCTTTAAATCTCTACTTGGATGTTGTAGTAAGCTTTCTTATTGTTTTCATTACTATTACTGCCACCATTCTTGTCATCATCATCATCATCATCATCATCATCATCATCATCATCATCATAATTGGCTTTCTCTCCAAGAAAAAATTATACCACTTCATCACTTTGATGATAGTTCTAACCTTATGACTTCTTTTGGCCAATTAAATGTGACATGCACAGTTTAAGTAGGTTTTAAGATGCAGTGTGTGAACTCTCATATCTTTTTTACATCTACCATGATGATTACGAACATTCTGGTTAGAGAGACTAACCATAAGCTTTGGTCCCAAAGAGAAGAAAACAGAAGCAGAGTTGTATCCAACTCCATAGTGTATATGTAACTCGAGAAGTACATAAACTACATTGTTGTAAGTGATGAAAATTTGGGGGTAAATTCTCACTTGGTGTACAGTTATCACTAGCTTAACATGTCCCAAAGAGAATGCCTCAATGTCACATCTGACTCTTACTATTCCCAATGAAGTAAAAATGTTTTATCCCTACAGTTTCTCATGATCCTTGACTCATTCCTTTCTGAAACATTGTAGGAGATTTCACTGTCTTATCATTCAAAATATAACAATAATCAATCATTTTAATCACTGTATCTTTCATTATAGCCCAAGTCACCATTCTCTTTTGTTCCAACTAGCTCAACAGCCTCCTTCCTGAGCAGTCTCTCAGCTTCCATTCTCACCTGGTTTGTCTTTCCTCAACTCAGTAGCAACCATCATCTTAAGATGTAAGAGAGATCATGTCATTTGTGTGTTCAATACTCTCTGAAGGTTTTCTTCCTCACCAGGAAAAAAACAAACAAAACAAACCCAAGGTCCAAACAATAATCAGTAAGTCCCATCCACTGCCCCTCACTTTCTGACCTCCTCTCCTAATACTTTGTTACTCACTGCTTGTCAGTTAAACTGGCCTCCTCACAGTTCGTTGAGCATAACAGGCATTCTTCTGCACCAGAAGAATTCTTTGCATTTAATTCTTTCTCCTACCTAGAATGCTCCTTCCTTCAATATATATGGGTTATTCTCTCACTACTTTCTTGATGTAAACCTTTCTCACCTTCCTATGCAAATTCTAAAATTGCATCTTCCCCCTTTTGTTTTTCTATTCCCAGTCCCTGTTTTGCATTCTGCCATAGTACTATCTGCTCTCTAACATAATACAAATTTACTTCTTTAGCTTAATTATTGTTTGTTTCCCTCACTAGAATACATGCTACATGAGGGCAAATAATTTTGTCTGTTTTTTTCTAGGTTTAGTATCAAAAAGAATGTTTCACATGTTGTAGATACCACACACATATTGGTTAACAATTAAATATGAAAATTGTATCATGTGATTCTAGAAAATGGACCTACTTCTCATAACTGGGATTAAGAATGTTCCTAGAGTCCATTTTATGAGTGGATTTGGTCTATTTAAGTGGGTCATGCCGTATCGGACATCTACTGAGAATTTTCCTTTCTTTCTTTTCTTTTCCCTCCTCTTGTAACCAAACCCTCTGTATTTTTCTTCTTTCTGCTATACATACTTTTTATTTAACACCTGTTTTTAGAATGTTATTTACAAAAAATGTTTCTGCTTCCTGTTGAATTACAGAATCAAAACTTTGGGAAGGCTTCTTTTCATTACTTCCTGAATCTTTTAAGAAAAATTACATCTTTCCAGGAGCTCTAGAAAATACAGCTTTTAATATTATCATCTTCCTTCATAATTTATTTCTTTATCCATCTGTATTTACAGAAATAATGACAAACTATTTAGGCTTACATATCTTTAAAGATTCTTACCTAGAACTTCGATGATCATGAATCGTATTTTTTCTGATGTATGCTATGATTTTCAAAAGACATCAGAAATTGGCAGGTTAGGTGGACTATATAAATTGTCAAAATCTTGGTCATATTTTAGGTTTATTTTCTAAAAATAATACTAATTTCAATTAGCTAGATCAGTAGAAAGTTACTAGCTCTCATTATAGGATTTAATGTAGTTTATTTTAATCAGATTACTTTCCTCCTAAAAGCTGGCACAGTAGGGCAAGGAAGTAGAGTAAGACTTTGATTGGTGGAAAGACAGACAGGTAAATATTGAATATACTGCTTAGCTTGAGGAGAATGGCTGGGTAGAACCCTTGTAATTAGGGCCTTGAATTGGACTGATCAATGGGTTGCACAGGTGTCTGGGCTCTTGGAGCACACAGGATGTCAACTGTGAGAAGAAAGCTGGTATGAAAGAGAAGAAGAACCATAAAGAAACTCTGTTAACTACACAGGTGTAGAAATAGTCATCACTGCTCTGCATGTTCTCTTAGAAACGATGGATTAGAGACTTAAATGTTAGACCTAATACCATAAAAACCCTAGAAGAAAATCTAGGTAGTACCATTCAGGACATAGGCATGGGTAAGGACTTCATGTCTAAAACACCAAAAGCAATGGCAGCAAAAGCCAAAATTGACAAATGGGATCTCATTAAACTAAAGAGCTTCTGCACAGCAAAAGAAACTACCATCAGAGTGAACAGGCAACCTACAGAATGGGAGAAAATTTTTGCAATCTACTCATCTGACAAAGGGCTAATATCCAGAATCTACAAAGAACTCAAACAAATATACAAGAAAAAAACAAACAACCCCATCAAAAAGTGGGCAAAGGATATGAACAGACATTTCTCAAAAGAAGACATTCATACAGCCAACAGACACATGAAAAGATGCTCATCATCACTGGCCATCAGAGAAATGCAAATCAAAACCACAATGAGATACCATCTCACACCAGTTAGAATGGCAATCATTAAAAAATCAGGAAACAACAGGTGTTGGAGAGGATGTGGAGAAATAGGAACACTTTTACACTGCTGGTGGGATTGTAAACTAGTTCAACCATTATGGAAAACAGTATGGCAATTCCTCAAGGATCTAGAACTAGATGTACCATATGACCCAGCCATCCCACTACTGGGTATATACCAAAGGATTATAAATTATGCTACTACAAAGACACATGCACACGTATGTTTATAGCAGCACTATTCACAATAGCAAAGACTTGGAATCAACCCAAATGTCCATCAGTGACAGACCGGATTAAGAAAATGTGGCACATATACACCATGGAATACTATGCAGCCATAAAAAAGGATGAGTTTGCGTCCTTTGTAGGGACATGGATGCAGCTGGAAACCATCATTCTTAGCAAACTATCACAAGAAGAGAAAACCAAACACCGCATGTTCTCACTCATAGATGGGAACTGAACAATGAGCTCACTTGGACTCGGGAAGGGGAACATCACACACTGGGGCCTATCATGGGGAGTGGGGAGGAGGGAGGGATTGCATTGGGGAGTTATACCTGATATAAATGATGAATTGATGGGTGCTGACGAGTTGATGTGTGCAGCACACTAACATGGCACATGTATACATATGTAACAAACCTGCACGTTATGCACATGTACCCTAGAACTTAAAGTATAATAAAAAAAAAAAAAAAAAAAAAAAGAAACGGGCTTTTCCACAAAACCCAAAAGGGTCATTGGATAGTTAGGGTTAAATTAATTATAATCTTTTGTGTGTCATGCAGTTTACACATTCAGGCAGGGATTGGGTGATTTTGCCTATGGCATCTTCACAAATGGTGAAATAATAGGCAGTAAAATAATAAACTTTAAGCTCCTTCTTTGTCACATTTGTTGCATTGTTTACCACATCTGTTGTTTCTCCCCCTCCGAACAGTGAGATGATCAATTATTCATGACAGAATGATAGCAGTTTCATAATAATCTCACTGGTGGATGAAACCACTGTGTCCATTTAGGCACCCATAGAATCTGTATCACCAGAGGAATAAGTCACTATTAAGCACCCACCTGCTCTAAGCATTTCTCTTCATCTTTATATATATATATATTTTTTTTTCTTTTTTTTTTTTTTTTTTTTGAGATGAAGTCTCTCTGAGTCGCCCAGGCTGGAGTGCGGTGTCACCATCTCGGCTCATTGCAAGCTCCGCCTCCCGGGTTCACGTCATTCTCCTGCCTCAACCTTCCGAATAGCTGGGACTACAGGCGCCCACCACCAGGCCCGGGTAATTTTTTTTATTTTTATTAGAGATGGGGTTTCACTGTGTTGGCCAGGATGGTCTTGATCTCCTAACCTTGTGATCCGCCCGCCTCGGCCTCCCAAAGTGCTGGGCTTACAGGTGTGAGCCACTGCGCCCGGCCGCATTTCTCTTCATCTTATTTGTTCAGGCTTTAAAAAGTTACTGCAGAAAATTCTGTAATAGTCACTTATGCAGATTACAGCAGTAGACACTATGCAATGCCTAACAAATGACCCCATTACTATCTTTCAGTCGATAAATTTAAATAATGAATGCTGAGAGAAACTGAAAATTCTTTTTATTTATTTATTTATTTTTTTCTTTTGAGACGGAGTCTTGCTCTGTCACCCAGGCTGGAGTGCTGTGGCGCGATCTCGGCTCACTGCAAGCTCCGCCTCCTGGGTTTATGCCATTCTCCTGCCTCAGCCTCCCGAGTAGCTGGGACTACAGGCGCCCGCCACCTCGCTCGGCTAGTTTTTTGTATTTTTTAGTAGAGACGGGGTTTCACCGTGTTAGCCAGGATGTCTTTTTATTTTTAAAAGAGGGTGTAAATGGGCCAGGTGCAGTGGCTCATGCCTGTAATCCCAGCACTTTGGGAGGCTGAGGCGGGTTGATCACCTGAGGTTGGGAGTTCGAGACCAGCCTGACCAGCATGGAGAAACTCCCTCTTTACTAAAAATACAAACTTAGCCAGCATGGTGGCTCATGCCTATAATCTCAGCTACTTAGGGGGCTGAGGCAGGAGAATCCCTTGAACCTGGCAGGCAGAGGTTGCCTACTCTTGATTGGTAGGTCAGGAATAAGGAAGGGCTAAGGGAGAGGTTGGAATTCCATCTCTGAAGAACCAATGGCTAGCTGAAGTTCACAGTTGATAGATGTCTAATGAGCTAGTGGAAATAAAGCTGGTTTAAGGGACGCCAATGACGTCTGGTGGAGTTCAGGGTAATTCTTCAGAGATTAGGAGAATCACCCTCACTGCTAAATTGAATTGAGGTCAGAAACAACATTGGCGATGAGCGATAAGGAGCAGTACTGTATTCTAAGGGAAATAAGCTTAAGGCATTTTTAAATTTCTGGCTTGTGTTTGTGCTTGTGTTATTTGGCATCAATTTTCCCAGCTCCAGAATTGACTATAGTAATTATCTAAACTAGTTTTCCCTGATATTTTTTAAAAAATCTTTTATTTAAATTTATAATAGTCTTTACAAATCTTTGAAATCAACATCAAAGTTCGGAAGCTAAATTTCTCTTTTTTCTTTTTCTAATACACTATGGCCTTATTTCTGAGATTTCTGGTACTAGAATTCTTCAGTGTATTGGGGAAGTGCCAGCTTCAGGTAAAATGTGAAACTGATAAAACTGTTTTGGTTTCTGAGTCCTCTGTTTTTACGCTATTTCTGTATCTGTTCATTAAATGTGTCTTGGGAACCAAGAAGCCCCAGATTCTATTTCTATAAACACTTCTTCTCAGACACTTTAAACTAAGATATAATAATGTATTTATATAATTTCAAAATTATAAGGTATCATAAGATAATTTTATGATGGTCACAGATAACTACATAAAGCGTTACTTTTTCCTCTAGGGCTTTTGTATTTAAATACTTAAATAATAAAATTGTCACAATACAATTTTAACTTCATGAAACTTGGGAAAGGTGTGTCTTTACATGTCACCTCCTGAAGCCCTTTAAATAATACTACATAGGAAATCACCTGCTTACAAGCAGAATTGATGAAGGTTTTCAATTATACTAACAGCCTCACATTTTTTTTTTTTTTTTTTTTTAAATAGAATAACCACATCCTCTGTTTCTGGATTTTGTATTTCATTATGGAAGTCATTTCTCCAGGGATTCTTTTTCTGAACCTCAGAAGATGTTTTCATACTATTTCTTATTCTGCAACATCTAAAACTCAGTAATATCTTAAAGACTGTTTGTTTCCAGGAGCACAAATAAACAGATATTATATGAGATATCAATTTCAGTTCATTCACAAGGAATTATTGAGTGATATGTTGGAATAGTGTCAAGGCACAGATAATAGAAAAAGAGATGGTTAGAGATAGAGGACAAATCATGGTTTTTTTTTTTTTTTTTTTTTGCACCTTGTCATGGGATGATTATGGTCTGTAAAGATAAAAATGTGAACAACATTAAATTTAGTTTCTTATATGAGAAGAACTTTGAAGGTTTATTTACTCATTTCACCCTTATTAAAATATTTTGAACACTAAAGTGGAACTAAAGTTTTGAAAAACATGGACTGAGCTCTATAGTAGAGTCATATCATCTACTGCATTTAATGTGAGGCAAACAATATCATCATCATCATCATCATCGTCATCATATTCCTTGGTTAAATAGCATGGAGAGATGTTCAAAACTGATGGTTTAATAAGATCATTTAAATAATTTCAAATACTCTTTTAATTATTTCTGGTAACATTGGATAATTTTGAATTTAAAAGTTAGAAATAAGACCTCGTATTTGATGGCACATCAGGGCAACTATAACCAATAATAATTTAATCATACATTTAAAAATAACTAGATGAATATAATTATATTGTGTGCAACACAAAGGGTAAGTACTTGAAGGGATGAATTCCCCACTTACCATGATATGATTATTACTTATTGCATGCCTATTTCAAAGTAGCTCATGTACCTCATAAATATATACACCTACTATGTACCAACAAAAATTAAAAATTGAAAAAGAAAGTTTGTAATCACAGATAATTGAAAAATGATGCAAATGTATCCCTGAAGGTGTATTAATATGTGGGTCTATTAACTTTGGATAAATGGGAGGGGGAACTTTATAACTCATATGAAACTCTCCTGGGCTATTTGGAGTCTGGGAACAAAAAACAAAGTTAGAAGAAATACAGATCGTAAATGTTTCAAAATTAAATGAGAAAGAGAATTAATTGCACTAGTCACACATTTCAATCTGAAGTTTCCTTATGCAAAAATAATTTTCTATTATATTTAGTTATTAGATTAGTTTTGAAATCTAATTGAAGGGGGGGATAAACTCTCATTTGCAGATTAATTTTTCAAACAATACAGCCAAGATATCAGTGCTCATTCAGATGTATCTGACTTGCAAATAGAAATGTACAAAGTGATAATGTTCTTTCAGAATTCTTCACAAATTTCAGTGAAATCTATAAAATTATCAATTAAAATATAGAATTAATTTTATCTTTTAGATCTACAATACAATTATCAAGCCATTCTAGTTAAGTAAATTAAAGTGCTCTACTAAAGGAGAGTAGAATTGCAGGAAGAATAAGTTCTAGTAAGTATAAAGAGAAATATAATGAAATTAAGGATTAGGTTACTAAGGAAGATTATATCTGGGGAAAGTATTTTGAGAAAAAATATTTACAAACATAATTCTGGAGATATATGAAGGTTTACTGAGATTTCTTCAACCCTAAGAACTCGATTATCACTAATATTTTAAAAAGAGATTATTCTGAAAAATGTATCTTAGAAAACATTGTGATCGTACATAGGAATTAAAATTTAATATGCAATATGTCCATTTCTTCACAATTGATTTTCATAATCCTAATGGGTTTAATAAGCAGGAACATATTTGCATATTTTTACAAATAAACAAACTTTCAATTTTAACCATGTGAGTGGCAGAACCAAGGTAGCCCCTGTATGACAGATTCGCCACTTGTCGAAGATACATGCCAGGGTGATTTCTAATATTCCACATTGGCGCAACCAAATATTGATGTGTGTAATTCCAGCTTTGATGAAAGCAACAGTGACAATTCCATATGGGCTGCATCCAGATTTCCTGGAGCTTAACTAAACTGTTCACTCTTCTGCAGAATGGATCAGACTCTATTTCTAATAAGTCTGGCATTTCTCCTATTAGGAGGCTGATGCTGAAAGCAAAACAATATTTAAGAATCCTTTGTCAAGTTTGTGTGAAAACAATAAAGTGAAGGCATTGGTATGGTTCCTTCTGTGTCATCATTTTGGGCCAGAAAGCAACTACTCTTTTCCCTTGACTCTCCCTTCACACCTGCTGATGGGGCAGTGAGAGCTAACAGTGTGAAAAAGCTGCAAACTGCAGAGGGAGGTTGCTCCCACACACCTCATTAGGCCTTTAACACATTTGACTTTGTCTTTCCCTAGCACAGTGCATATTACAATTAGAAGCAGTTGGGTACTTCCTATTTTTCTCTGAAAGGTGTAATTGGGTAACCAAGGAGCTGTCACTTTCTGGACATTGCCAGCTTCGCCATCTGCCTTTGGAGCATCAATTTACTGGCTATTTCTCTATTTCTTTAAGAGGTTTTGACTCATGGAATATTCCATTTTAAAAGAGCTCACCAATTCTTTTGTATAATACCTTATTTTACAGATGAGGAAATTGAGGCCAGGAAGATTAAATGTCTTACACTTGGACACACAGTTACTGGATTTATTTCAAGTTACCTGGTTTAAAGATTAACTATCTTTACACAAAACCAATCTTTAATATATCCATGATCCTTTTATTTTCTCCAAACCTGGCAACCTCATGAGTCTAACAGGTTAATTTGGCTCATTTTACATTTGGATATGACATGGCCCATTTAGGTATAAAATACAAGACAAATGGGGAGAACCAGACTACTATGGAAAAGCTCCAGGCTATAGCTTCAAGAAATTGTTTGCTCCTCATTGTTCACCATAGTTATAAAATATTGTTCTGTAACTATCATGGGTGAGAGGAAATTGGGGGCAAAAGAATTGGAGAGTACAGACAAATTTTAGGCTAGACTGTCATCAGCTTGAATGTTTCTCTTCTATAAGACTGTGTTAGAGCAACAGAAATAAATTTGCACTGAGACAAAGGAGTCTGAAGTCTTGCTACATGGCTAATGGGCAGTACGTATCTATGAACAAGACATTTAGCTTACTGATTATTGGTTGTTATTACGCAGTATCTCAGCAAATTTTAGGGTTTGTGTATATAGCTTAGGCTGTAAGCAACAGGCAAATAGCCAAGTACTGTGAAAGTCATGTGATTTTTTAAATTGATTTTTCACCTAAACTGTAATTCATTATATATAAAAAATAATAAGAGTTAAGCTTTAGTAATGTGAAGTTGTAGAATTTTCTTGGAAGGTCTAGATCACTACGTTTTAAATCATGCCACTGCCATCATTCTTTCATCCTCTTCCTGTATACTCATCAGGCTCATAATTCTGTCTCACTTTTCCACCTAAGCCTGACATCTTGCAAGTCTTTATCTTCCTTCTTCATGACAATTAATAGGGAGGTTTAGAAGCTCCTTATTACAAAACTCTAGATATAATGAAATATTGGCCTCCGTCAGATGGGCAAAATTAGAATCAAGAGTAAGGATAAAGGCCCAAAAAGTATGCGTTTAATTATCTCTCTCTCCATTGTCAATTTGTAGACATTGTAGAAAGAATCTGGGTAAGAAAGCTGGACATCTGGGAATGTTTGTCAGCAAGAGAGTCAAGTGACCTCAAACTTCCTATTCTTACCTGTCTCCTTCTTGTAGCATGCATCTCTAATATACCCAGAATTTCAGAAATGTAAAATTTCTGCACTTATGGGAGCCCTGCTTAGAAAATAAAGTTATTTTGAGGTCATTTTTCTGCTTTCAGAGGGTTCAATGGTAACTGGGAAATATTACTGTTAGTTTGACATATTTTTTTCAATAACTTTGAAGCTCTTTGTAGCTCTCTTCCTACATTCTAATACATTCTATAGTCTACTGTCATATCAAACTTCTTAAAGTGAAACTTCATTTTATCACTTCATTTCCTTGATATCATCAATGACTCTGTTGCCAATTACATTAAATCTGGAGTCAAGGTTCTTTATAACCTTTTGTTTCTCAGTATTATACTGTTATTTAAGTATCAGTCAGACCAGGCCACTCAAATTGTGCTGAATAAATGGCCCATTTCCTCATCTTTGCCTTTGCTAACGTCCATGTTCATGTCCATTTGCTTACCACACTCTTCCACACTTGTTCACACTTGCTTATTGTGCCTGCTCACAGAACTGATCTCAATTTAGAACCAAGCCTGACATGGTACCTTTCTCAGACCACTTCAGCCCCATCTTAACTCCCATTGCATCTCTGTTTCCCAGGGATACAAGTCTCTACTGGTTCAATACTAAACATATTATAGACATGAAACAGCTATTGAGTTGAAGCATTAATAATTATAATCTAATAGTGAGTATTTATTTAGGACACCTATTTGTCAGGCACTGTGTGATATATCTCATTTAGTCCTTATGACGATTGTGTGTTGTAAATATAAAATAATTTATTCAAGGAAATGGACTCTGAAGCTTAGAGAAATTAAACACGTTGCCAGGATTACACAGCTAGTGACAGAGTTGAATGCTTAACGTCTGTCTGCTTCCAAAGTCTGTGCTCTCCAGGTTCTGCTCCTTTGCCTCTAAGTAAATGACACTCAGGAGAATTTTAAAATTATATTTCAAATATGTAAGTTTCAAGTTTTTCTGACACAATGCACAACTGCAGGGAAAATGTGTTTTTATTGATGTTAAAGGAAACCCATGCCTACATTTGTGATAAATTGTAGCACTGTTAGCTTTTGGCTGTAGTCTATATTTGGGGTCTGAAGGACTTGTCAGTGTCTCTTTAATAATATCACTGTTCTTTTTCTTCAGACTGAATCTCATTGTCTCTAATCACTGGTTTTATTTGTATGTGTAGCTTCCAGTCTTCAATTTTCCTAAATGTCATGTAGATATAAATGTACGACTCAATTGCTCAGCCTGAGTTTTTGTGTCTTGACAGACAGTTAGGCGGGGGAGGCAGAGAATGCTTGGTGTTGGGTTTCACCCTAATTTTGTGGGTATTTTGTGCAAATAAGAACTGAAGCATATTTTTGTTCCCCCCCCCCCCCCCACATATAAATATCTTCAGGGAAACTGGAAATGAAAAGAAAAACACTGAGCCCCACAGTTTCAAGTCAGAGACAAATTATCTCAAGGTAAAAAGCTTGGCCAGGTTTCTTATAATGAGTGAATTACAGCCTTCTTTTTGTAAGATTAATATCAGTGTTGACTAAAAGAACATTGTGCTTTCAATACAAAAAGGCTCAAATTAGAAAAGTACATTGGCATTTTCTAAAAACCCACCACGAGGTATGGCCTTGTGCCCAGATGATGTAGGTGTCATTGCACCTAGGCAGTGTAATTAAAGATTAACTGAGAGACCGTTTCCAGGCAAACGTGTTCCTCTTTGGGCTGTTACACAGTATTAAAAGTCAAATTGTAGAGACTAAAGCCTTTGATTTAAAGAATTATCCTCCCCCATCATTTATTCACTACTGTGGGACAAAACCTGAGAAAGGAGTAACACATAAAACATTTTGGAGTGAGCTTCTTTTGACAACTAATTGAGTGTTGCATATAGGAAAGAGGCATGTCTCTCTAAGACACGGGTATTTGTGTTCAAATATTGGGGGTGAGGAGAAGGCAAACCTGTCTTGGGCACTCTTCCTGGGGTCATAGTACGATTGGAGCCAGGGAAGTGCTGAGAAGAGAAAACCATACATCATTTAGTGCCCACTTCCAGAAAATTGGCATTTTTAGATTGTTACCACCTATACCCCAGAATGAAGGCTGGGTTGACTAACTGGTTCCCCAGGGTCACTGTGCTAATCTAGACTTTTCAAAGTCGTACCTCTTTGAGCAGGGAAATGCAGCCACAATGGTTTGAAAAGGCCTAGAGTTTTTGGTATTTGATGCAGTAACTCCTCTTCTTTCCAGAGACTCTGGTTAGTTAAGAACCTAACTAATTGGTTGGAGGCCATAGAGATACTCAGGACAGTGGAGTTCTTACGTTGAGTGTCCTCACTTACTTCTCTCTTCCATAATTATTGCTTAGATGATAATTAAAAGTAAAATATAGTTTCAGGGCATAATGTCAAAATTGTCCTATTATGTTTTTTTAGTTGATAAAGATTTGTACACAGTGTATGCTTCCTGTATTTGGAATACATTTTCCTTATTTGTAAGATAATTTGTTGAGCAGATAAACTCTGCAGTTCTTTTTATAGCAACATTAATAATTTATATTTTAAATTTATGGGTTCCTAAGTCTGATTACTTTAGTTCCAGGTAATCTTGAAAAAAACAGAATGTATGGATACTCAAGGGAGCTAAGATTTCATAAAATTTCTTTTAATGTACTCTTTTGGCTTGCTTTTTTCATTTTTGGAAAAAAATGTTAAAGCATCTATAAAAAGAAAAGTTATACTATGTATACCAGTTTCTAATTCTTGGATTTAATAGAAGGGATGCTGTGACTTTAGTAGCAACATATAACTGAGATTCGGAAAATCACAGCATGAGAAAAAGCAATACAAATTATTAGTCATAGCACCTGAGGAGCATTATTGAACAGCTTCAGAGTGTATTTAGAAGACATTAAAGTCAACTTCTACTTTCATAGTCTACATTTTAAACTTAGAAGAAACTATAGACATCATGAGCCCACAAATTATTTTCAAATAAAGAAACTGAGCTCCAGGCATAGGAAATGCTTTGCTCAAAGTCATGCCACAGGATTTAGCTATCTCAACTTCCAGTTTTGGAGTGAGGCTATAAATTCAGTACTTGCTTAAAGATTCCTTTTGGTGTATGATAATATAATAACCAATTGGGAATAGAATAGAATTATCATGGTCTACAGAAAAGAAATGGAGGACAGTAAGAATGTGTGAGCTATGTGAAGTTTGGAAGCCAGCAGCAGAGACACTGGGAATCTCATTTCCCCCAAGAGATGGGACTATCTGCAACAGCTGCGCTAAAGCCCTTGGCTGGGATGGGCTCCTTAAGTGAGATATTCCATTAGATTAAAACTAAGAAGAGGGTAAAGAGTCTCCACGGGCTATGACTTATAAATAAGGAAGTCTTGGATGTTTCCTCAACCCTGAAATATACTAAGTGACCACAGGAAAACCACTTTTCCCTTCTGGCCCTCAGTTTCTTCATTCTCAAATTAAAGACGATGCTGCCTCCTCTGTCGACTACAAAGGGTTGATACCAAGATCAAATGTAAAAGTGGATGTGACAGTGTATTAAATGTGTTTTAAAACATAGACAAATCAGAGTGATTATTCTTTTAATATCTTTACTCCTCATCAGGTCCTAATTCTTATTTGAACAAGATTGTCCCTTTTGGGTCCCGTAATTGTAAAGTACATGCAAGTGACCTGTTTTTTTTTCTTTTACCTGCACTGTTACTTCCTGATTGACATTAGACATCTCAGGAATATCCAATGGGTTCTCAGTTATTGGATTTCTTGGTTCTATTCTTAGCTTTGTAAGAGGAAGTGTGTGCTCTGGGGAGAGCCATATCAATTTTTAGACCCTTTAGGTATTGCCTCAAGCTTCAGAGAAACAACTTGTCTAAGGCTTATATTTCTTCTGAGTATGGCCAACACCTAGTGACTGATCAATGTAGGAGTATAAAAGGGCTCAGCCAACAGGGGGCAACTCTGAAGTGGCAGTAGTTTCACATCACCCCAAGGAGCTGGTCAAGCCTGTCAGTAGTCTTCCAGTGCAGCTTGATTTTTTTTCCTCCCGTCCAACTTTCTTCCCCTTTTTTCTGCAGGCATTGGTACCAAGATAATTATCTAATAAACATCTGACGTGCAAAACACTGTCAGTATCTGGTTCCCAGAGAACTCAAGCTAAAACATGCGTGTTTTAGCACATTTTCTTATCATTCCCCCTTGAGGGGGAGAATCAGACTGGGACATGCAGACGTGAGTAGATCCATCCATCCAATAGAAAGAATGATAGCCAGGCCCAGCATCCCCATTCCACCTCTAATACCTATCTACACACTATTGACTCTCCTTGTAACCTCAATTTCAGTTTTCCAACTTTGGATAAGATTAAATTCCACGATAAAAAGTAAATACATGACACCTAGCAGAGCTCAAAAGATCATGTTTGGTCTGTGATTTTATTGTTCATTGCAAAGCATTGGGATGTAATTAATTTTTAAAACTCATGCCAAAGAATGCCATTTATAATTACCAAATGAGCCAGCAAACCAGAAACAAACAAACAAACAAACAAACAAACAAAGGCAGTATCTAAATGCCTGCTGACCCTTGTCCAGGCTCATGGGGAAAAATGTTATTTGGATAATGAAAACTATTCAGCCATTTCTCATTTAGTCAACTCATTCTCTTTCTTGCATTTCTGCCTACATGATGATTAAATGGCCTTTTTTGTTTGGCCTCATTGTCTGTACTTGAATTTGACCTAAGAGGGTCTAATCCTGTCGTTCTTTGGTAACTGTTCAGACTTTAAATATATTCTTCCCTATGCATGAAAGAAGATAAATTAAGATGGTTTCCTTGATTAAAGGCCTGTCACATTATTTATGTTTCTTTTATTTCTTGAATTTTCTTGCCTGTTAAGAGTGAGATGTTATGCTTGATACTGGTGAGTAGATGGTGGCTGTGATCAAATCAGTCCCTGCCTTTCCTGAGCTTACAGTCAAATGGAGGAGCCAGAAAAATAAATAGGCAATTATAACTTAGTGGAATAGAACCCAATAATGGAAAGGTCAGAGGGCTCTTGGAATTGGAGAAGGAATACAAAACAGGGCTTTGTAGGTCAGAGAAACTTCATTTATCCCAACTTTGTCTGAGTGCTCACTGAAATGTTAACCTTGTTTTTCTCCAAGTATCGGGAAAAGGGCTGCTGTTCGCATTCTCTCAGGATGTAAGGAATTACATACTTTGGGCAGGCCAGCTCCCAAGGCACCTGGTGATCTAGAGCATGCCTGAATCTAACTCGGTTTCTAGTGCTAAGGAAGGGGAACTCTGTCCAGTGCTACAAGAAGGTGACAGTTCTGCATAGAAAGTGCTCAGGTCCTTGTATTTGGCTCCTCGGACACTGAGTTTAACTAATTATCTGATTCTGAAGATAATGAGAGAAATCGCCTGGCTGTTTAGTGGAAGTCCTCTGTTTTCTTACCAAGTTCAAGTCATTCCTTAAACTTCCACATTCTGTTTCCTTTGTTTGGAGAAACTATGGTTTTTATTGCATATATTCAAATACTTCTCTGCCTTGTTCTCTAAGGAATTTAAAAGAGAAAACATGGGCTCCATCCTACAAAAGCATATAGTTTTGTTTAGGAAAGGATAGGATAGATTAAAGAGGAAAATTTTTGCCAAAATCATACATTTTAAGAGATACATTTACAACATAACCAATAATTTTAATGTTACTTACCCAATAATAGTGACAATTAGCAGTCATTTGGTATAATGAAAAGAAGCACAAGGCCAACCTGTCGTTCAGCCTAAGATTCTCTCCCACCTCTTCCATTCCTTGTCTCACTGACTTCCATTCATTATCAGTTCATGTGCCACCTACTTCATGGAGCCTTCCATTTTTCCACTCCCTGACCTCTGCCTAAATCCTCTGGCCCTGTCCTGCAGAGCTCTATAATCATGAATGTAATTTTTTTCTGATAGCTACGTACATATATTTTGATCTTTCTTATTTACTTGTGAATTCTAGGATTGTTCCTTTCCAATATGCAGAAAAGATTTATGGAACTCTTGTGTTTCCTGAGTGTTGAAAGAATAGCAGCCTATTTATCTGTCTTTAAATAGGTGTATGATTTTGAGGGAGAATGTCTTCTGGAACTACCACAGTTAGTTATGTATTCAGCAGATAAGAGGCGGCAATAAAAGGGCATTAGAGTTAGGCACCAGTATATTCTCATTGTAAACCATCTTCTGGAAAGCTAGAAATGCTATGGAGATAGAAGGGGTTCCTTGTAAACTAAAAAAAAAGTTACACTCAATTTAGAATATTAGTGCTTAAATACTGACCTAGATTTGAAACCATGAACACTCTATACTTTCATGATGGTGGGGGCAGGTGGTTAAAAAGGTGGCCTCTAAGATACTTCTGTGCTTCACCGAGCCCTCTACCAAATTTACTTGCTTATATTACCTCTAGGAAAGTATATTATTTTATGTCTACAATGAATCCAATTTCAAATGGATTCCAAAAGTTATAAAAACTAAAAAGCCAAAGCATCAATGACTTTAAGGAACTTTGAGTAGGTAGCAAATGGAACTCCATGAATGCTAAGGGACTCTGACATCAGACATTTTTCTAAGAGCAAATCAGAATTTAGAGTCACATATTCAAAACTGTACTTCTAGCCTAGTATGAAGGTTCCTGAAAGATTATTCTATGGTGAAATACTTTTGGGAGCTTTGCCTACAGTTTCCCCCCCACCCCTTGGAATATCACTGTGCATTTTAGCTATTAAATGTTCTGCCAAGCTCTGCAATAAAATAACCAGTTAAGCTTTGTTTAACCTTTTTCTGAACTAATTTGATCACAGAATCTTTTTTGTGTGTATTACCAATTATAATTTCATGGAACTAGACTTCTAAGGAAGACAGCTTGAAAAAGGCTGACCTGGGCTCTTTGTTCTGCTGCTCTTTAGTACAATGTTAGGTCCATATCTAGAAGTCAATATTTTCCCTCACTCTAACCAACTTCTTCCTTAAGACTTTTTAAAAAATGTACAGAACAAGATAGAAATGGAATGGTGTCCATTTTGAACTTTGGAATGTAGCTTACAGAACATTTTTCTGAACTTTTTTCATGGAATAATAACTATAGAATAACAACCATTCTATGAATGATAAAAAAAAATAAGTACAAAATAACCCTTGCCTTAAAGAAATGCCTAGTTGTGCCAGGAACTGTGGCTACTGACTGTAATCCAGTGACTAGGAAGGCTGAGGCAGGATGACTGCTTGAGGCCAGGAGTTCAAGACCAGCCTGAACAACATAGTAAGACCCCATCTCCAAAAATGTTAAAAAGAAATACCCAGCTATGTAGGCCTAGAGGAAGAAATAAAAGTGAGTATTAACACCAACTAATATAGACCTTGGGTATTATAATTTCAGAGAGACAACAACCAATAATTACGAGAAGGATAAATTAAATCTTCTAGGAGACAAAATTGGAGCCAGCAAGTTGAGACACTTAGAGGAACGACCTGGGTAATACCGAAGAAGTTAACCCAGACTAAATTCATAAATGAACCCAGGCTCAAGTCATAAATGATGATTTTAATTAGGTTTAGGTTTACTGCCATGTAGGTTACTACTGAGCCAGCAATTACGTAGTTTGGGAAGGAACACATAGATAATATTATACATCAGTATTTAAGACTCTCTCCTCATACTTCCCATGTGTCTCAGAGACATGGCCTGAACTGACATTCAGTGGTTTTAGCATCCTGCAGGAGTGGGAGTTCTCCCAGATTGGAGAAGCTCAGTGCTTCAGGTTCTCTGCATTTAAAAAAAAAAAAATCTGGCAAGGCCATATTAGGGGGCAAGGGTCTCACTCTTACCAAGTAGGAATTCATTAGTAGACCAAAGCTATGAGATTTCATGTTCTATTTCTGTCAACATCGCTGGGTTAGCAGTAGGTAGGGCCATGGCCTCTCACAGAGTTGATGGAGAATATTTGAAACCAAAAAAAAAAAAAAAAAATTAAAAACTGACAAAATTAGGAAACCAGGAAGAGAGCTTTTATGAGGTCAAGTTCTTACACTTTTAGGTATTAGAATTGAAAACTGTGTACATGTATGTATGTTGGTATGGTCCTTTATCTAAAACCCAGGAGAACATTACCTCTCTAAGTTTCTGAAGAGAGAAAAGGGAGGTGGTAGCTTGGGCTGCCCAAAAGTCTTAGACAGAATGATCACATCCCTGTTTCTATTTCCCAGATTTTCTTGCCAGCAGAAGCCTGCTAGAGAAAATGAAGTATTCCCATTAAATCTTTATAATTTCAGAAGGGATTTGCTATATTATCAAAGTCTTCATCAGTGGCTTTTTAAATGGTAGATGAGGTTATCCTTCTGCATGTTTTATAAAGTTATCTAGTTTGCATTAAATATGTATCATGTATATTCTGTTATTTTACACCAACAACTTGATGGTGCCAGTAATTTTGCCTTCTTTCTCTGAGGTCCCATGCTCTGTCCCTCCCGCACAGTACACAGCTCCCTCTGGGTTCCAGGGAAAATTGGGCAGCACTACAATCAAAATGATGTGTTTCCCCAAGTCTCATTTTTAAGGAGGCTTTATCAGGTTTAATTAGACAGCTGCCATCTCTCGTGGCTTGCAGTGTATATTTAAGGAGAGAAACATGAGTCGTCCTCTGTGAAATGAAAAACAATGTCATCAATACTGTCTCTCCAATGCTCTGCTGGCTCTTTACCCGTAGCCTAGAAACACATTAGAGCTCTTTCCAGGGCTCTGTGGAGAGTTTCTCAGTAAAGATGTGCAGATTGCATTAGCTTTGATAGCAGTGTTTTTTATAGGATAATGCCTAAAGTGGATTGAACATTTCAGGTAGGAAATATGTGGGCACAAAAGGTGCAGACTTTTTTTTCTGGAGCATGAGAGAGGCTTGACCCCAAAAAGGCAAAGCTAAATGTATTTTCCACTCTATATTCAACTCTGATCTTCAGTAGTCATCTAGTATGTTTTGGGTCCTGAAGCTAAGTAGGGAAGCGTGAAGATAGGGGAACAAATGATAGGAGGGAAAAAATGATAGGAGGGAGAAAAATGGAGTGAAAAAATCTCTGACTGAGCATACCATGAGGTGCAATGGAAGATGGTGCCTCCTCCTACTTTCTTACTCATACTTAAGTGACACACTATCCTATTTTATTTATTTTCCTTCCATGCCTGTCCTTGATGGTACCTGTTTCCAGAATTCCCTGCATAACAATATTGAGGTGTGGGAAGTACATTTTGGACCTGCCGGGCATTATGCTCATGCTAGACAGGTATCTAGAAGAAATGATCCCTCTGACACCTTTGGTTTTTAATTTTTTGTTGCTGTTGTTTGGCTACAATTCTGTGTCATTACCATTTCTGAAATAAACTTCAGCAAGACAAGTACCTGTTGGGTCTTCCAGTTAGTTTCCATTCTTACAGCAATATAGGGGGAAAAACATGAAGAGGCTTCCAGGAATCTCTAATCTTCCCTATAGAATGACTTGGTGATGTCTGAATCCCTCTGGTGTCCCTGTGAAGCTGAACAAATCTCTAGCCAATATTTTAGAAATTAGCTGCAAATTAACTTTTCTTCCCTAGATCTTTCATCATTTCATTCAGTGTTGGCTTCCCTCCTCACCAATTTCCCTGATATCCTGTGCATCCATGGAGCCTGGAAGTACCAATTAGGAGGTTTGTGACTATATTCCAGGCTTTGATGCTACTCAGGATCCAACCATTGAAGTGGCAAAATGTGTGTAGCAAGGCATGAGAGCCTAGGATGTATTTGGCTTAAGTGTGAATAATCAGAATGAAGTAGAAAATGAAGAATTGTTAAGAAGCATATGGGTAGCAATTTTGGTTGCTTCCAATGTGCCAGTCACTGTGGTAAATTCTGCACATAAAAAAAAAAATTCTTTTTTTGTGTGTGTGTGAGATGGAGTCTAGCTCTGTCGCCCCAAATGGAGTGCAGTGGTACAATGTTGGCTCACTGTAACCTCTGACTCCCAGTTTCAAGTGATTCTCCTACCTCAACCTCCTGAGTAGCTGGGATTACAGGTGCCCACCATCATGCCCAACTAATTTTTTGTATTTTCAGTAGAGAAAGGAGTTCTCTATGTTGGCCAGGCTGGTCTTGAACTTCTTACCTCATGATCCACCCACCTTGGCCTAAACATCTTATATAGTCCTCAAATCATTATGTAGGCCTAAAATCATCCTATGAGGACTTATGTTACATACAATGACATGTAACTACAGGGTCAGAACACATTAGCACATTTTATTTTTTATTATTTATGTATTTATTTAGACAGAGTCTTGCTCTGTCACCCAGCTGGAGTGTAATGGCATGATCTCGGCTCACTGCAACCTCTGCCTGCTGGGTTCAAGTGGTTCTCCTGCCTCAGCCTCCTGAGTAGCTGGGATTACAGGCATGCACCATCATGCCTGGCTAATTTTTGTATTTTGAGTAGAGATGGGGTTTCACCATCCTGTCCAGGCTGATCTCAAACTCCTGACCTCATGATCTGCCTGCCTTGGCTCCCCAAAGTGCTGGCATTACAGGCATGAGTCACTGCACCCAGCCAGCACATATTATTTCTACTAGCTGTTTGCTTTCCATGATATCAGTTATAGGAATTGACCAATTACTTTGTCAGACTATTTTGATCTCATATACTTCAAGTAGGAAATCAGTTATTCTTCAAAAAATAGGGATGATGTTTGCATCATTAGATTGTGAGGATAAAATGAGATAATTCATGAAAATGGAACATAGCTGTTGTAATCTATAGAAATTGTCCACTGGTTAATGTATTTTCTTATTCTATCACTGATTAATTATAGAGTGTGATGTTAATATGCAATTCACAATCGAAGGCTGATGATTGTTGACAATTTCTGATGATCACTTGGCAAATATTTATTGAGAACCTTTAATTATCCTAAATGTTATGTGCCATACTGAACTAAAGAAATTCTCTATCTACAAGGTGTTGATAATCTAGCAGTTTAAATAAAATATGAAAAAGCATTAGATATTTTCCAAGATAAAACCTAAGTGGTAAAGAATATAGAACTGAAGAGCCTTTTATTTCAAAAACAGATTCGACTTTTCCAATGAAACTTTCCCCAACACATTATCCTTTTCTCCAAGTTTCCTCTGTGTACAGGTATGCATGTGCCTGAGTGTGCACACACATGTATTTTTAGGTGGAAGTACAAAGAAAATGAAGTGTATTGAGGTATTTAGGAAAACTCTATGAATAGCTTCCTTGCACTGGGGGAAAGAGGGCCCTTTGTTCCTTTGATGATAATAGATTATCTTTTGAGGTGTATTTTGTGTCCTTACATCTCTGGGTGGTCTGCTAGTGTGTGCTACTGAGAGACGTAGTTGCCAAACTCAGCATTCTTTGCTAAAACAAACATCTCCCGTCAATTCTTGTTGGCCTTGCAGATACGGTTGAATCACTGACTCAATTTTTATATTTGTTTCCAGGTAGCATGGCACTCTGTTTCTCTGGGCAGACTTAATGGCAAGTCCATTATCTCTCAGTTCAACATCAGTGCCACGTGGGAAGATGGCATTAACCTTGAACACAAACTTACCTCTCCTTTTATGCCTGGCCATGCTGTTTCATCATCTTGAACTATTCTGGGGCTGTTCCATTTTAGGGTATCGCTGCCTGCTGTGGAGGTTTCCTCCTAGAGTTCTAGATGGGGAGCCAGTCAAGAACTCCCTTGGCATTTCTGCTATCTGGCAATGCCCTTTTCTGCCTAGGCTCTGAATCACTTTGGTGGGGAGATTAGGACTCACATTTAATTAACTCCTTTCTTTTTTCTCTCCACAAAATAGCAGACTGCAAGAGTAAATTTTCTTTTTCTCTGTGTGTGACTCTTCTTACTCTAGTGCTCCAGAACTTCTGGACTAGCTTTCATGATGGAAAAAGTGTTCTCTTCGTACTACCAAAAAACATGAGTTGAGATTCCAGTCATAGTTCTTTAGGATCCACAGCACAACTTGCAGTGAATGGCTCTAGGTAATAAAAATACAGCATTACCAACAATACAATGTAAATTATATAAACAACAAAATACAAATGATAATGTAATGAGTTTCACGTGTGACATAAAGAAGAAGGCGATTTCAGAGGAAGTGAAGACAATTTCTGGCAGAAGAAATCCCATGACTTTTTTTAAGAAGATTAATCTGGTTTAAAAAATAATAAGGTATTAATAGGTGAATATGGAGGCATAGATTATTTCATTTGGTGGAAATGGCTTGAGTCGTACTTCATACACGTTATGTAACTGAATGGCTTTAAAAACATTTCTCCTGCTTAAGCTGTGATGATGATATAACACCTTTTACAAGAACAAAAAATGTAGATAATATGGAAAGATAAAAATTTTTTAAATGAAATTAAAAACAAAATAAACATTTCCTTGTATCAGCAGTGAAACCAAAATACCAAATTATAATCAAGGCTAGACTTTGAGACTCATAGGATCTGGTTCATAGAGCGATATGGTTTGGCTCTGTGACTCCCACCGAAATCCCATGTTGAATTGTAATTCCCAGTGCTGGGGGAGGGACCTGGTGGGAGGTGATTGGATCATGGGGGTGGATTTTTCCCCATGTAATTCTTGTGATAGTGAGTGAGTTCTCATGAGATTCAATGGTTTAAAAGGGTATGGCATTTCCCCCCTCATATTCTCTCTTGCCACCATGTGAAGAAGATTTTTTCTTTCCGTTCACCTTCTGTCATGACTAAGTTTGCTGAGGCCTCCCAGGCATGCTTCCAATTAAGGCTGCAGAAATGTGATTAATTAAACCTCTTTTATTTATAAATTACCCAGTCTCACGTAGTTATTTATAGCAGTGTGAAAGCAATCTAATAGAGAAAATTGGTACCAGTAGTGGGGCATTGCTATGAAGATACCTGAAAATGTGGAAGCAACTTTGGAACTGAGTAATGAGCAGAAGCTGAAACACTTTGGAGGGCTCACAAGATGAGGAGGGAAGATTTGGAACTTCCTAGAAATGTGTTGAATGGTTGTGACCAAAATGTTGATAGTGATAGGGACAATGGGTGGTCTCAGATGGAGATGGACTTACTGGGAACTGGAGTAAAGATCACTCTTGGTAATTTGGGAGGGGCCAGGGTTGGAATGATACCTTTTGGCTCTGTGTCCCTCCCACAAATCTCATGTTACATTGTAATTCTCAGTGTTGGGGGAGGGATCTGGTGGGAGGTGATTGGGTCATGGGGGCAGATTTTCCTCTTGCTGTTCTTGTAATAGTGAGTTTTCATGAGATTTGATGGTTTAAAAGGGTGCAGTACTTCCCCCCTCACGTTTTCTCTTTCTCTCCTGCCACCATATGAAGAAGGTCCTTGCTTCCCCTTCACCTTCTGCCATAATTGGGAGTTTCCTGAGGCCTCCCAGTCATGCTTCCTTTTAAGCCTGCAGAACTGTGTGTCAATTAAACATTTTTTATTCATAAATTATCCAGTCTCCGGTAGTTTTTCATAGTGGTGTGAACATGGACTAATACCTAGGAGGAGGAAGAGGCAACCAGAAGTTATTTGTGGGAAAGGAGACAAAAGTGACTGAGAACAAAACTAAGTTCAGGACCACATGGCAGCAGCTGGTGTAGAGTTGGATTTGTATAACCAGGGAATTAAGTAGACTGTCAATGAACTACTGCTGAAAGAACTTTAGGGAGAATGGTTCCTAGGGAAGCTGGAGAGCTTAGCTTATCATGACCAGCCTAGGATAAGCCTCTTGCCAGGAATGTTCATGGATCTGTACAATGTTCAATAGGAATAGAGGATAGGACTTTGAACATATTATGGCCATTTTAATAGCCAGGCTTTTTAATTTTATTATACATGTTATTTCTATGTTTCTTTTTTTAAAGAAAGGTAATAATACAATAATGCAATACAATGTGAGACAAAAGATGGTAAATAGGGAGTACACTTGTGCTATGTTTATTTTTGTTCCCATTTCAGTGCTCAATTACTGTGGCTTCTAGTAAATAAAATTATCAGTTGCTAACATTTAAATCAGTGGTTCAGTAAGTCGAAATATTGCTTATTTGTGAGAGTTTTGTTTAGTCTTTTTTTTTCTTAAGTTCTGGGATACATGTGCTGAACATGCAGGTTTGTTACATAGATATATGTGTGCAATGGTGGTTTGCTGTGCCTATAAACCTATCATCTAGGTTTTAAGCCCCACATGCATTAGGTATTTGTCCTAATGCTTTCCCTCCCCTTGCCCCCCACCTCCTGACAGGCCCCAGTGTATGATGTCCCTTCCCTGTGTCCATGTGCTCTCATTGTTTAACTCCTACATATGAGTGAGAACATGTGGTGTTTAGTTTTCTGTTCCTGTGTTTGCTGAGCATGATGGCTTCCAGCTTCATCCATGTCCCTGTAAAGGACATAAACTCATTCTTTTTATGGCTGCATAGTATTCCATGGTGTATGTGTGCCATATTTTCTTTATCCAGTCTATCATTGATGGGCATTTGGGTCAGTTCCAAGTCTTCGCTATTGTAAATAGTGCTGCAGTAAGCATATGTGTGCAGATGTCTTTATAGTAGAATGATTTGTAATCCTTTGGGTATATACTCAGTAATGGGATTGCTGGATCAAATGGTATTTCTGGTGTTAGATCCTTGAGGAATTGCCACACTGTCTTCCACAACAGTTGAACTAATTTACAGTCCCACCAGTAGAGTAAAACTGTTCCTATTTCTTCACATCCTCACCAGCATGGTTTTCTAACTTTTTAATGATCACCATACTAACTGACGTGAGATGGTATCTCACTGTGGTTTTGATTTGCATTTCTCTAATGACCAGTAATGGGCTTTTTTTTTCATAAGTTTTTGGCCATATGTCTTCTTTTGAGAAGTGTCCATTCATATCCTTCAGCCACTTTTTAATGAGGTTTCTAAGTTCCTTGTAGATTTTGGATATTACACTTTTGTCAGATGAATAGATTGCAAAAATTTTCTCCTATTCTGTAGGTTGCCTGTTCACTCTGATGAAGTTTCTTTTGCTGTGCAGAACCTCTTTAGTTTAATTAGATCCCATTTGTCAATTTTGGCTTTTGTTGCAATTGGTTTTGGTGTTTTAGTCATGAAGCCTTGCCCATGCCTATGTCCTGAATGGTATTACCTAGGTTTTCTTCTAGGGATTTTATGGTTTTAAGTCTTTAATCCATCCTGAGTTAATTTTTGTATTTTTGTATAAGGTGTAAGGAAGGGGTCTAGGTTCAGTTTCCTGCATATGGCTAGCCAGTTTCCCAACACCATTTATTAAATAGGGAATCCTTTCCCCATTGCTTATTTTTGTCAGGTTTGTCAAAGATCAGATGGTTGTAGATATGTGGTGTTTTTTTCTGAGGCCTCAGTTCTGGGTTCTGTTCCATTGGTCTATATATCAGTTTTGGTACCATTAGCATGCTGTTTTGGTACCATTAGCATGCTGTTTTGGTTACTGTAGACTTGCAGTATAGTTTGAAGTCAGGTAGCATGATGCCTCCAGCTTTGTTCTTTTTGCTTAGGATTATCTTGGCTATACATGCTCTTTTTGGTTCCATATGAAATTTAAAGAATTATTTTCTAGTTCTGTGAAGAAAGTCAATGGAAGCTTGATGGGGATAGCATTGAATCTATAAATTACTTTGGACAGTATCGCTATTTTCATGATATTGATTCTCCTATGCATGAACATGTAATGTTTTTCCATTTGTTTGTGTCCTCTCTTATTTCCTTGAGCAGTGGTTTCTAGCTCTGTTTGAAGAGGTCCCTCACATCCCTTGTAATTTGTATTACTAGGTATTTTATTTTCTCTGTAGCAATTATGAATGGAAGTTCACTCATGAACTGGCTCTTTACTTGTCTATTATTGGTGTATAGGAATGCTTGTGATTTTTGCACATTGATTTTGTATCCTGAAACTTTGCTTAAGGAGTTTTGGGGCTGAGACAATGGGGTTTTCTAAATATAATATACCCTTTCTTTATCTTGGCTGATGGCTTTCCCCAGAACTTCCAATACTCTGTTGAATAGGAGTGGTGAGAGAGGACATCCTAGCCTTGTGCCGGTTTTCAAAGGGAATCCTTCCAGCTTTTGTCCATTCAGTATAATATTGGCTATGGGTTTGTCATAAATAGCTCTTATTAGTTTGAGATGTGTTCCATCAATACCTGGTTTATTGAGAGATTTTAGCATGAAGGGGTGTTGAATTTTCTCAAAGGACTTTTCTGCATCTATTGAGATAATCATGTGGTTATTGTCATTGGTTCCGTTTATGTGATGGATTATGTTTCAAGATTTGCATATGTTGAACCAGCTTTGTATCCCAAAGATGAAGCTGACTTGGATAAGGTTTTGGATGAGCTGTTGGATTCTGTTTGCCACTATTTATTGAGGATTTTCACAAGTATTTTCATGAGGGATATTGCCCTGAAATTTTCTTTTTTGTGTGTTGTGTCTCTGTCAGGTTTTGGTATCAGGATGATCCTGGCCTCGTAAAATGAGTTAGGAAGGAGATTCTCTTTTTCTATTGTTTGGAATAGTTTCAGAAAGAATGATACCAGCTCCTCTTTGTACTTCTGGTAAAATTCGGCTGTGAATCCTTCCAGTCCTGGGATTTGTTTGTTTGTTTGTTTGTTTGTAGGCTATTAATTACTGCCTCAATTACAGTTGTTATTGGTCTATTCAGGGATTTGACTTCTTACTGGTTTAGTCTTGGGAGGGTGTATGTTTCCAAGACTTTATCCATTTCTTCTAGATTTCTAGTTTATTTGTGTAAAAGTGTTTATAGTATTCTCTGATGGTAGTTTCCATATCTGTGGGATCAGTGGTGATATCCCCTGTATCATTTTTTATTATGTCTATTTGGTTTTTCTCTATTTTCTTCTTTATTAGTTTGGCTAGCAGCCTATTTTGTTAATGTTTTAGAAAAAAACTCACTTCTGTATTCATTGATTTTTTGAAGGGTTTTTTGTGTCTGTATCTCCTTAAGTTCTGCTCTGATCTTAGTTATTTCTTGTCTTCCACTAGCTTTTGAATTTGTTTCCTCTTGCTTCTCTAGTTCTTTTAATTGTGATGTTAGGGTGTCAATTTTAGATCTTTCCCACCTTCTGATGTGGGCATTTAGTGCTATAAATTTCCCTCTAAGCACCGTTTTAAATGTGTCCTAGAGATTTTGGTACTTTGTCTCTTTGTTCTCATTGGTTTCAAAAAACTTCCTGATTTCTACCTTAATTTTGTTTTTACCCAGTAGTCATTCAGGAGCAGGTTGTTCAGTTTTCATGTAGTTTTGCAGTTTTGAGTTAGTTTCTTAATCCTGAATCCTAATTTGATTGCACTGTGGTCTGAAAGACTGTTTGTTATGATTTCCATTCTTTTGTATTTGTTGAGGAGTGTTTTACTTCCAATTATGTGGTCAATTTTACAATACACGGTATGTCACACTGAGAAAAATATATATTCTGTTGATTTGGGGTGGAGAGTTCTGTAGATATCTATTAGGTCCTCTTGGTCCAGAGTTGAGTTCAAGCCCTGAATATCCTTGCTAATTGTCTGTCCCAATCTGTCTAATATTGACAGTGGGGTGTTAAAGTCTCCCACTTTTGTTGTGTGAGAATCTATTTGTAGGTCCTTTAGAACTTGTTTTATGACTCTTGGTGCTCCT
This sequence comes from Piliocolobus tephrosceles, assembly GCF_002776525.5. Classification (NCBI taxonomy): domain Eukaryota; kingdom Metazoa; phylum Chordata; class Mammalia; order Primates; family Cercopithecidae; genus Piliocolobus; species Piliocolobus tephrosceles. The sequence goes on from NC_045451.1 coordinate 37,891,795, forward strand.
GTATTGGGTGCATACATATGTAGGATAGTTAACTATTCTTATTGAATTGATCCGTTTACCACTATGTAATGCCCTTCTTTTTCTTTTTTGATCTTTGTTAATTTAAAGCCTGTTTTATCAGAGACTAGGATTGCAACCTCTGCTTTCTTTTGCTTTATATTTTCTTGTGAATATTCCTCTATCCCTTTATTTTGAGACTACGTGTGTCTTTGCATGTGAGACAGGTCTCCTGAAAACAGCACACTGATGGGTCTTGACTCTATATCCAAATTGCCAGTCTGTGTCTTTTATTTGGGGCATTTAGCTCATTTACATTTAAGGTTAACATTGTTATGTTTGAATTTGATCCTGTCATCATGATGCTATTTGGTTATTTTGCTCATTAGTTGGTGCAGTTTCTTCATAGTATCGATGGTCTTTACAATTTATGTTTTTGCAGTGGCTGGTACCAATTTTTCCTTTCCATATTTAGTGCTTCCTTCAGGAGCTCTTGAAAGGTAGGCCTGGTGGTGACAAAATCCCTCAGCATTTGCTTGCCTTGAAAGGATTTTACTTCTCCTTCACTTATGAAATTCTGGGTTGAAAATCCATTTTTTTAGGAAGGTTGAATATTGCCCCCCACTCTCTTATGGTTTGTAGGGTTTCTGCAGAGAGATCAGCGATAGTCTGATGGGCTTCCCTTTGTAGATAACCTGACCTTTCTCTCTGGCTGCCCTCAACATTTTTTCCTTCATTTCAACCTTGAAGAATCTGATGATTATGTTTCTTGGGGTTGCACTTCTCAAAGGGTATCTTTGGGTGGTTTCTGCATTTCCTGAATTTGAATGTTGGCCTGTCTTGCTAGGTTGGGGAAGTTCTAGATAATAACCTGAAGTGTGTTTTCCAACCTGGTTCCATTCTCCCATCACTTTCAGGTATCCCAATCAATCATAAGTTTGGTCTTTTCATGTCCCATATTTCTTGGAGGCTTTGTTCACCCTTTTTTTTCTTTTTTCTCTAATCTTATCTTCACACCTTATTTCAGAAAGTTGTTCTTCAATCTCTGATATCCTTTTGAAGGAATAGGATTGACTCAGCTATTAATATTTGTGTATGCTTCACAATGTTCTTGTGCTGTTTTTCAGCTCCATTTATGTTCCCCTCTAAACTGGTTATTCTAGTTAGCAGTTCCTGTAACCTTTTGTCAAGATTCTTAGCTTCCTTGCATTGGGTTAGCACATGCTCCTTTAGCTCAGAGCAGTTCATTATTACTCACCTTCTGAAGCCTACTTTTGTCAATTTGTCAAACTCATTCTCTGTTCAGTTTTGTGTTCTTGCTGGAAAGGGGTTGGTAATCATATGGAGGAGAGGAGGCATTCTGGTTTTTGGAATTTTCAGCATTTTTGTGCTTGTTTTTCCTCATCTTCATGGATTTATCTCCCTTTGATCTTTGAGGCTGATGACCTTTGGATGGGGTTTCTGTGTGGGGGTCCTTTTTGTTGATATTATTGCTTTCTGTTAGTTTTCCTTCTAACAGGCCCCTCTTCTGCTGCAGTTTGCTAGAGGTCCACTGTAGACCCTATTTGCCCGGGTATCACCAGTGGAGGCTGCAGAACAGCAAAGATTGCTGTGTGCTTCTTCCTCCGGAAGCTTCATCTCAGAGGGGCACCAGCCTGATGCCAGTGGAAGTGCTCCTCTATGAGATGTCTGTCAACCCCTGCTAGGAGGTCTCTCCCAGTCAGGAGGCATGGCGATCAGGGACCCACTTGAGGAGGAAGTCTGTCCCTTAGCAGAGCTTGAGCACTGTGCTGGGAGAACCTTCCTTGTTAGGATCTGCTGTTCTCTTCAGAGCCCACAGCCAAAAACATTTAAGTCCACTGAAACTGCACCTATAGCCATCTCTTTCCCCCAGTGCTCTGTCCCAGGGACATGGGAGTTTTATCTGTAAGTCCTTGACTGGGGCTGCTGTCTTTCTTTCAGAGATACCCTGCGCAGTGAAGAAGAATCTAGAGAGGCAGTCTGGCCACGGTTGCTTTGCCATGCTGTGTTGAATTCTGCCCTGTCCGAACGTCCAGCCCTCTGTAGCAGTGTTAGAGGAAAACCACTTACTCAAGCCTCAGTAATGGCAGACACCTCTTCCCCAACTAATCTCTATCATTCCAGGCCAACTTCAGACTGCTGTGCTGGCAGTGAGAATTTCAAGTCAGTGGTTCTTAGCTTGCTGGGTTTCATGGGAGTAGGACCTGCTGAGTGAGACCACTTGGCTCCCTGGCTTTAGCCCCATTTCCAGGTTCTGTCTCACTGCAGTATGAAATAATACTCCTGCATCTAAGAAGCTTGGTGTCTGCCTAAAAACCCACCCAGTTTTGTGCTTGAAACCCAGGGTCCTGGTGATGTAGGTACATGAGGGAAATTCCTGGTCTGTGGTTTGCAAAAACTATGGGAAAAGTATAGTATCTGGGCCACATAGGAGAGTTTCTCACAGCTTCCCTTGGCTGGGAAAAAGAGGATCCCCACTCTTTGCACTTCCCAGGTGAGGCAATGCCCCACCCTGCTTCTGCTCACCTTCCATGGGTTGGCCCACGGCATAACCAGTCCCAATGAGATAAACAGGGTACCTCAGTTGGAAATGTAGAAATCACCTGCCTTCTACATTGGTCTCATTGGGTGCTGCAGACTGTAGCTGTTCCTATTCAGCCACCTCACCAGATCCATATTTTTCTCTTTTATGGAGATGTGTCCTGCTATTTCATTTGTCTACTAATTTTTATTTGAATGCCAGATGTGACTATAATGTTTGCAATGCTGGATCATGCAGATTCCTGGAGCTCTTTCCCCATGTTGCTCCCTCTTTGTAAAGACTTATCCCCACAATTTTATATGTCACCATTCAGTATAATTAGCTTTTTTGGTTTTATCTTTTTTGCAAACCCTTCATTATTAATGATATCAAGCATCCTTTGATACACCTCTTTATCATTCATATATCTTTGGTAAAGTAGGTTGTCTATTTTTACGTCGAAGAAGGATCTCCTTGAAATAGTTTGGTTATTCTAGATCTTTTGTGTTTCTATGTACATTTTAGGAAAATATTGTCAAGGCACATTCTCAGGGGATCAATCCAAGATGGCTGACTAGAGGCAGCTGTGGTCAGCCCACCTGGGAGCAGCACAGAGCACCCCCCACCCCCAACCAAGAGAAGTGGTGAGTGATTGCACAACCCTATCTGGGAAATCTTGCTTCTCCCATGGATCTTTGTAGCCCACAGATCAGGAGATCCACTCATGAGTTTATGCCACCAGAGCCTTCAATCTGATACACAGACCTGTGTGGAGTACTGGCAAAGCAGCTTCTCAGGCACACACACAGAACTGGGAGTTTTGCATACTTCACCCCTAGGATCCCGGGCAAGATGGGAAATTCATCTGTAAATGTTCTTAAGAAGGGAGCCACATGGTTTTGTTGGTCCTGCTTCCACAGCATCTCAAAAGTTGAGTCCACTCAACCCACCCAATGGCAGTGAGTTGGAGTCCAACTGAGATGGGTTCAAGTTCCTGGTGGGGAGAGGCAGCCACCATCTCTGTGGTTCAGTCTACTCAGACACTTCAGCCTGCTGGATTTGGAGGATACAGGCAGTCTAGACAAGGAAGGGTCCACCCCCAAAGCAGCACACCTGTTCTACCCAAAACCTGCCAGACTGCTTCTCTAGACAGGTCCCTGATCCTGTTCTTCCTGACTGGGTGAGACCTCTGAACACAGGGCTCCAGCCACCTCCTGCAGGTGCATGTGGGCTGGCAACATATTGGTACTCCCCTGAGAAGAAGCTTCCAGAGGAAGAAGCTGGCTGCCATCTTTGCTGTTTCATGGCCTTCATTTGTGATACCTCCAGAAAACTGCAGCAGCCCTATGATAGAGTAGCCTGACGGTTGAAAACAACAACATCATCAACAAGAAAGAACCAACTAGAATCTCATTCAAAAGTGAGAAACCTCCAAGATTGAAGGTAGGTAAGCCCACAAAGATGAGTAAGAATCAATGCAAAAATGCGGAAAACTCAAAAAGCCAGAGTGCCCCTCCTCCTCCACATTACTGTGACACCTCTCCAGCAAGGGCACAAAACTGGGCTGAGATGGCTGAATTGACAGAATTAGGTTTCATAAGGTGGGTAATAATGAGCTTTGCTGAGCTAAAGGAGCATGTTGTAACTCAATGGAAAGAAGCTAAGAATTTTGATAAAACAATGCAGGAGCTGATGGCCAGAATAGCTAGCTTATAGAGGGACATAACCAACCTGATGGAGCAGAAGACCACAACATGAGACCCTCACAATACAGTCACAAGCATCAACAGCAAAACAGACCAAGCAGAGAATAGAATATTAGAGCTTGAAAAGTATCTTTTCAAGACAAATATAGAGACAAATGAATGAAAACAAACAAACAAAACCTCCAGGAAATATGGGACTATGTAAAAAGACCAAATCTATGACTGATTCAGATACCTGAAAGAGACAGGGAGAACAAAACTAAGTTGGAAAACATACTTCAGGAAATGCAGAAAACTCCAATAAAATACTGCACAAGAAGATAAACCCCAACACAATCATCAGATTCTTTAAGATGGACATGAAAGAAAAAATGCTAAGGGTAGTCAGAGAGAAAGGCCGGGTCATCTACAAAGGGAAACCCATCAGACTAACAGCAGACCTTTCAGCAGAATTCCTACAAGCCAAAAGAGAGTGGGGGCCAATAATGAACATTCTTAAAGAAAATAATTTTCAACCCAGAATTTCATATCCAGCCAAACTAGTCTTTATAAGTGAAGGAGAAATAAGATCCTTTTCAGACAATCAAATGCTGAGGGAATTCATCACCACTAGGCCTGTCTTGCAAGAGCCCCTGAAGTATACACTAAATATGGAAATGAAAAACTGTTACTAGCCACTACAAAAGCACACTGAAGTTTACAGACCAGTGACGTTATGAAGCAACTACATGAACAAGTCTGCAAAATAGCCAGCTGGTATCATGACAGGATCCAATTCACACATAACAATTAACTTAAAATAATGGGCTAAATGCCTAAATTAAAAGGCACAGAATGGCAAGCTATATTAAGAGCTAAGACCCATTGGTATGCTGTTTTCAGGAGAACCATCTCATATTCAAAGACATACATAGGCTTAAAATAAAGGGATGGAGGAAAATTTATGATGCAAATGGAAAACAGAAAGAAGCAGGGGTTGCAATCCTAGTTTCTGGCAAAACAGACTTCTAACAGACCAAGAACAGTATTACATAATAATAAAGGATTCCATTCAACAAGAAGTGGTAATTACCCTAAGTAGATATGCACCCAACACAAGCGCCCAGATTCATAAAGCAAATTCTCAGAGACCTACAAAGAGACTTAGACTCCCACACAATAATAGTGGGAGACTTTAATACTCCACTGACAATTTTAGACAGATCATCAAGACAAAAAATTATCAAAGATATTCAGGACCTAATCTCAGCTCTGGATCAATTGGACCTGATAGACAGGTCCAGAAATCTTCACCCAAATTCAACAGAAAAGAGGAAACTTTATACACTAAATGCCTACATCAAAAAACTAGAATGATCTCAAGTTAACAACCTGAAGAACTCAACTAAAAGAACTAGAGAACCAACAGCAAACAAATCCCAAAGTTAGCAGAAGTCAAGCAGTAACCAAGATCAGAGCAAAACTGAAGGAGATAGAGACACAAAAAACCCTTCAAGAAATTAAATTCAGGAAATGTTTTTTTAAGTTAATAAAACAGACCTCTAGCTAGACTAAAAAAGAAAAGAAAGAAGAATCAAATAAATACAGTAAGAAATGATAAGGGGGCTATCATCACTGACCCCACAGAAATACAAACAACAATCTGAGAATACTATAAACACCTCTATCCACATAAACTGGAAAATCTAGAAGAAACTAATAAATTCCTGGACAAATACGACCCCCAAGACTGAAACCGGAAGAAATTGAATTCCTGAGTAGACCAATAAAGAGTTCTGAAATTGAAGCAGTAATAAATAGCCTAACAACCAGAAAAGCTCAGTATTAAATGGATTTACAGCTGAAATCTACCAGAGGTACAAAGAGGAGCTGGCACCATTTCTACTGAAACTATTCCAAAAAATGGATTAGGTAGGGCTCCCCCCTATAAGGCCAGCATCATTTGATACCAAAACCTGGCAGAGATACAACAAAGAACCTTCAGCCCAATATACATGGTGAAGAGCAATGCAAATGCCCTCAATAAAATAAAATACTGGCAAATGAAATCCAACAGCACATCAAAACATTTATCCACCACAATCAAGTTGGCTTCATCCTTGGGAACCAAGGTTGGTTCAACATATGCAAATCAATAAATGTGATTCATCACACAACAGAAATAAAGGCAAAAAATGCATGATTATCTCAATAGATGCAGAAAAATATTTAATTGAAAAATTGAAGAATGCATCATAGTCTCTAATAGTGAAATTTATTATGCAAAACAATTAATTAATGACTTTTAAGATAGGTTACTTAAAAATACACAGATGAGATGAAAGAAAAAAAAAGAATGAAACATACCTACAAGATATAGAAAATAGCCTAAAAAGATAAAATCTAAGTTATTGGCTTTAAAGAAGAATTTTTTAAAAGGAGATCAGGTTAGAATGTTTATTCAAAGGGATAATAACAGAGAACTTCCCAAACCTAGAGAAAGATACTAATACTCAAGTACAGATTGGTTATGTAACAACAAGCAGCTTTAACTCAAATAATATGACCTCAAAATGTTTAACCAAACTTCCAAAGGACAAGAGAAAAGGAACAAATAACACACACAAAAATGCTCTAATATGTCTGGCAGCAGATTTCTCACTGAAAACCACACAAACCAGTAGGAAGTGGTTTGATATGTTTAAAGTTCTAAAGAAAAAAATAACCTTTTATGCTAGGACAGTATATCCAGTGAAAATATTCTTCAAACATGAAGGAGAAATAAATACTTCCCCAGGCAAACAAAAGATGAGAAATTTCATTAACACCAGACCTATACTACAAGAAATGCTAAAAAGAGTTCTTCAACTGGAAAGGAAAAGGATGTCAATGCACAATAAGACATTATCTAAAGGGTTAAAGCTCACTGATAATAGTTAAGTACCTGGAAAAACACATAACGTTATAACACTGTAATTGTGATGTGTAAACTACTTTTCTGTTAAATAGAAAGACTAAAAGATGAACCAATAAAAAATAACTACAGGGGAGGGAGAGCATTAGGACAAATACCCAGTGCATGTGGGCGTAAAACCTAGATAATGGGTTGAAAGGTGTAGGAAACCACCATGGCACATATTTGCCTATGTAACAAACCTGCACGTTCTGCATATTCCAGAACTTAAAAAATAAACAACAACAACAACAAGAAACTACAATTTTTTAAAACATAGACTGTACAATATATAAATAGAAACAACAAAAAGTTAAAAATGGGGGAATGAAGTTATACTATGGAGTTTTTGTTAGTTCTTTTTTGTTTGTTTGTTTATGCAATCAGATTTAAGTTGTCATCAGTTTTAAAATAATGGGTTATAAGACGTTATTTCCAAGCCTCATGGTAAACCTAAATCAAAAAAGCCTACAATAGATACAACAAAATAATGAAAACCAAGAAATTAAATTGTAAAACCAAATAAAATTCCTTTCCTAAAAAGAAAGGCAGGAAGAAAGATAGGAAGGGAAAAAGAGATCAAAAACCAGAAAACAAATAAAATGACAGTGGTAAATCCTTACTTATCAATAATATTAAATGTAAATGGAGTAAACGCTCCAGTCAAACTATACAGAGTGGCCATATGGATAAAAATACAAGCCTAAGGGAGTCCCAGCCAGAACAATTTGGGAAGATAAAGAAATGAAAGGTATACAAATAGGATAACAAAAAGTCTAACTTTCTCACTTTTATGATCATAGAATTCTATACCTAAAGATTCCATCAAAAGAGCCCTGAAACTGATAAACAAATTCAGTAAATTTCCAAGATGCAAAAATCAATGTAAAAAATCAGTAACATATCCATACACCAATAATATTTAAGCTGGTAGCCAAATCAAGAACACAATCTGATAATAGCTACACACCCACATTAAAAATATCTAGGAATATTAATCTTACCAAGGTGGTAAAAGATCTCTACAAGGAGAACTACAAACACTGCTGAAAGAAGTTAGAGATATGACAAATAAAAGGAAATACATGCCCTGTTCATGAATTTGTAGAATAAATATTGTTAAAATGGAAATACTGCTCAAAGCAACATGCAAATTCAATGATATTCCTTTTTTTTTTTAATTTATTTTTATTTTTTGAGATGGAGTTTCACTCTGTCATCAGGGCCGGAGTGCAGTGGCATGATCTTGGCTCACTGCAACCTCTGCCTTCTGGGTTCAAGTGATTCTTCTGCCTCAGCCTCCTGAGTAGCTGGGATTACAGTTGCCCACCACTATGCTGAGCTAATTTTTTGCATTTTTAGTAGAGACGGGGTTTTACTGTTTGGCTATGTTGGGCTTGAAAACCACAAGTGTCATTTTGCACAGAATTAGAAAAAGCTGGAACAAAAAAGATCCCAAATAGCCAAATAATCCTAAGCAAAAGGAACAAAGCTGAAGGTATCACATAACCCAACTTCAAAATATATTGTAACGCTATAGCAACCAAAACAACATGGTACTGGTACAAAACTAGACAAATAAGCCAATAGAACAAAACCCAGAAATAAAGCCATACAACTACAGCCATTTGATTTTTGACAAAGAAAACAAAAATAAAAAATGGCAACAGGACTCCCTATTCAACGAATGTGTTGGAATAGTTGGCGAGCCAAATGTAGAAGAATGAAACTGGATCCTTGTGTTTCACCATATATATGAACAATGAATTAAAAAATTAAATGTAAAATATCAGACTAAAAGAAATCTAGAAGAAACCCCAGGAAACACCATGTATGACTAAGATCTGAAAAGCAATTGCTACAAAACAAAAATTGAGAAGCGACACCTATTTAAACTAAAAGGCTTCTGCACAGTGTAAGACACTATCAGTAGTGTAAACAGACAACTTACAGAATGGGAGAAAATATCTGTATACTGTGCATCTGACAAAAGTCTCGTCTCCAGAATCTATAAGGGACTTAAACAAATTGAACAAATTTACAAGCAAAAAGCAAACAACTCCATTAAAAAGTAGGCAATGCACGTGAACAGACATTTTTCAATAGAAGACATATACATGGAAAACAAGCATATTAAAAAATGCTCAGAATCACTAATCATTAAATAAATGCACATGAAAACCATAGTAAGATACAATCTCACCCCAGTTAGAAATGGCTGTTATTAAATAGGCAAAAAATAACAGATGTTGGCAGGCTGTAGAGAAAAGGTAATGCTTATACAATGCTGGTGGGAATTAGTTCAGCCATGTGGAAAGCAGGTTGGAGGTTTCTCACATAAAACATAGTGACTGAGGGTGGCTAGCAAGATGGCTGAATAGGAAGAACTCTGGTCTGCAGCTCCTGGCAAGATCAATGCAGAAGGTGGGTGACTTCTGCATTTCCAGTTAAGGTACCCACCTCATCTCACTGGGACTGGTTAGACAGTATATGCAGCCCACGGAGGGTGAGCTGAAGCAGGGTGGGATGTTGCCTCACCCAGGAAGTGGAAGGGGTCAAGAACTCCCTCCCTTGGCCAAGGGAAACATGAGGGACTGTGCCATGGGGAATGGTGCACTTTGGCCCAGATATTACGCTTTTCCCACAGTCTTCACAACCCACAGGCTAGGAGATTCCCTTATGGTGCCTATGCCACCAGGGCCCTGGGTTTCAAGAACACAACTGTGCAGCTGTTTTGGCAGACACCAAACTAGCTGCAGGAGATTTTCTTTGGAATGCCAGTAAGAACCATTCACTCCCCTGGAAAGGGGGCTAAAGCCAGGAGGCCAAGTGGTCTTGCTTAGCAGATCCCACCCCCATGGAGCCCAGAAAGCTAAGATCAACTGGCTTGAAATTCTTACTGCCAGCACAGCAGTCTGAAGTCAACCTGGAACGCTTGACCCTGGTGGAGGGAGGGGTGTCCCCCATTACTGAGACCTGAGTAGGCAGTGTTCCCCCCACAGTGTAAACAAAGCTGCTGGGAAGTTCAAATTGGATGGAGCCCACTATAGCTGGGTAAAGCCACAGTAGCCAGACTGCCTCTCTAGATTCCTCCTCTCTGGGCAGGGCATCTCTGAAAGAAAGGCAGGAGCCCCAGTCACGGACTTACAGATAAAAATCCCATTTCCCTGAGACAGAGCACTTGGGAGAAGGGGCAGCTATGGGCACAGCCTTAGGAGACTTAAACATTCCTGCCTGCTGGCTCTGAAGGGAGAGTGGATCTCCCAGCACCGTGCTCAAGCTCTGCTAAGGGACCGACTGCCTCTTCCAGTGGGTCCCTGACATCTGTGCCTCCTGACTGGGAGACACCCCCCAGCAGGGGTCAACAGCCACCTCATACAGGAGAGCCCTGGCTGGCATCTGGCAGGTGCCCCTTTGGGATGAAGCTTCTAGAAGAAGAAACAGGCAGCAATCTGGTGATACAGGCAGGGTCTGAAGGGGACCTCCAGCAAACTCCAGCAGACTTGCAGCAGAGGAATCCGTGAGAAGGAAAACTAACAGAAAGGAATAGCATCAACATCAACCAAAAGGACATCCACACAGAAATTCTATGCGAAGCTCACCAACATCAAAGACCAATGATAGATAAATTCAAGAAGGTGAGGAAAAACCAGTGCAAAAAGTCTGAAAATTCCAAAAACTAGAATGCTGCTTCTCCAAAGGAACACAACTCCTTGCCAGCAAGGGAACAAAACTTTACAAATAATGAGTTTGACTATTTGACAGAAGTAGGCTTCAGAAGGTGGGTAATAACAAACTTCTCTGAGCTAAAGGAGCATGTTCTAACCCCAAGCAAGGAAGCTAAGAACTTTGAAAAAAGGTTACAGGAACTGCTAACTAGAATAACTAGTTTAGAGAAGAACATAAATGACCTGATGAAGCTGAAAAACACAACACAAGAACTTGGTGAAGCATACACAAGTATCAAAGCTGAATCAATCAAGCAGAAGAAAGGATATCAGAGATTGAAGATCAACTTAATGAAATAAAATGTGAAGACAAGATTAGGGAACAAACAAAGCCACCAAGAAATATGGGATTATGTGAAAAGAGCAACCCTATATTTTATTGTGTACCTGAACGTGACGGGAAGAATGGAACAAAGTTGGAAAACACACTTCAGGATATTATCCAGGAGAGCTTCCCCAACCTAGCAAGACAGACCAATCTATAAATTCAGGAAATACAGAAACCACCACCAAGATATGCTTTGAGAAGAACAACCCCAAGACACATAATTGTCAGATTCTCCAAGTTTGAAATGAAGGAAAAAATGTTAAGGGCAGCCAGAGAGAAAGGTCATGTTACCTACAAAGGGAAGCCCATAATACTAACAGCCAATCTCTTTGCAGAAACCCTACATGTCAGAAGAGAGTAAGGGCCTATATTCAGTATTCTTAAAGAAAATAATTTTTAACCCAGAATTTCATATCCAGCCAAACTAAGATTCATAAGTGAAGGAGAAATAAAATCCTTTCAAGACAAGCAAATGCTGAGAGATTCTGTCACCACCAGGCCTACCTTACAAGAACCCCTGAAGGAAGTACTAAATCTGGAAAAGAAAAACTGGAACCAGCCACCTCAAAACATACCAAATTTTAAAGACCATCTACACTATAAAGAAACTGCATCAATTAACAGGCAAAATAACCAGCTAGCATCATAATGACAGGATCAAATTCATACATACATGGCAATATTAACCTTAAATGTGAATGGGCTAAATGTCCCAATTAAAATATGCAGACTGACAAATTGGATAAGTCAAGACCCATTGGTGTGCTGTATTCAGGAGACCCATCTCACATGCAAAGACAAACATAGGCTCAAAATAAAGGGATGGAAGAATATTTACTAATCAAATGGAAAGCAAAAAATGAAAAAAGTCGGGTTTGAAATCCAAGTCTCTAATAAAACAGACTTTAAACCAACAAAGACAAAATGGGCATTACATAATGGTAAAGGGATCAATGCAACAAGAAGAGATAACTGTTCTAAATATATATGCACCCAATACAGGAGCACCCAGATTTCCACTTAAATTTAGACTCCAATACAATAACAGTGGGAGATTTAATACCCCACTGTAAATATTAGACAGATTAATGAACAGACAAATAACAAAGATATTCATGATTTGAACTCAGCTTTGGACCAAGTGGACCTAATAGAGAACTACAGAACTCTGCACCCCAAATCAACAGAATATACATTCTCCTCAGCACATCACACTTATTTTAAAATTGACCACATAATTGGAAGTGAAACACTTCAGTGCAATCAAATTAGAACTCAGGATTAAGAAACTCACTCAAAATCATACAATTACATGAAAACTGAACAATCTTCTCCTGAATGACAACTGGGTAAATAACAAAATTAAGGCAGAAATAAAGATGTTATTAGAAACCAATGAGAACAAAGACAAAAGGTACCAGAATCTCTGGGACACAGAAAAAGCAATGTTTAGAGTGAAATTTATAGCACTCAATGCCCACAGGAGGAAGCAGGAAATATCTAAAATCGACACCCTAAAATCACAGTTAAAAGATCTAGAGAAACAAGAGCAAACAAATTCAAGAGCTAGCAGAAGACAAGAAATAACTAAGATCAGAGTATGACTGAAGGAGACAGAGACATGAAAAACTCTTCCAAAAAAAAAAAAAAAAAAAAAAATCAATGAATCCAGGAGGGGTTTTTTGAAAAGGTCAAGAAAATACATAGACCGCTAGTCAGACTAATAAAGAAGTAAAGAGAGATGAATAAAATAAACACAATAAAATATGATAAAGGGTGTATCACCACTGATCTCACAAAAATATAAACTACCATCAAAGAATACATAAACAACTGTACACAAATTAGAAGAAATACATAAATTCCTGGACACATACACCCTCCCAAGACTAAACTAGGAAGAAGTCACATATCTGAATAGACCAATAACAAGTTCTGAAATTGAGGCAGTAATTAATAGCCTACCAAAAAAAAAGTCCAGGACCAGATGGGTTCACAGCCAAATTCTATCGGAGGTACAAAGAGGAACTGGTACCATTCCTTCTGAAACTATTACAAACAATAGAAAAAGAGAGAATCCTCCCTAACTAATGTTATAAGGCCAGCAACATCCTGGTACCAAAACCTGGTAGAGACACAACAAGAAAAGGAAATCTCAGGCCACTATAGCTAATGAACTTCAATGTAAAAATTCTCAATAAAATCCTGGCAAAGAGAAACCAGCAGCACATCAAAAAGCTTATGCACGATGATCAAGTTGGTTTCATCCCTGGGATGCAAGGCTGGTTCAACATATGCAAATCAGTGAGCACAATTCATTGCATGAACAGAACCAATGACAAAAATCATGATTATCTCAATAGATGCAGAAAAGATATTTGTTAAAATTCACTAGCACTTCTTGTTAAAAACCCTCAATAAACTACATATTAATGGAATGTATCTCAAAACAATAAGAGCTGTTTATGACAGACCCACAGCCAATATCATACTGAATGAGCAAAAGCTGGAAGCATTCCCTTTGAAACCAGCATAAGACAAGGATACCCTCTCTCACCATTGCTATTCAACATAGTATTGGAAGTTCTTGCCACGGGAGTCATGCAAGAGAAAGAAACAAAAGGTATTCAAATATGAAAAGAAGAAAGCAAATTGTCTGTTTGCAGATGACATGACTGTATATTTAGAAAACCTCATCATCTGAGCCCAAAATCTCCTTAAGCTGATCAGCAACTTCAGCAATGGCTCAGGGTACAAAATCAATGTGCAAAAATCACAAGGACTCCTGTACACCAATAATAGACAGCCATATCATGAGTGAACTCCCATTCACAATTGCTACAAAGAGAATAAAATTCCTAGAAATACAACTTACAAGGGATGTGAAGGACCTCTTCAAGAAAACTACAAACCACTGCCCAAGGAAATAAGAGAGGACACAAACAAATGGAAAAATATTCTGTGCTCATGGATAGGAAGAATCAATATCATGAAAATGGCCATACTTCCCAAAGTAATGTATAGACTCAATGCTATCCTCATCAAGCTACCATTGAGTTTCTTCACAGAATTGGAAAAATCTACCAATCCTAAGCAAAAAGAACAAAGCTGAAGGCATCACACTACCTGACTTTAAATTATACTACAAGGCTACACTAACCAAAAGAGCATGATACTAGTACCAAAACAGATACACACACACACACCCTAATGGAACAGAACAGCGGCCTTAGAAAAAACACCTCACATATAAAATCTTCCGATCTTTGACAAACCTGACAAAAACAAGAAATGGGGAAAGGATTCCCTTTTTAATAAATGTTGTTGGGAAAACGGGCTAGCCATATGCAGAAAATTGAAACTGGGCCCCTTTCTTACACTTTATACAAAGGTGAACTCAAGATGGATTAAAGACTTAAAACCATAAAAACCCTAGAAGAAAACCTAGGCAAGCTACCATTCAGGACATAGGCATGGGCAAAGACTTCATGACTAAAACACCAAACACAATGACAACAAAGGCCAAAATTGACAAATGAGACCTAATTAAACTAAAGAGCTTCCACACCACAGAAGAAACTACCATCAGAGTGAACAGGCAACCTAGAGAATGGGAGAAAATTTTTGCAATCTATCCCATCTCACAAAGGGCTAATATCCAGAAACCACAAAAAACTTAAACAAATTCACAAGAAAGAAAAAATCATCAAAATGTGGGCAAAGGATATGAACAGACACTTCTCAAAAGAAGACAATTATGCAGCCAATAAACTTTTAAAAAAGTTCCTCATCACCTGTCATTAGAGAAATGCAAATCAAAACTGCAATGAGATATCATCTCACACCACTCAGAATGGCGATCATTAAAGGGAAACAATAGATGCTGGAGAGGATGTGGAGAAATAGGAATGCTTTTACACTGTTGGGGGAGTGTAAATTAGTTCAACCATTGTGGAAGACTGCGTGGTGATTCCTCAAGGATCTAGAACCAGAAATACCATTTGACCCAGCAATTCCATTATTGGGTATATACCTAAAGAATTATAAATCATTCTACTATAAAAAAGCACACACACACATATGTACATTGCAGCACTGTTCATAATAGCAAAGACTTGGAACCAACCCAAATGCCCATCAATGATAGACTGGATAAAGAAAATGTGGCACATATATACCATGGAATACTATGTAGTCATAAAAAAGAATGAGTTCATGTCCTTTGCAGGGACATGAATGAAGCTGGAAACCATCATTCTCAGCATACTAATACAAGAACAGAAAACCAAATCCTGCATGTTCTCACTCATAAGTGGGAGTTGAACAATAAGAACACAGGGAGGGGGACATCACACAACGTGGCTTATT
Source organism: Piliocolobus tephrosceles (assembly GCF_002776525.5). NCBI lineage: Eukaryota > Metazoa > Chordata > Mammalia > Primates > Cercopithecidae > Piliocolobus > Piliocolobus tephrosceles. The sequence continues at coordinate 37,907,396 of NC_045451.1, forward strand.
GGGGAATGGGGGCTAGGGGAGGGATAGCATTAGGAGAAATACCTAATGTAGATAACGGTTTGAGGGGTTCAGCAAACCACTATGGCACGTGTATACCTATGTAACAAACCTGCATGCTCTGTATATGTATCTCAGAACTTTCTAATAATAATAATAATAATAATAATAATAATAATAATAATAAAATAAGACAGAATGCCCCTTTGACCCAGAAGTCTCATTACTGGGTATATATTCAAAAGAAAAAAATTATTTTACCAAAAAGAAACATGCATTTCTATGTTCTTCACAACACTCTTCACAATGACAGCCATGGAATCAAGCTGGGTGCCTATTATCAGTGGATTAGATAATGAAAATTTGGTATGTATACACCATGGACTATGACAGTCACATGAAAAAAAACATCATGCCATTTGCAGCAACTTGGTTGCAGCTGGAGACCTTTATCCTAGGTAAAGCAACACAGCAACAGGCAACCGAATACCACATGTTCTCACAAGTGGGAGCTAGGAATTATTTACTCATAGACATAAAGATGGCAAAAATAGACACCGGCGACTGCTAGAGGAGGGAGCTGGGAAGGTGGCAAGGGTTGAAAAGCTAACTATTATGCTACCTAGGTGACAGTCATTAGTATACCAAACCTCAGCATTATGCAATATACCTTTGTAACAAGCATGCAAATGTTTCACCTGAATTTAAACTGAAAGTTGAAATTATAAAAAGCCAAAAGGTAAAACAAACATTTAATGAATTAAATAAAAAATGAAAAAACACTCAGCTCTCTGAGTTTTACAAGAAACAGTTTACCTATAAAGACACATATTGACTGAAAATAAAGGAATAGAAAAAGATATTTCATGCAAATGAAAACCAAAAAAGTTCAAGAATAGCTATACTTATAACACATAAAATAACTTTCAAGACAAAAACCAGAAAGAGACAATGAAGGCCATTACATACATACTACTACTACTACTACTACTAATAAAGGTGTCAATACTGCAAGAGAATATAACAATTATATATATATATATATATATATATATATATACACACACACACACACACACACACACACACCCAACGATGGAGCACCCAGATATAGAAAGCAAATACTAGTAGAGTTAGAAGGAGAGATAGACACCAATACAGTAATAACTGGAGACTTCAACAACACTCCACTTTCAGCACTGAACAGATCATCCAGAAAGTAAATTAAATAAGAAACATTGAATTTAGTATGGCCTATAGACCAAATGGATACAACAGATATTTATAGGATATTTTATCCAACAGCTGCAGAATACACATTCCTCTCCTCAGCAATGGGATATTCTCAAGGATAGAACATATGTTAAGCTATAAAACCAGTTTTTTTAAAAAATCAAAAATTGAAATTATATCAAGTATCTTTTCTGACTAAAATACAACAAAACTAGAAATCAATAACAAGAGGAATTTGGAAACTACATAAACATGTAAAAATTAAACAATTTGCTTCTGAATGACCAGTAGGTTAGTTAAGAAATTAAGGATTGTTGGCAAGATGGTGCAATAGGAATAGCTCCAGTCTGCAGCTCCCAGTGAGGTCGATTCAGAAAGCAGGAGATTTCTGCATTTCCAACTGAGGTACCTGGTTCATCTCACCGGGACTTGTTGGACAGTAGGTGCAGTCCAAGGAGGGTGAGCCAAGGCAGGGTGGGGTGTCGCCTCACCTGGGAAGTGCAAGGGGTTGGGGAACTCCCTCTCTTAGACAAGGGAAGCTATTAGGGACTGTGCTGTGCACTCTGGCCCAGATACGAGCATCTCCCACAGTCTCTGCAACCTGCAGGCCAGGAGATTCCCTCTGTTGTGTAGGCCACCAGAGCCCTGGGTTTCCAGGACAAAGCTGGGCATCTGTTTGAGCAGACACTGAGCTAGCCACAAGAGTTTTTTTTTTTTTTTTTTTTTTTCCTGTACCCCAGCAGGGCCTGGAATGTGAGCCAGACAGAACCATTTACTCCCCTGAAAAGGGGGCTGAAGCCAGGGAACCAAGTGGTCTGGCTCAGTGGGTCCCACCCCAACATAACCCAGCAAGCTAAGATCCACTGGCTTGAAATTCTTGCAGCCAGCACAGCAGTCTGAGCTCGACCTGGGATGTTTGAGCTTGGTAGGAGGAGGGGCATCCACCATTGCTGAAGCTTGAGTAGGTGGTTTTCCCCTCACAGTGCAAACAAAGTCTCTGGGAAGTCCGAACTGGGTGGAGCCCACCACAACTCAGCAAAGCCAGACTGCCTCTCTAGATTCCCTTCCCTCTGGGCAAGGCATCTCTGAAAAAAAGGCAGCAGCCACACTCAGGGACTTATAGATAAAACCCCAACTCCCTGGGACAGAGCACCTAGGGGAAGGGGAGATTGTGGGCACAGCTTCAGCAGAATTTAAGTCCTTGCCTGGCAGCTCTGAAGAGAGCAGCAGGTCTCCCAGCACAGCATTTGAACTCTGATAAGGGACAGACTGCCTTCCCAAGTGGGTCCTTGACCCACATGTATCCTGACTGGGAAAAACCTCACATACAGGAGAGCTCTGGCTGGCATCTGGCAGGTGCCCCTCTGGGAAAAAGCTAACAGAGGAAGGAACAGGCAGAAATCTTTGCTGTACTGTAGCCTCCACCAGTGATACCCAGCAAAACAGGGTCTGGAGTGAACCTCCAGCAAACTCCAGCAGACCTGCAGCAGAGGGGCCTGTTAGCAGGAAAACTAACAAACAGAAAGGAATAGTATCAACATCAACCAAAAGGATGTCCACTCAGAGACCAAATCAGAAGGTCACCGACTACAAAAACCAATGGTAGCTAAATCTATGAAGATGGGGAGAAACCAGCGCAAAAAGGCTTACAATTCCAAAAACCAGAACAACTCTTCTCCTCCAAAAGATCACAACTCCTCACCAGCAAAGGAACAAAACTGGACAGAGAAAGAGTTTGATGAATCGATAGAAGTAGGCTTCAGAAGTTGGGTAATAACAAACTCATTCAAGCTAAAGGAGCATGTTCTAACCCAATGCAAGGAAGCTAAGAACCTTAAAAAAGATTAGACGAATTGCTAACTACAAAAACCAATTTAGAGAGGAACATAAATGACCTGACGGAGCTGAAAAACACAACAGAAGAACTTTGTAAAAAATATACAAGTATCAATAGCTGAATTGATCAAGTGGAAGAAAGGATATCAGAGATTGAAGATCAATTCAATGAAATAAAATGAGAAGACAATATTAGAAAAGAAAAAAAAAAAGAGTGAAAAGAAACAAACAAAATCTCTAAAATATGGGACTATGTGTAAAGACCAAATCTACACTTGATTGGTGTACCTGGAAGTGACCGGGAGAATGGAACCAAGTTGGGAAACACACTTCAGGATATTATCCAGGAAAACTTCCCCAACCTAGCAAGACAGGCCAACATTCAAATTCAGGAAATATACAGAATGCCACAAAGGTACTCCCAGAGCAGAGCAACCCCAAGTCACATAATTGTCGATTCACTGAGGTTGAAATGAATGAAAAAATTTTAAGGGCAGCCAGAGAAAGGTCGGGTTGCCCACAAAGGGAAGCTCATCAGACTAACAATAGACCTCTCAGCAGAAACCTTACAAGCCAGAAGAGAGTGGGGGCTAATATTCAACATTTTTAAGGAAGAGAATTTTCAACCCAGAATTTCATATCCAGTGAAACTAAGCTTCATAAGTGAAGGAGAAATAAAATTCTTTACAGACAATAAATGTTGAGAGATTTTGTCACCACCAGGCCTGCCTTACCAGAGCTCCTAAAGGAAGCACTAAGAATGGAAAAGAAAAATCAGAACCAGTCACTGCAAAAACATACCAAATTGTAAAGACCATTGACACTATGAAGAAACTACATCAACTAATGGGCAAAACAACCAGCTAGCATCATAATGACACGATCAAATTTACACATAACAATATAACCTTAAATGGAAATGGGCTAAATGCCCCAATTAAAAGACACAGACTGACAAATTGGATAAAGAGTCAAGACCCATCAGTGTGCTGTATTCAGGAGACCTATCTCACATGCAAAGACACACATAGGTTCAAAATAAAGGGATAGAGGACTACTTACCAAGCAAATGGAAAGCCAAAAAAAAAAAAAAAAAAAAAAGCAGTTGCAGTGCTAGTCCCTGATAAAACAGGCTTTAAACCAACAAAGATCAAAAGAGACATTACATAATGGTAAAGGGATCAATTCAATAAGAAGAACTAACAATTCTAAATATATATGAAACCAATATAGGAGCACTCAGATTTATAAAGCAAGTTCTTAGAGACCTACAAAGAGACTTAGAATCTCACACAATAATAGTGGGAGACTTTAACACCCCACTGTCAATATTAGATAGATCAATGAGACAGACTATTAACAAAGATATTCAGGACTTGAACTCAGCTCTGGACCAAGTGGCCCTAACAGATATCTACAGAACTCTCCACCCCACATCGACAGAATATACATTCTTCTCAGCACCTCATTGCACTTATTTTACAATTGACCACATAATTGGAAGTGGTCTTTCCAATTGAAACACTCCTTAGCAAATGCAAAATAATGGAAATCATAACACACAGTCTCTCAGACCACGCTGCAATCTCAAAACAGCAAAATTACATGGAAACTGAACAACCTGCTCCTGAATGACTACTGGGTACATAACAACATTAAGGCAGAAATAAAGATGTTCTTTGAAACCAATGAAAACAAAGACACAATGCTCCAGAATCTCCGGGACACATTTAAAGCAGTATGTAGAGGGAAATTTGTAGCACTCAGTGCCCAAAGGAAAAAGCAGGAAAGCTAAAATTGACACCCCTAACATCACAATTAAAAGAACTAGAGAAGCAAGAGCAAACAAATTCAAAAGCTAGCAGAAGACAAGAAATAACTAAGATCAGAGCAGAACTGAAGGAGACAGAGACAAAAATCCCTTCAAAAAATCAATGAATTTAGGAACTGTTTATTTGAAAAGATCAACAAAATAGATAGACTGCTAGCCAGACTTATAAGAAAAGAGAGAAGCATCAAATTGATGCAATACAAAATGATGAAGGGGATACCACCATCAATCCCACAGAAATACAAACTACCATCAAAGAATACTATAAACACCTCTATGTGAATACACTAGAAAATCTAGAAGAAATGCATAGCTTCCTGAAAACATACACTCCCCAAAGACTAAACCAGGAAGAAGTTGAATCCCTGACTAGACCAATAACAAGTTCTGAAATTGAGACAGTAATTAATAGCCTACCAACTAAGAAAACCCCCAGGACCAGACAGATGCACAGCTGAATTCTACAAGAGGTACAAAGAGGAACTGGTACCATTCCTTCTGAAACTATTCAAAACAATGGAAAAAGAAGGAATCCCCCTAACTCATTTTAGAAGGCCAGCATCATCCTGAATACCAAAACCTGTCAGAGACACAATAAAAAAAGAAAATTTCAGGACTGATGAACATTGATGTGAAAATCCTCAATAAATACTTCAAACCTAATCTTGCAGCACACGAAAAGGCTTATCCACGATGATCAAGTTGGCTTCATCCCTGGGCTGCAAGGCTGGTTCAACGTACACAAATCAGTAAACATAATACATCACATAAGAACCAATGAGAAAAAGCACATGATTATCTGAATAGATGCAGAAAAGGCCTTCGATAAAATTCAACAACCTTTCATGCTAGAAACTCTCAGTAAACTAGGTATTGGTGGAACATATCTCAAAATATTAAGAGCTATTTATGAAAAAGCCACAGCCAATATAATAGTGAATGGGTAAAAACTGGAAGCATTTCCTTTGAAAACCAGCACAAGACAGGGATGCCATCTCTCACTGCTGCTATTTAACATAGTATTAGAAGTTCGCGCCAAGTCAGTCAGACACAAGAAAGAAATAAAGGGTATTCGTTTGGAAAAGAGGAAGTCAAATTGTCTCTGCAGATGACATGATTGTATATTTAGAAAACCCCATCATCTCAGCCCAAAATCTCCTTAAGCTGATCAGCAACTTCAGCAAAGTCTCAGGGTACAAAATCAATGTGCAAAAATCACAAGCATTCTGATACACCAATAACAGACAGCCGAATCATTAGGGAACTCCCATTCACAATTGCTACAGAGAAAATAAAATACCTAGGAATACAACTTAAAAGGGATGTGAAGGACATCTTTAAGGAGAACTATAAACCACTGCTCAAGGAAATAAGAGAGGACACAAAAAAATGGAAAAACATTCTATGCTCATGGATAGGAAGAATTAATATTAAGAAAATGCTCATGTTGCCCAAAGTAATTTATAGATTCAGTGCTAGTCCCATTAAGCTCCCACTGACTTTCTTCACATAATTAGAATAAACTACTTCAAATTTCATATGGAAAGAAAAGAGAGTCTGCATATCCAAGACAATCCTAACCAAAAAGAATAAAGCTGGAGGCATCACGCTACCTGACTTCAAACTATACTACAAGGCTACAGTAAAACAAAACAAAACAAAACAACACACACACAAAAAAAACAGCTTGCTACTGGTCCCAAAACAGATATGTAGAACAATGGAACAGAACAGAGGTCTCAGAAATAACACCACACATCTACAACCATCTGAGCTTTGACAAGCCTGACAAATACAAGCAATTGTGAAAGGATTTTCTATTTAATATGTGGTTTTGGGAAAACTGGCTAGCTATATGCAGAAAACTGAAACTGAATTCCTTCCTTACACCTTATACAAAAATTAACTCAAGATAGATTAAAGACTTAAATGTAAGACCTAAAACCATAAAAACCCTAGAAGAAAACCTAGACAATACCATTCAGGACATAGGCATGGGCAAAGACTTCATGACTGAAACACCAAAAGCAATGACAACAAAAGCCAAAATTGACAAATGAGATCTAATTAAACTAAAGAGTTTCTGTACAATAAAAGAAACTATCATCAGAGTAAACAGTCAACCTACAGAATGGGAGAAAATGTTTGCAATCTATCCATCGGACAAAGAGCTAATATCCAGAATCTACAAAGAACTTAAATAAATTTACAAGAAAAAAAAACCCATCAAAAATGGGAGAAGGATATGCACAGACACTTCTCAAAATAAGATATTTATGCAGCCAACAAACATATTTAAAAAAGCTCATCATCACTGGTCATTAGAGAAATACAAATGAAAACCACAATGAAATACCATCTCTCGCCAGTTAGAATGGCGATCATTAAAAAGGAAACAACAGATGCTGGAGAAGATGTGGAGAAATAGGAAAGCTTTTACACTGTTGGTGGGAGTGTAAATCAGTTCAACTGTTGTGGAAGACAGTATGGCAATTCCTCAAGGATTTAGAACTAGAAATACCATTTGACCCAGCAATCCCATTACTGGGTATATAACCAAAGGATTATAAATCATTCTACTATAAAGACACAAGCACACATATGTTTATTGTGGCACTGTTCACTATAGCAAATACTTTGAACCAACCCAAATGCCCATCAATTATAGAATGGATAAAGAAAATGTGGCACATATACACCATGAACTACTATGCAGCTGTAAAAAAGGATAAGTTCATGTTATTTGCAGGGTCATGGATGAAGCTGGAAGCCATCATTCTCAGCAAACTATCACAAGATCAGAAAATCCAACACTGCATGTTCTCACTCATAAATAGTAGGTGAACAATGAGAACATGGACATAGGGAAGGGAACATCACACACCAGGGCTTGTTGGGGGGTGGTGGGCTAGGGGAGGGATAGCATTAGGATAAATATCTAATGTAGATGACACGTTGATGGGTGCAGCAAACCCCCATGGCACATGTATACCTATGTAACAAACCTGCATGTCTTGCACATGTACCCCAGAACTTAAAGTATAATTTTAAAAAAAGCAAAAGAAAAGAAATTATGAAGAAAATTTAACAATTTATTGAAACAAATGAAATTGGAAATAACATACCAAAACCTATGGGATACAGCAAAAGCAATAAGAGGAAAGTTTATAGCAATGAGTGTCTCCATCAAAAAAGTAGAACATCTTTAAACAAATAAATTAAAGATGATTCTTATTTATTTATGACTACTATGAGCAAATGTATGACAAAAAATTGGAAAACCTACAATAGCCAGATTACTAGATGCATTAAACCTATCAAGATTGAACTATGAAGAAATCAAAAACCTTAATAGACAAATAGCAATAAGATCAAAACCTTAATTAAAAAGTATCTTAGCAAAGAAAAGTCTGCAACTTAATGACTTCACTGATGAATTTTACTAAACATTTAAAGAAGAACTAATACCACTACTTCTCAAAGTATTGTGAAAAATAGAGGAGAAAGAAATACTTCCAAACACATTTCACAAGGCCAGTATTATCCTGATACCAAAACCAGACTAAGAGACAGACAAACAAACAAACAAAAAACTATAGGCCAATATCTCTAATGAACATTGATATAAAAATCTTCAGCAAAATGCCAGCAAACTGGTATCTGCAACATATTATAAACATTGTTTATCAAGAATAAGTGGGATTTGTTCCAGGAAGGCGAGAATGGTTCAACATAAACAAATCAATCAGTGTGATACATTATATCAACAGAGGGAAGGATAAAAACCATATAATCATTTCAAGAAATGCTGAGATAGCATTTGATAAAATTCTATATCCCTTTATAATAAAAACACTTAAAAACACTGGGTATAGAAGGAACATACATCAACATAATAGAAGTCATATATGACAGGCACTCAGCTAATTATTATACTTAGCGGGAAGAAATTCAGAGCCTTTCCTCTAAGATTGAGAACATGACAAGGATGCTCACTTTCACCAAAGTTATTCAATATAGTGCAGGAAGTCGCGAAGGCCCGCGGCGGGTGTTGACGCGATGTGATTTCTGCCCAGTGCTCTGAATGTCAAAGTGAAGAAATTCAATGAAGCGCGGGTAAACGGCGGGAGTAACTATGACTCTCTTAAGGTAGCCAAATGCCTCGTCATCTAATTAGTGACGCGCATGAATGGATGAACGAAATTCCCACTGTCCCTACCTACTATCCAGCGAAACCACAGCCAAGGGAATGGGCTTGGCAGAATCAGCGGGGAAAGAAGACCCTGTTGAGCTTGACTCTAGTCTGGCACGGTGAAGAGACATGAGAGGTGTGGAATAAGTGGGAGGCATCCGGCACCCCCCCGTCCCCGCGAGGGGGCGGGGCCGGGGTCCGCCGGCCTTGCACAAACTACCATCACAGAATACTATAAACACCTCTACGCAAATCAACTAAGAAAATCTAGAAGAAATGGATAATTTCCTGGACACTTACACTCTCCCAAGACTAAACCAGGAAGAAGGTGAATTCCTGAATAGACCAATAGCAGGCTCTGAAATTGAGGCAATAATTAATAGCCTACCAACCAAAAAAAGTCCAGGACCAGATGGATTCACAGCTGAATTCTACCAGAGGTACAACGAGGAGCTGGTACCATTCCTTCTGAAACTATTCCAATCAATAGAAAAAGAGGGAATCCTCCCTAACTCATTTTATGAGGCCAACATCATCCTGATACCAAAGCCTGGCAGAGACACAACAAAAAAAGAGAATTTTAGACCAATATCCCTGATGAACTTCGATGCAAAAATCCTCAATAAAATATTGGCAAACCGGATTCAGCAGCACATCAAAAAGATTATCCACCATGATCAAGTGGGCTTCATCCCTGGGATGCAAGGCTGGTTCAACATTCGCAAATCAATCAACGTAATCCAGCAAATAAACAGAACCAAAGACAAGAACCACATGATTATCTCAATAGATGCAGAAAAGGCTTTTGACAAAATTCAACAGCCCTTCATGCTAAAAACGCTCAATAAATTCGGTATTGATGGAACGTACCTCAAAATAATAAGAGCTATTTATGACAAACCCACAGCTAATATCATACTGAATTGGCAAAAACTGGAAAAATTCCCTTTGAAAACTGGCACAAGACAGGGATGCCCTCTCTCACCACTCCTATTCAACATAGTGTTGGAAGTTCTGGCTAGGGCAATCAGGCAAGAGAAAGAAATCAAGGGTATTCAGTTAGGAAAAGAAGAAGTCAAATTGTCCCTGTTTGCAGATGACATGATTGTATATTTAGAAAACCCCATTGTCTCAGCTCAAAATCTCCTTAAGCTGATAAGCAACTTCAGCAAAGTCTCAGGATACAAAATTAATGTGCAAAAATCACAAGCATTCTTATACACCAGTAACAGACAAGCAGACAGGCAAATCATGAATGAACTTCCATTCACAATTGCTTCAAAGAGAATAAAATACCTAGGAATCCAACTTACAAGGGATGTAAAGGACCTCTTCAAGGAGAACTACAAACCACTGCTCAGTGAAATAAAAGAGGACACAAACAAATGGAAGAACATACCATGCTCATGGATAGGAAGAATCAATATCGTGAAAATGGCCATACTGCCCAAGGTTATTTATAGATTCAATGCCATCCCCATCAAGCTACCAATGAGTTTCTTCACAGAATTGGAAAAAACTGCTTTAAAGTTCATATGGAACCAAAAAGACCCCGCATTGCCAAGACAATCCTAAGTCAAAAGGACAAAGCTGGAGGCGTCACGCTACCTGACTTCAAACTATACTACAAGGCTACAGTAACCAAAACAGCATGGTACTGGTACCAAAACAGAGATATAGACCAATGGAACAGAACAGATTCCTCAGAAATAATACCACACAAATACAGCCATCTGATCTTTGACAAACCTGAGAGAAACAAGAAATGGGGAAAGGATTCCCTATTTAATAAATGGTGCTGGGAAAATTGGCTAGCCATAAGTAGAAAGCTGAAACTGGATCCTTTCCTTACTCCTTATATGAAAATTAATTCAAGATGGATTAGAGACTTAAATGTTAGACCTAATACCATAAAAACCCTAGAAGAAAACCTAGGTAGTACCATTCAGGACATAGGCATGGGTAAGGACTTCATGTCTAAAACACCAAAAGCAATGGCAGCAAAAGTCAAAATTGACAAATGGGATCTAATTAAACTAAAGAGCTTCTGCACAGCAAAAGAAACTACCATCAGAGTGAACAGGCAACCTACAGAATGGGGGAAAATTTTTGCAATCTACTCATCTGACAAAGGGCTAATATCCAGAATCTACAAAGAACTCAAACAAAGATACAAGAAAAAAAAAAAAAAACAACCCCATCAAAAAGTGGGGAAAGGATATGAACAGACATTTCTCAAAAGAGCACATTCATACAGCCAACAGACACATGAAAAAATGCTCATCATCACTCGCCATCAGAGAAATGCAAATCAAAACCACAATGAGATACCATCTCACACCAGTTAGAATGGCAATCATTAAAAAGTCAGGAAATAACAGGTGTTGGAGAGGATGTGGAGAAATAGGAACACTTTTACACTGTTGGTGGGATTGTAAACTAGTTCAACCATTATGGAAAACAGTATGGCAATTCCTCAAGGATCTAGAACTAGATGTACCATATGACCCAGCCATCCCATTACTGGGTATATACCCAAAGGATTATAAATCATGCTGCTATAAAGACACATGCACACGTATGTTTATTGTGGCACTATTCACAATAGCAAAGACTTGGAATCAACCCAAATGTCCATCAGTGACAGACTGGATTAAGAAAATGTGGCACATATACACCATGGAATACTATGCAGCCATAAAAAAGGATGAGTTTGCATCCTTTGTAGGGACATGGATGCAGCTGGAAACCATCATTCTTAGCAAACTATCACAAGAAGAGAAAACCAAACACCGCAGGTTCTCACTCATAGGTGGGAACTGAACAATGAGCTCTCTTGGACTCGGGAAGGGGAACATCACACATTGGGGCCTATCATGGGGAGGGGGGAGAGGGAAGGGATTGCATTGGGAGTTATACCTGATATAAATGATGAATTGATGGGTGCTGACGAGTTGATGGGTGCAGCACACCAACATGTTACAAGTATACATATGTAACAAACCTGCACGCTATGCACATGTACCCTAGAACTTAAAATATAATAATAATAATAATAAACATAGTGTAGGAAGTCCTAGCTAGAGATATCAGGCAAGAGAAAGAAATAAAGGGCATCCAAATTCAAAAGAAAAAAAATCAAATTATCCTGTTTGCAGATGATATGATCTTAATTTTGGAAAAACCTAGACTCCGCCAAAAAAACTATTAGTAAAGTTTCAGGATACAAAATCAGTATGCAACAATCAGTAGCATTTTTTTTTTTTTTTTTTTTTTTTTTTAGATGGAGTCTCACTCTGTTGCCAAAGTTGGAGTGCAGTGGTGTGATCTTGGCTCACTGCAACCTCTGCCTTCCACATTCAAGCGATTCTCATGCCTTAGCCTCCCAAGTAGCTGGGACTACAGCCATGCACCACCACACCTGGCTAATTTTTTGTATTTTTCTAGTAGAGACTGGGTTTTACCACATTGGTCTGGCTGGTCTTGAACTCCTGACCTCAGGTGATCTGCCACCTTGGCCTCCCAAAGTGTTGGGATTACAGGTGTAAACCACTGTGCCCGGCCAATCAGGAGCATTTCTACATGCCAACAATAAATAATCTTAAAAAAAATTCAAGAAAGTAATCACATTTACAATAACTACAAATAAAATACCTAGGAATAACCCAAAAATGTGAAAGATCTCTCTAATAAAAACTATAAAATATTGATGAAAGAAATTGAAGAGGACACACACAGAAAGGAAAGATATTCCATGTTCATGGATTGTGGAATAAATATTGTTAAAATGTACATACTACTCAAAGCAATTTCTAAAGTCTATGCAATCCCTATCAACACAAACTGGTGGCTGTCAAAGGATGGGATGAGGGGAGGGAGTGTATTAGGAAAAATAGCTAATGCATGCTGGGCTCAATACCTAGGTGATGGGTTGATAGGTGCAGCAAACCACTATGGCACACGTCTACCAATGTAACAAACCTGCACATCCTGCACAGAACTGGAAATAAAAAATTAAAAAGTAGAAGAAAAAGAGAAACCATGGTGGTCAGAATGCAGTGACATGACATTAAAAATGCTGAGAGAAAAAACCATCAACCAAGAATTCTACACTCAGCAAAAGTATCTGTCAAAAATGAGAGAGAAATCAAGACATTTTCAAATAAACAAAAAAAAACGGACGTAATTCATTAGTAGCAAATTTGCTCTTCAAAAAATATTCAAGGAAGTCTTTCAGGCTAAAATGAAAGGTTAGTAGACTGTAACTTGAATCCCCATGAAGAAATGAGGAACACCGGTAAACATAACTACAAAGGTAAATAGAAAACACAAATTTCTTTTTGTTTGTAACTCTTTATCTGATTTGAAAGACAACTGATAAAGTAATTAGAAAAAAATAAAATAAAATACCAATGACATTGTTCACTGAAATAAAAAAAAAAATCCTAAAATATATGTGGAATCACAAAAGACCCAAAATAGCCAAAGTCACAAAAACAACAAAAAAGAAAACTTCAGGTATCACATTACCTGACTTCAAATAATATTATACAGCTATAGTAACCAAAACATCATGGTACTGGAATAAAAGCAGACACATAGACCAATAAAAATGAATAGAGAAGTCAGAAATAAATCTATAACATCTATAGTTAACTTATTTTTTATAAAGGTGCCAATAACATACAGGGGAAAGAAGATTCTCTTCAATAAAAGGTGATCGAAAAACTGAATGTTCATATACAAAATAATGAAACTAGACCCTTATTACTCACCATATGCAAAAATCAAATCAAAATTCATTAAATCTAAGACCTGGAAATATAAAATGCAATGATTTCTTGATTAATACCTCAAAAGCATAGGCAACCAAAGCAAAAATAGATAAAAGGAATCACATCAAGTTATAATGCTTCTGCACAGCAAAGGAAATATTCAACTAAGTGAAGAGACAACTCACAGGAATGGAGATAATATTTGCAAACGGTCCATCTGACAAGGGACTAATTACAGAATATGTAAGGTGCTCAAACTACTTAATACAAAAAACCCTAATAATCTGATTTTAGAAATGGGCAAATGTTATGAATACATATTTCTCAAAAGAAGAAATACAAATGGCAAACAGGTATATGAAAAGGTGTTCAACGTTATTGATCATCAGAAAAACGCAAATTAAAACTATAATGAGTCGTTGTCTCACCCCAGTTAAAATGGTTTTTATCCAAAAGGTGAGCAATAATGAATACTGGCAAGGATGTGGATAAAAGATAACCCTCATACACTGTTGATGGGAATGTAAATTTGTGCAACTACTATGGAGAAAAATATGGAGATTTTTTAAAAAAATCTAAAAATAGAACTTCCATATGATCCAGCAATCCCACTGCTAGATATATATCCAAAAGTTAGGAAATCAGTACATCAAAAAGATATCTGCACTCCCATATTTATGTTCAGTACTATTCATAATAGTCAAGATATATGAAATCAACTTAAGTGTTCATCAACTGCCAAATAAAGAAAATGTGGTACAAATATACAATGGAGAATTATCAGTCCATAGAAAATAATGAGATCCCGTAATCTGCAACAACATGAATGGAACTGGAGGATATTATGTTAAGTAAAATAAACCAGGTACAGAAAGATAAACTTTCCATGTCCTTGCCTATTCATAGGAGATAAAAATTAAAACAATTGAACTCATGGATAAAGCGTAGAATGATGGTTAGTAGAGGCTGGGAGGGGTAGTGTCTGCGTGTGGGGCATGTGGTGATGATTAATATGTACAAAAATACAGTTTGATATAATGAATAAGATCTAGTATTTTATAGCACAACATAATGACTACAATCAACAATAATCTATTGTACATTTCAAAATAACAGAAAAGTATAATTTTACTATTTTTAACATAAAAGATAAATGCTTGAGCTGATGGATAACCCATTTACCCTGATGTAATTAGTACACACTGTATGACTACATCATGTATCTTATACCTACTATATACCCATAAACATGGAAAATTACAAAAATAAACTTATAAATATGTTTTTATACCTTTGGGTATGGTTCCCACATCTGAGCATACCTTCTAAGAGAGTAATTTTTAAAAAGTACAAATGCTGTAGGTATATGTGTAGATATTAAAATGTTATTTATAATAGCAAAGATTGTAGGTCATATGTGACACTGACAACAGAGGAATGTTGAATACATTTTAATATTGTGATTATCCATGTACCATCTAATCAAACACTTAGTGTATATCTATAACAGATAAAGATATTTTTTAAATCACAACTTCAATATCTTATCAAAACCAATACAATGAAGATTATTTAGAAATATCTTTAAATCACTTAATACAAGTGTGTTTTAAATTTTCCTTAATTTTCACAGAAATATGTTTAAATCAGGTTCCAAACAAATTTTATGCATTATTAATATCCCCCTAAAGTCTCTTTAACTTATTACAAGCTAAAACTGACCCTGTATTCTGTATCGTTTTCTTTCAAATGCCAGTTAGTTATTCAAAAATCTGGGTCATTCGTCATATAGAATTTCCCACGTTGTATTTGGCTAACTTTTTGTGGTTATCATTTAACATGTTTTTCTAAGCTTCATTTTTTTTCCTGAAAACTGGCAGTTGGATCTAAAGGCTTAGTAAGATAAAAGCTTATTATTATTTTTTTGCTTCAGCAAGAGCAAGGCAGAGATGGTACTGTATGCTTCGTATTGCGTTATATCAAAAGAAATGAAATCTTTGCTTTTCCTGCCTTTAGTAACAGTGGATTTCAATGATGAAAGTGGAATTCATTTTTAAATTAAGGTCCCAATTAGCTTTCATCTGAAGGGTTAAACAGCCATTCATGACTAATACCTAGATCCACTGTTTCTTTATTTTCTTTCTATTTTTGTTGAGATAGGGTCTTTCTGTTGCCCAGGCTGGCCTCAAACTCATGGCCTCAAGTGATCCTTCCACTTCCACTTCCCAACCGGCTAGAATTACAGGTGTAAGACATGCCTTCCGGCTAGAATTACAGGTGTCAGACATGTCTCCAGCTATTATTTCATTAGGAAAAAAATTATGTAACAATCCTCCATTTATAAGCTGTATTTATACTCCAATTAATAACTTTTTCTTATTCCCTTTCTGGTCACAATACAATCCATGCAGAGTAAATGCATGATATTTTCCAATTTTCAGAATAATGAGTTAGTTCCTATGAAAACCCCAACTTTGATGAGAACTGTTAAAACATCATGAACACATGTATTTTTAATGTTTTGATATGTTTCAATTCATTGAAGTTATTATTAGTTAGATAGTTATGTTTGGCCCCTATTTTTGGCCACTGAGCTTCCCTAAAAGTCAATTTGTATGTCCTTCTGACATTACCCCATACTTTGCATGTCTCTTGGCTTTTAGAGACAACAAGATAACCACACTCACCTTGTAGTTGTCTTGCCCTAGAGAGGAACTACAATCTCCGTCATTCCAAATTTTGGCAGAAGAGGAAGAGTGTTTCATACTGGTGTGTCTGCAGGCTAGGACGTGGGAAGAGTCCAAAATTGGGAGTGGGGGGAATGGAGATAATACTCCTTCTGTGGATTTTAATGAGAACTGGTTCTGTAGGGGGTTTCTCTCTGTATGTGTGTATTTCTTTCTCTTCATTCAGGTCAGTTTGGTGAAAGAAAGGTATTTTTTGAAAGCCTGAGGGCTTTCATCATTGACTTCTTGAATGATTATGTCACGTTTATCTCACTACTTTCTAGTTTATTTTTATTAAATTAGAAAAATAAGGTTTGGAGCCAGAAAGCACTTTTAGCCAGGAGTCAAAATACTTGGATTCTCAGAACCTGCTAACTATGTGACCATAGACAAAACCTAAAAATGTTCTGGCTCTTATTTTCTTCTTTTCACTTACAAAATGAGGATTATTATAAGTGTCACTTTAACTTTCAGAAAAGATGTGCAAATATTACTAAAGCAAAAGTTGGATGTCTTCAAAAAACACAAGTGTACAATTGTGTGTTGCTTAATGACAGGGATACACTTTAAGGAATACATTGTTAGGTGACTTCATTGTCGTGCAAACATTAGAGAGTGTACTTTACATAAACTGAGATGGTATGGCCTACCACATACCTGGGCTATATAATTTATCCAGTTGCTCCCAGGCCACAAACCTGTACAGCATGTTGCTGCATTGACTAGTGTTGGCAATTTTATTTTTGTGTTTTTGGTTTTTTTTTTTTTTTTTGACAAGAATGAGACATTAATCAGTTTTAAGGGGAGTTTATAGCGTACGCAATTTTAACACAATGTTAAATATCTGTGTATCGAAACATATTTAGATGGAGAGGGCACTGCAAGATGGCCTAATAGAAGCCTTCATCAATCATCCCTCCCATAGGAACACCAATATAACAACTATCTACACAAAAAACACATTCACAGAAACGAAAAATTATGTGAGGTATCACAATACCTGGTTTTAACTTCATACCACTAAAAGAGGTACTGAAGAGGGTAGGAAAACCAGCCTTAAATTACTGATGCCACCCTTCTTCCTTACCCCCAACAGTGGCCATGTGGCAAAGATAATCTATGTGCTTGGGTGAGGGAGAGTGCATTGGACTAAGTGCTGCTCTGTCACAGCAGAAAGAAAAACATGGCTAAACTCATCTGATGTCTATACATGGAGGGAACATTTAGACCAGCTTTAGCCGGAGGGGAATTAGCCATCCCAGTGGTTGGAATTTGAGTTTTGGGAAGCCTTGCCCATGAGGGCTAAGGGGCTCTGAGGTCCTAAATACACTTGAAATGCAGTCTAGGATAAAAAGACTTGCAATTTCTAGAAAGTCCTAGCACCATACTGGGCTCAGAGCTAGTGGATATGGGACACCAGTCAAGATGACTAAGGGAGTGCTTGTGCCTCTCCCCCAACAAACCCAGGCAGCACAGTTTGCAGCAACAAAAGTGACAAGTAAGGAGGACTTTGTCTTCAATCTTGGATACCAGGTCAGTCATATTAGGATAGGGCACTGGGAAGAGTCATGAGTTCCCCATTTCAGGCCCTAGCTCCTGAACAACATATCTAGACATACCCTAGACCAGATGAGAGCTTGCTACCTTAAGGAAAGAAGCCAGAACATGCTGACAAAAATGCCCTTGGGCCTTGAAGAACCAGCAGCAATACCTAAGGTAGTTAATCATGGGCCTCAGGTGAGTCTCTAAGAAATGCTGGCTTCAGGTACCAGCTTGGCCACATTGGGTAGAGCACCAAGAGGGCTACCTACTTCCCTGACTCTAGACCTTGGCTCTTGGATGGCATTTCTCAACATGTCCTGGGCCAAAAGGGAGCTCACTGCCCTGAAGGGTGAGTTCTAGGCCTGATGGCTTCACCCAGGATGACTGAAGAGCCCTTGAGGTCTTTAAGTGAACATCTGTGATAGCCTGGTAGTACCTCTCTTGAGTCTCTGGTGATGGTGGCCATGAGGAAAGGCTCCTCTGCCTGGGGAAAAGGGAGGGAAGAGTAGGAAAAATATTATCTCGTGGTTTCAGTGACACCTTAGCCTCAATACAATAGAACACCAGGCAGATTTATAAGGTTTTTGATTCCAGTCCCTGGCTTCCAGATAGTACCTGTGGACCCACCTGAGGACTGAGGGAACTCACTACCCTGATGAAAAAGACAAGCCTGGTTGGTTTTGTCACCTGCTGATTATAGAGTCCTAGGGCCTTGAGCAAACATAAGCAGTAGACAGGTAGTTGTTACACTGGGCTTTGGTTGAGACCAAGTGCTGTGCTGGCTTTAGTTCTGACCCAGTGCAGTCTCAGTGGTAGTGGCCACAGAGTTATTTATGTCTAGCTTCAGGCAGCTCAGCACGTAGACAGAGACTCTGTTTGGGAGAAAGTAAAGGAAGAGGACAAGAGTTTCTACCACTTTCAACTTTTCCCCTCTAAGTATAATGTTGACTGTGAGTTTGTCATAGATAGCTTTTATTACCTTAAAATATGTCCCTTCTATGCCAATTTTGAAGAGGGTTTTAATCATAAAGGGATGCTGGCTTTTGTCAAATGCTTTTTATGTATCTCTATTGAGGTAATCATATGATTTTTGTTTTTAATTCTGTTTATGTTGTGTATCACATTTATTGACTTGTCTATGTTAAACCATGCCTGCATCTCTGGTATGAAACCCACTTGATCATGGTGGATAACTCTTTTGATGTGCTATTTGAATACTCAAAGTCAACTGATCTTCAAAAAAGCAAGAAAACAAAAAACAAACAAACAAAAAAACATATAAACTGGGAAAAGGACCCCCTATTCAATTAAAATGATGCTGAGATAACTGACAAGCCACATGTAGAAGAATAAAATTGGATCCTCATGTCTCACCTTACACAAAAGTCAACTCAAGATGGATCAAAGACTTAAACCTAAGACCTGAAAACATAAAATTTCTAGAAGATATCAGAAAAACTATTTTAGACATTGGCTTAGGCAGAGTTTATGATGAAGAACCCCAAAACAAATGCAACAAAGATAAATAGATGGGAGTTAATTAAACTAAAAACTTCTGCACAGCAAAAGAAATAACCAGCAGAGAAAATAAACAACCCACAGAGTGGGAGAGAATTTTCACAAACTATGCATTAAAAAAAGGACTAATTATCAGAATCTACAAGGAACTCAAACAAATCAGCAAAATCCCCAAATAATCTCATCAAAAAGTGAGATAAGGACATGAATAGATATTCTCAAAAGAAGATACACAAATCACCAAAAAGTATATGGGAAATGCTCAACATCACTATTTATAAGGGAAGTACAAATCAAAACCATGATGAGATATCACCTTACTCCTGTAAGAATGGCCATAATAAAAAAAATTAAAAAATAATAGATGTTGGCATGGATGTGGTGAAAAGGGAACACTTTTCCTATGCTGGTGGGAATGTGAACTAGTACAACCAATATGGAAAACAGTATGGAGATTCCTTAAAGAACTAAAAGTAAATCTACCATTTGATCCAGCAATTTCACTACTGGGTATCCACCCAGAGGAAAATAAGTCATTATATAAAAAAGAAACTTGCACATGCATGTTTATAGCAGTGCAACTGACAATTGTAAAAATACGAAAACAGCCCAAATGCCTATCAATCAACAAGTGGATAAAGAAAATTAAAGAAAATGTGATATACACACACATACACACACACACACATACATCATGAAATACTACTCAACCATAAAAAAGAATGAAATAATGACATTTGCAGCAATCTGGATGGAGTTGGAGACCATTATTCTAAGTGAAATAACTCAGAAATAGAAAACTAAACATTGTTCTCACTTATGAATGAGAGCTAAGTTATGAGAACACGAAGGTATAAGAATTATAAAATGAACTCTGTGGACTCAAGGGTAAGAGTGGGAGGGGGGCAAAGGTTAAAAGACCACGCATTGAGTATAGTGCACACTGCTTGGAAAACAGGTGCACCAAAATCTCAGAAACCACCACTAAAGAAATTATCCATGTAACCAAATACCACATGTTCCCCCAAACTATTGAGATTTTTTAAAAAGACAAAAAAATTAAGATAACACAGAAAAGGAATTCAGAATTCAATTAGATACAGTTAATAAAGAGATTGAAATAATTAAAAAGAATCAAGCAAACATTCTGGAGTTGAAAAATGCAACTGACAATAAAGAAAAAAACAAGAGGCGGAACAAGATGGCCGAATAGGAACAGCTCCAGTCTCCAACTCCCAGCGCGAGCGACACAGAAGACCGGTGATTTCTGCATTTTCAACTGAGGTACTGGGGTCATCTCACTCGGGAGTGCCAGACAGTCGGTGCTGGTCAGCTGTTGCAGCCCGACCAGCAAGAGCTGAAGCAAGGCGAGGCATTGCCTCACCTGGGAAGCGCAAGGGGGAAGGGAATCCCTTTTCCTAGCCAGGGGAACTGAGACACACAACACCTGGAAAATCGGGTAACACCCACCCCAATACTGCGCTTTAAGCAAACGGGCACACCAGGAGATTATATCCCACACCTGGCCGGGAGGGTCCCACGCCCACGGAGCCTCCCTCCTCGCTAACACAGCAGTCTGCGGCAATCTAACCACAAGGCAGCAGCAAGGCTGGGGGAGGGGCGCCTGCCATTGCTGAGGCTTAAGTAGGTAAACAAAGCTGCTGGGAAGCTCCAACTGGGTGGAGCTCACAGCAGCTCAAGGAAACCTGCCTGTCTCTGTAGACTCCACCTCTGGGGACAGGGCACAGCTAAACAACAACAACAAAAAAAAGCAGCAGAAACCTCTGCAGATGCAAACGACTCTGACAGCTTTGAAGAGAGCAGTGGATCTCCCAACATGGAGGTTGAGATCTGAGAAGGGACAGACTGCCTGCTCAAGTGGGTCCCTGACCCCTGAGTAGCCTAACTGGGAGACATCTCCCACTAGGGGCAGTCTGACACCCCACACCTCACAGAGTGGAGTACACCCCTGAGAGGAAGCTTCCAAAGTAAGAATCAGACAGGTACACTCGCTGTTCAGCAATATTCTATCTTCTGCAACCTCTGCTGCTGATACCCAGGCAAACAGGGTCTGGAGTGGACCTCAAGCAATCTCCAACAGACCTACAGCTGAGGGTCCTGACTGTTAGAAGGAAAACTATCAAACAGGAAGGATACCTATACCAAAACCCCATCAGTACGTCACTATCATCAAGGACCAGAGGCAGAAAAATGCAACTGACATATTGAAGAAGGCATCAGAATCTCTTATTGGCAGAATTGATTAAGGAGAATAAATAATTAGTGACCTTGAAGAGAGGGTATTTGAAGATACACAGTCAGAGGAGAAAGAAAGAAAGGAAGGAAGGAAGGAAGGAAGGAAGGAAGGAAGGAAGGAAGGCAGGCAGGCAGGCACTTACAAGATCTAGAAAAATTCTCTCAAAAGATCAAATCTTAGAGTTATTGGCCTTCAGCATTTATGGGTTAACCCATTACGGGAAGGGGTAGAGAAAGAGATGGGGTAGAAATTTTTTTTAAAGAGATAACAGAGAACTTCCTGAACTGAGGAAAATGTATTAACATTCAAGCAAAAGAAGTTTATAGAACACTATGCAGATTTAACTCAAAGAAGACTACCTCAAGGCATTTAAATCAAACTCCCAAAGGTCAAGGATAAAGAAGGATTCTAAAAGCAACAAAACAAAAGAAACAAATAACTTGCAAAGGAGCTGCAATATGTCTGGAAAGTTTAAAGGCCAGGCAAGAGTGGCATGACATATTTCACTTGCTGAAGGAAACATCTCTTAACGCAGAATATATCTGGCAAAAATATCCTTCAAACATGAAGGAGAAATAAAGACTTCCTGACAAACAAACCCGTACATATTTTATCAACACCAGACTTGTCCTATGAGAAACACTAAAAGGAATTCTTTAATTGCAGCACTCTTGACAATAGCAAAGACATGGAATCAACTTAATGCCCATCAATGTAGAATGGATAAAGAAAATGTGGTACATATACACCATGGAATACTATGCAGTCATTAAAAATGAGATCATGAACTTTGCAACAACATCGATGCAGCTGGAGGCTATTCTAAGCTAATTAAAAGAAACAGAAAACAAAATACCACATGTTCTCACTTATAAGTGGAAGCTAAACAGTGAGTACACATGGATACAAAAAGGAAACGCAATAGACACTGAGGCATATGTAAGGGTAGAGTGTGGGAAGAGAGAGAGGATCTAAAAATTACATATGAGATACTATGCTTATTACCTGGATGATGAAATAATCTGTATGCCAAACCCCTGTGTCATGTAACTTGCCTATACGACAAACCTACACATGTACCCCTGAAGCTAACAATTTAAATAGTAACATTAATACATAGCAGCTTAAAATAAAAGGAAATAACTGATACATGTTTCCTGATACCCATTGCACATGTCAATCGTAGTAAATTACTGAGGTGTGAATCTGGCTTGATGTAAAGATGTGAACTCCTTGGTTGCAGAAACTGCATTGATTTTTCACTACTATGGACTCATTTACCCAGTAGTCAGTGGAATACCTGGCACATGGCTATGGTTAAGTAAATACACGTTGAATAAATAATTTTCTTTTGAAAGAAAGTTGGTTAACATAAGTGTTTGATGTATCACTGTCTCCAGAATGGGACAGCCTTTGATTCATGCACCAACAGGGAGAGATATAAACAGAAGTGTAGCTATATTCATATTAAAAGCCATCACTCTAATGTTTGGCCATGTTCATTGACTATTTCCATTCTACGTGCCCCCCAACCCCCAGAAAAAAGAAACACAAGAACAGATCAGCGTGGATTCTATTACAGTGCTAATGGTAACAGCATCTTTGTAACTTACCTAATAATTGGTGCAAAAGTAATTGTGGTTTTGCCATTTTAATGGCAAATTTTAAAAACTGCATTACTTTTTCACCAACATAATAGTGTGCCAGAACTTTTCTTCATGTCTGCTGAGTTTGCTTTCCCTTGAGCTTGTAACAAGTATTGTTTTCTGCAACGTTTTATTAGATCTTGATTTCATATGGACTGTGGACAGATATACTCATATTTATTTCAATCAGCTTATAAACTATTTTTTTAAATAAAGACATAGACCTAGATTCATATTCTTTTGTTTTCATTTGGGGCAGTAACTATTATAATATGCCTTTTGAGTACACCAAGTAATTTTAAAGCTTTACTTCCATGTACTAATATATTTTAAAAAATCTCTTTAGTATATATTGCCCTTAGGGCCATTTAGTGTCAAATTATAATTTTTTTGATAATCATTCTGCTATGTAACTTTTGAGATAGAAGCTGTGATATTATTTGGGGAGCTGGGAGCAATTTGGGGCTTGTTATAGGCATTTTTTTCTCAATAAATTAGTGAAAGGAGACTAAGGAAAAAATCATGATTCTTATTTAAAATAGCTGATTACATGATAATAAACAAGGAATTCATCTGGTTGTCTTTGTTTTTCCTTCAGACAGTGCTTCAGATTTCTATAGATACAGACATCTAGGTGATTGTATGAAATTGTCACCATTTCCAAAATATTTTCTCGAAAATATATGATGCAGGTTCCATCAAGCCTGTGATAGGCTGCGTTTCTGTGGGTGTGACTAGGGAGGGAGAAAATATCAAAGTACAAAATAGAACATTTCTGAACAGAGCTACACATGCTTCGATTAGACAAATCCTAAGATCTTTGTATCATCTTCACATTCCCAATAATTCTGTTTCTACAGACTCCTGTGAAAGGAAGAAATTGGTTGGCTTCTCTGTAAGCCCCTCCTAGCCAGAGCAGTCAAGAAAATGCCATGCAATGTATCCCCTTGTTTATTCTACTCAACATGTGCAGATCTTTGAATCTGTGTCTTTTTATTAACTCGGCTTTTTGATAATATGGTCATGCACCACATAACAATGTTTTGTTAAATGATAGACCTCATAGATGACAAAAGTGGCCCTATAAGATTGTCATAGAGCTGAAAATTTTCTATTGCCTAGTGACATCGTAGCATAATTACTTTATTTTAAAAATAAATCTCGTGTAACCTAGGTGTACAGTGTTTATAAAGTCTATATTAGTCTCCAGTAATATCCAGGGCTTCACATTGGCTCACCTCTCCCTCATTGACTCATCCAGAGCAACGTCGAGTCCTGCAAGCTCCATTTATGGTAAGTGTCCTATCCAGTCGTTCCATTTAAACATCGTTTTAACCATAACTTTGTTGTACCTTTCCTGTTTAGTTACACAAATATTTATCACTGTGCTTTAATTACCTACAATATTTAGTATAGTAACATGCTGTATAGGTTTGTAGCTTAGGAGAAATAGGCCACACCATCTAGGTTTCTGGAAGTACCCTCTATGATGTGTGCAAAATAAAAAAATTCTGTAACAATGCATTTCTCAGAATGTATGCTATCATTAAGCAACATGTGACTGTATATGGTAACAGGATACACTTATAAATAAAGTAGATAAAATGATAAAAATCTTGAGTAGACTTTCAGAACAAACTGCTGAGAGAAAAATACATTGCGCGTTGTGTGTTTGTAAATTTCCAAAGGAAATATATCATGAGGACAAATTGATGGAAGTGATCAGGGTCTTTTGAAAGCATAACTGGATTGGTGTATAAAGGAATATGTATGATTTTCTATTAATTATTTAACAAAATGGATACATGTGAAAAAGATAACAGCTTTTCTTTTTTGTCTTTCTCTGAAGGACAATTTTTGCAGATGCTCTTAGATTTTACATAGAACATGGGAAAACTTTTAAAAACATCTTTAATTCTTGGGTGCAATGTTTACAAATAGTAATAGCTCATATTTTTATCACTCAAAGGTTTGCAAACCTTTTCTCTACATAGTTATTACCTTTATCCATATTGGTATATGGAGGGCAGATGAGAATTTGTCTTTTTTTACTTAAGGGAAATTAGCTCAGAGAGATTAAATAGTTAATGGGGCAATATAGGAATCTGGCCCTCTGAGCCCCTGTGCAAGGCTTTGCCTCCTATTCACCACACATCTTTTGGGCCCTGGGAGCAAATGCTTCTTATGGTACCATCTTTAGCAAATAATTTCAGTTTTTTGTTTGGTTTTTTGCTTCATTTGCCCCCATATCAGATGGATGATGTTTCAAAAATTCTTGGAGACTTACAAATAATTTCTGTTTTCTGTTTCACAGAAGAAAGAGACATTATACAAATGTGAGCTGTTGTCACAGCAATGATAAGAAATCAGGAGTCAAAAGATGTGGAGTAAGAGGGAATTTTAGAGAAACCACAAAACACAAAATAGGAAACAGAGACAGGAGAAGATTGCTTTGACAAAATTGCAGAAGGTGAAATCTTGGCATCCTCTTATTTCTGTGGAGAAGATGATATTGTCAGGCTGAGCTGGAAGAATCACATGGTCATACTGTAAGTGCTATGGTTCCAAGTGCCACATCCAGATCAATTTTCAACCTGAGATTTATAATGATAATCCCCACAAGTCGCTTGAGATTCTTAACAGTGAGGTTTTTAGTGAGTTTAACCAACTGTCAGTGCTTGAAAACTTGCCTACAGGGGGCAGCGCAAATACAACTAAACTTAGGGGCAAAGCATGAAATGCATCCAGATTTACAATTGTTTCAGGATCCGCTTGCAACTGAAGCACTGGCTGCACAAGACTTGGCTGAGGGAATGTATATAAAACAGAATATACCAGTATGATGTTAGTTTTAAAGGTCAATTTTTGGCAGTGGGAGGATTAGCATTAACATTCATAATGTCACCTGTTATATATGTGTTTTGACATTGTAATAATTTAGAATATAGAAATGAATATGCTAATACCATTTGGTAGAGCTAATGCCCATATATATATATCACTTGGAATTGTTACAAATTGGTTGAGAATAAAAGATCCCTTCTTATGAACTTGGAATTGTTAGAAATTGGATAAAAATTAGAGATGATCCCTTCTTATTACTTCAGCCTAGGAGTACATTGTGGAAAGCCAGGACCAAATCTGACACACTGAAACTTTGATTCCTGATTTTCGAACAAGGAAAAAAACTAGGTGATGTAAACTGGCTTCCCAAGAAGTTATGAATACAGAACCTGGATGTTCAGATATAGATGATCTAGGCTGAGGTGCCTATTCTCTGCTCTTTGCCCTATCCTAAAACTGTATGGATGGAAATGAGCCCACCATTTGCTCTGAACTGGTGCATTCCTTCCTCACTGCAGGTTAAAGAGGTCTTGAAACATTGTGCTTTCCTCTCCAAGGGGAAGGATAGCACTGGCAGCCATCCACTGGCCCAGCAATATCCTGGATTGAGAGGATATCATTTGCATTACTTGCTGAATGAAACGTAGTGAAAATGACTACAGATAACCTCAACTAAGTCCAAGACATCATTTTCAAATCATGACAGCCCTTGCCATCTAGACTGAAGAGAGATTCCAGTTTCCAGGAGACGAGATGGAGTAATGATAAAAGCACCTCCCAAAACTTTTGCCTTGGTAAGTTTTGGATTCAGGAGACATCTGAGTTCCCATTCCCTTCAAATTTTCAATGACAGTGACTTCTAGTTCCCCACAAATTTCCCTTGATTTCCTGACCATGGAGCCACATATTATGTTCTTTCTATCCATATATTAATACATGGGTATAAGCCAAGATATAGGACTTTAAGCACTTTGCATGGACGCCCAGTCCATCTCACTGACCTTGTATTCTCAAAGCTTACCACGGGGCCCTAAATCCTTTATTGAATGTAAAGCATTCAATAAAGAGTTTAAGGGCTCTTTTGTTTATTTCTGCCACATCCAGAATGTTTGGTTTAATTAGGATCTGAAAAGGAATTGTATTTAAACTTCTCATTTAGACGCTTCTAAGGAAAATGCCAGGAAAAGAAGATTGTGATCTTTTTCTTGGTGGTTTCATAATAGAAAGTAAGAACAGTTCCAATTGTTGAAATCCACCCTCTCTCTGATTCACTGAATTGGAGATAGCTATCCAACTACTAGTTGTACTTTCTCACTAACTCTCTTAATTATTTCTAGTTACTACAGAGTGGCACATAACTAAGCATTATCAAGGAATTTTACAGCCCTAGGCCTTCTATTACCGTGTATTACAGTCTGCTGTAATCATTCTAATGGTCTAAGATGTTGCAGCTAATTTACCCAAGGCCTGAATGCCAGAAGTGCCGAAATTGTCTGATAGTTTTATTCTCCATCCAATCATTACCAAGAAGGAGGATGTATTACTTCTCATTTCTTTACAAGTGTCAGTGCAAATCCAGCCATCAAACAAAAGTTAGACCTAAAAGCTTTTAGATTACAGCAATTATTACAGATTTTACATGAGATAAAAATGTAATTGCTCCATTTCTTATATTCTTTATTTCGTTTTCTTCCCTCTCACTGTATATTTTAGGTTGTCCTGCTTGACTGCCAGGTCAGATCCAGCACACAAAGATATTTGTCATAAGACTGGGGAGCTGCAGTGTTCTTTTTCATAAGAAATGAAATGCTTGGAATTTCTCTTCCAAATGAATCACAAAACTTCCATGGTCATTTTCATTTTAAATTATTTTATGTCTATGTAAACTCATGCATTGCCTATAAAGGAATAATATATTCCAGCCATGTTTATAGTGACAGAGAATGAGCTGAAGGCAGAAATCCTTCACAGGTAAAATGGTGTGTGCATTTTTTTCATCTTGCTCCTATTTTCCTTTTCCATATTCACTCATCCTTTTAAATTCTTTGTATCTATTTTTTCCTCCCTCTCTCCTTTCCTATCCTCCATCTCTATCTTTGTCACTTATTAATTCCTCTTCTTCTTTTTCTCCAGACTTGGATATTCGTCCATTCTCTCATCATTCTCTTTTATATACATTCTCTGACTTGTAGATCCTAAGATTCTTATATTCTAAATTGAACCCTCTGCTTAACAGGGTATGTTTATAAACTATTTGACTGAGGAGGAATTGCCCCAGTTATCAAAGACATCCTGTTGGGAATGTCAGCCTTTTACTCTTGTTCATGCTCAGAGAAACAGTGCTGCAGGGATTATAGCCTCAGTCGCTGGAATATGGCAGACCCGGATTTTCAATTTGTTTGCCCTTTGCTTCCTCATATCCATTTTCCCCTAGGTTTACCTGGGCACATTTCCCAGTTTGCCTTGCAAATAAATGTGTTGCCATATAACTGCCCTTTGTCTAATAAAATGAAACTGAACATGTTTTGTGTAGTTTCTGGGAAGAGTCCTTAAATGGAGAAGGAACTCTGTTCTTATTATCTATCTTATATCCTGAAATGCTTATGTGATGTCTGAAGCTCCAGCAGTCATTTGTAACCATTAAGACAAGAGTCTTTTCCTAGGGAGGATGAGATGGAATAAACTGATAACTTTGTGGATTACTCATAATAGTCCTGAATTGCCTATATTTGTTCCTTTTTTGTTAAAAAAAAAGTGAAACAGATCAACTTTTATTATGTTTAAACTACTTTTTAATTGAAGTTATCTATCCTATGCAGCTGAATCTAATTCTAACTGAGGCACCAAGATTTTCCTAATTCCTGTTTCTACCCCAGATGTCCTGCTGCTTATCTGAGTTTCTGGAATGATTTTTCATTTGATTACTTTCTACATGTCCCTGTTTCCTAATGCATTAATATGGGGTTTGCCAATGAGAAACTTTTTAGAGTTGGAATACTGCTGATCATTTCTGTTTGCTAGTTTGTGGTAACCAAATCATTTTGACTTCTAGGATCAGCCATCATTTATGCTTTTTTGCCCAATTTTGATCCATGCTGTATTCTGCCTGTAAAATGTGCCCCAAAGTCATGCACATAATCTTGAACTTTGGGTTTTGGTGGTTTGAGACCATTTCATTGATATTTCTCAATATTAATGAAAATTCTAGATGTTAATTCTTCATATTTTAAAAATTTTCATGTTGATTCTCACTTTTTTCTTTTTCTAAAATTTAGTTGATTTCTATTTCTATTAACTTTTTTTCTATTAGTGCGTCTTTGTTATATGTTCAAAACAAATTATGGAACACCTTAATTTACATATATTTTATGATGTAACTTACATCTGACAGTTTAATCTTCCTTAGTACTTCTGGTGAATGTCCTTTAGAATTAGAAGGAGGAAAATTTTATCTAATTATAATAGTTTACATATGCAAATATTATCAGATTTAATAATGTTTCCCTAGAAATGATGAACAAAGTCACATGTGTTTTAAGTGGATCATAATTCTTGCTGATTACATAACTGTCCTGAGTCATTTACTATAAAGAAATTATAATCATTAAACCTCTAAACTTTAGCTTAGCCCATTTCTCAAGCAGATATTTCTGTGTTTAAGATTTAAACATGGACCTAGAAGCAGCTTCTTTGCTCCTTCTCAAATCTCCGCCTGGTTCAGCCTACCCGCCTCCACTCCTGCCTCCACCATTTCCATCAGGGTGACCCAGAAGTTCTACAAAGTGTCCACCTCTGGCCCCCTGGCCTTCAGCAGCCACTCCTACATGAGTGGGCCCGGTGCCCCATCAGCTCCTTGAGTTTCTCCTGAGTGGGCAGCAGCAGCTTCACGGGTGGCCTGGGCAAAGGCTATGGCCAGCCAGCAGTATGGGACCATCACTGTGGTCATGGTCCACTATAGCCTACTGAACCTGGAGGTGGGGACCCCAACAACTAGGCCATTTGCACCCAGGAGAAAGAGCAGATCAAGACCCTTAACAACAAGTTTGCCTCCTTCATCAACAAGGTATGGCTGCTAGAGCAGCAGAACAAGATGCTGGAGACCAAGTGGAGCCTCCTGTAGCAGCAGCAGATGGTTCAGAGCAACGCGGACAACATGTTACAGAGCTACATCAACAACCTTAGGTGGCAGCTGGAGACTCTGGGCTACCAGAAGCTGGAGGCGGAGCTTGGCAACATGCAGGGGCTGGTAGAGCACTTCAAGAACAAGTATGAGGATGACATCATCTGTAATCCTACAGAGACAGAGTATGAATTTGTCCCCATCAAGAAGGATGTGGATGAAGCTTACACGAACAAGGTAGAGCTGGAGTCTCGCCTGGAAGGACTGACTGAGGAGATCAATTTCCTCAGGCAGCTGTATGAAGAGGAGGTCGGGGAGCTGCAGCCCCAGATCTCAGACACACTGTGGTGCTGTCCATGGACAACAGCTGCTCCCTGGACATGGATAGTATCATAGCCGAGGTCAAGGCGCAGTACAAGGATATTGTCAATGGCAGCCGGACCGAGGCTGAGAGCATGTACCAGATCAAGCATGAGGAGCTGCAGACCCTGGCTGGGAAGCCTGCGGATGACCTGCGTCGTACGAAGACGGAGATCTTTGAGATGAATCGGAACATGAGCCAACTGCAGGCTGAGACTGAGGGCCTCAAAGGCCAGAGGGCTTTCCCGGAGGCCGCCATCGCAGATGCCGAGCAGCTGCGGGGAGCTGGTTGTTAAGGATGCCAACACCACGCTGTCTGAGCTGGAGGCCGCCCTGCAGCCAGCTAAGCAGGATATGGGGCAGCAGCTACGTGAGTACCAGACGCTGATGAACGTTAAGCTGGCCCTGGACATTGAGATCGCCACCTACAGGAAGCTGCTGGAGGGCGAGGAGAGTAAGCTGGAGTCTGGGATGCGGAACATGAGTATCTATACGAAGACCGCTAGTGACTAGGCTGGTGGGCTGAGCTCAGCTTACGGGGGCCTCACAAGCCCCGGCCTGGGCTCCAGCTCCTTCAGCTGCATCAGCTCCACCAGAGCTGTGGTTGTGAAGAAGATCGAGACCTGCAATAAGAAGCTGGTGTCCGAGTCCTCTGATGTCCTGCCCAAGTGAAGAGCCATGGCAGCCCCCCGCTCATCCTGCGGCTCATCCTACTCATCCTGCGGCTGCCCCAGAGTCCATGAGAAAGGCTACTGTGCAGGAGAGCACAGGGAACAGGAGACCCACCTGAGGCTTAGCCGTCGCCCTCAGCCCACCCGCGGGGGAGTTTTCTGCCTGGGGTACCCTTCTTGCCCATGCTCCCACTACAAAACAATTCCCTTTTTTTTTTTCCAAAACTAAACATGGCTTACAATTAAGAAATCAATAGACAATTTAGAAAAAATAGGCCGGGCGTGGTGGCTCACTTCTGTAATCCCACCACTTTGGCAGGCCAAGGTGGGCGGATCACAAGATCTGAAGATCCAGACCATCCTGGCCAACATGGTGAAACCCTGTCTCTGCTTAAAATAAACAAATTAGCTAGACATGGTGGCACATGCCTATAATTCCAGCTAAAGGGAGGCTGAGGCAGAAGAATCACTTGAACCAGGGAGTTGGAGGTTGCAGTGAGCCAACATCGCCTTGCCACTGCAGTCCAGCCTGGTGACAGAGTGAGACTCCCTCTCAGGAAAAAAAAAAAAAAAAAAAAAAAAAGAAAGAAAAAGAATTTAGAGAAAATAAGCACAAATTAGATGTCCCGGACTCTTAGCAAATGTTTTTCCTCTTTGGCTTTAATATCATACCATATTGCTATGAACTTATTTACACTGAAGATAATTTTAATATGGATTAAGAATAAGAAAAGTATACCTTCTATGATACATAAACACTCAGCTTCAGATAAGTGAATGAAATAACTAGAGTGAGAAAATACTGTATCATGTGGCTTGATAAAATTTAGCCCTATATGCTTCCTAAAGGAAAAGAAAGGTAGCTGGATTAAACAGAGCAGTGGCAATTAGAGAGAACATGACTTTAGCACTGAAATGTTTCACTGAAGAAAATTTAATAAATATGAGAACAATGAAAGTTAACTTCTCCAGGAAAATAGAGATGGACTATTTAGTGTGAATTAAGATTCACTAGCAATGTCTTCTTTTTGCAGTGTATATAAGAGTTGAAAGTACATTCACACAGATTTTCTCAATGTAATTCATGCAAGAACCAAGGGAAAGGTATAACACATATATCCTTATCTACATTATACAGATTTGCAGCCCAAGTCTCCAAGGCTCAGATATATCAGTGATTTGGCATTAGGAAGTGACAGCTAATACTGGAAAATTGAACCCAGGCTTTCAGACTAAATGACAGTGCCATGTCACCCTATACTGCACAGTCAACTGAGAGTCTGCCTGCCCACACAAAGGGCTGTCATTTGAAGGGGAAGAGTCAATTCATTCTCTATTGCACTGGAAAGCAGGATGAGGACCAGTGGGTGGAATTTACAGGGAGTCTGATTTTGTCTCAATTTGAGGAGGAACTTTTCAACAATTAGAGCTGTCTAACCAAGGAACAATCTGCCTTGTCAAATAAATAAGCAACCTGTTACTGAAGGCATTTAAGCCTAAGCCTATAGACCACTTCTCAGGAATACTAAAGACAACTTGATGGACACATTTAACATCTAAGACTTTATCCAACCTAAAGAATCAGTCAATGGTGTAGGATGATATTTGGAGAAGACGATCTATACCCTTGGACTTCAAAATCTTCAGGTCATATCTAAGCAATCCTGATGTGCTATGAAACGAGACAATTGATGTGCAACTCTGATGTTTCTTGCAGAAGCTCCTTTTAGCCAGATTTTCAGTTCAACTGGTACATCCAGAACATCCAGACTGGTTGAATGTGATGGGCTGGAGATCTACCTTCTAATATGTTTAAGATCTGTTTCCTCTTATTGATGCTCCTGAAAACATTGCTATTTCTGGAGTCATTAGGTGAGAATATTTCCTCTATTGAAATATCACCTCAAACTATGTTTTGCATTTCTTTTAGGGGCTTGAGAGTTATCATAAGACATATCTGAATAATTAGTTGAGAGTTTGGGGGGCAGGTAGGGGAAAATTAGGAAATTGTTTAAATCTGGGGTAGAATCAAATTTAAGAATTTTGGCCAGGCATGGTTGCTCATGCCTGTAATCCCAGCACTGTGGGAAGCCAAGGTGGGTGGATCACCTGAAGTCAGGAGTTCAAGACCAGCCTGGCCAACTTGGGGAAACCCTCTTTCCACTAAAAAAAAAAAAAAAACAAAAAAAACAAAAAACCTGTAGCTGGGAATGGTGGCGTGCACCTGTCATTCTAGCTACTCAGGAGACTGAGGCAGGAGAATCACCAGGAGACAGAGGTTGCAGTGAGTGGAGATTGTGCCACTGCACTCCAGCCTGGGTGACCAAGTGAGACTCTGTCTCAAAAAAAAAAAAAAAAAAAAAAAATTGAGCATGGAATTAGTGCTAAGATAGAACCCAGTTTGTCATCTGCCCACACGTGCATTTCTCACTTCCTTTCTTTTGCACTGCTGTGAAGCACAAACCTTTCCTTATTCATCTTGTGCATTTCCAATGGCATAAATTAGTTTTCCAAGGAAAATTTTATGTCCTCAAGCAAATTGTATTTCATGTCTGAGATTCAAATGTTTGAAGCTTTGCAGGAGAGACCCCAGAGTGGCATTTAAGCACTTGCAGAATCAACTAAACTGCACTTAGATTTTATCCTGAACTCAAGAACAGGGCAAGGTCATAAAACACTCAGAGACTCAATGCAGCACAAACAACTTTCGATCATGGCTGGGAGCTCATTTTCCACCTCATTTTTCCTCATATTTTGAGGAAAGAGAGAGTCACATTTATGTTTGACTTCTAAGTACAAAGATGCTATATAGCAACAGTGCAATAACAATATTTTCCTTATATTGTTTCTGATGTCCACAAGCATCTTTCCAAGTAGATATGGTAATCCTCATTTTTTTAAAAAATTTATTTAAGTAACTCTAAGCTTCCATTAGTCCCAAAAGATCAGGACCAAACTAGAAAAAAAAAAATAACTTTTCTGTTACTTCAAATGCTAGGAGCGCCTATCATTTGCTGTTATTAATAACTTTTTAAAAAGAGCTAAACTGTGTGTGGGAAAGCATGCAGCTGAGCACCAGGTTCAACTGGAGCCAGGAACTTAAAGTCGGCCAGTGTTGTTCATTCCCTCTCCATTTCTCAGCTTTTCATTCTCTGTGCACAGTTAATACTCTTACCCTCTTACTAGACAATGACTTTCAACATTGTAATTTCAGATACCAGTCACGTCATATTTTCAAACAACATGTATTTTAAATTAAATATGACTATATTATGGTTTTCATATAAAATATTAATTTAAATTATATATAAATTTTCAGTTTAAAGACTCTGCTTCTGTGTTTCTGCTATTTTCATTTGGCAAAAGCAATATTTATTTATTTTTATTTTCCAAAATAGTTTTTGCTGAGTATTACATTTTAACTTAACATTTATTACTCTTTTTTTATTTTTATTTTTTTTATTTTATTTTATTATTATACTTTAAGTTCTAGGGTACATGTGCATAACGTGCAGGTTTGTTACATATGTATACTTGTGCCATGTTGGTGTGCTGCACCCATCAACTCGTCAGCACCCATCAATTCTTCATTTATATCAGGTATAACTCCCAATGCAATCCCTCCCCCCTCCCCCCCCCATGATAGGCCCCGATGTGTGATGTTCCCCTTTCCGAGTACAAGTGATGTCATTGTTCAGTTCCCACCTATGAGTGAGAACATGCGGTGTTTGGTTTTCTGTTCTTGTGATAGTTTGCTAAGAATAATGGTTTCCAGCTGCATCCATGTCCCTACAAAGGATGCAAACTCATCCTTTTTTATGGCTGCATAATATTCCATGGTGTATATGTGCCACATTTTCTTAATCCAGTCTGTCACAGATGGACATTTGGGTTGATTCCAAGTCTTTGCTATTGTGAATAGTGCCGCAATAAACATACGTGTGCATGTGTCTTTATAGCAGCATGATTTATAATCCTTTGGGTATATACCCAGTAGTGGGATGGCTGGGTCATATGGTACATCTAGATCTAGATCCTTGAGGAATTGCCATACTGTTTTCCATAATGGTTGAACTAGTTTACAATCCCACCAACAGTGTAAAAGTGTTCCTATTTCTCCACATCCTCTCCAGCACCTGTTGTTTCCTGACTTTTTAATGATTGCCATTCTAACTGGTGTGAGATGGTATCTCATTACTCTTTAATTTTTTATCTTTTCCTTAAGTTTTTTTCATTTTTAGTGTAGACAGGTTTTTAAATTAATTTCTGATAAATTATGTTTTTGATGCTATTTGATACGGAATTCTGGTTATTTTCCAATTGTATTGTATTAGTACATAAAACTACAATTGATAGTTGTACTTTGACCTTGTATCCTATGATGCAGCTGGAATTATGTACTAATTTAGCTTATTTAGTAATAAGATGTTTTGTACGATGTTTAGGATTTTGTCCACTGACAATTTTTGGTGTTAGCTTTATGTTTGCTTTTCAATTGTTAAGGCTTTTATTTTAAAAATTATTCTTGCTTTATTTCACTCTTTAGATTGAATGTTGAATAGATCTGATGAGTGTGAGAATCCTTAACAATAAAGCACTCTGTTTCACTATTAAGAATGACATTAGCTGCCAGTTTTTCATAGATACCCTTTTATCAGATTGATGAAGTTCCCTCTATTCCAAGATTGATGAAATGTTGTATCTTATCATATATTTTTTTCTGTACCTATTTAGATTATGATATATGTTTTATTCTGTAAGATTGAATATATTGATTTTTAAAATTTAGACCAATCTTACATTCACTGGATCACCCCCCACAATGTATTTATTGCTTGATTTAATTTGCTAATGTTTTGCTGAGAATTAAGTGTATATTCTCATGAAGAAGATTATTATATATTTTTAAAGTATTTTTCACTCTTTTTCAAGGCATTGCTTATTTCATAAAATGGGAAGTATTTTCTGTCTCTTCTGAAAACATTCTTATAAGAATGGTATTGTTGGCCAGGAGCGGTGGCTCACACCTGTAATCCCAGCACTTTGGGAGGCTGAGGCAGGCGGATCACTTGAAGTCAGGAGTTTGGGACACGCCTGGCCAACATGGCGAACCCCATCACTACTAAAAATACAAAAAATTGCCAGGCATGGTGGTGTGCACCTGTAATCCAAGTTACTCGGGAGGCTGAGGCAGAAGAATTGCTTGAACCTGGGAGGAGGAGGTTGCAGTGAGCCAAGACTGTGCCACTGCTCTCCAGTCTGGGTGACAGAGTGAGACTCTGTCTAAAAAAAAAAAAAGAATTATCTTTAATTTTTAAGAATATAACTGTTTCGTTAGTATAGAGCTATTCATATTTTATGCTTTTTGTCTGTATGACTTAGTTGAAGGAATGCATTAATTTCATCTAAGTTGACCAATTAATGTCATAACATGGCTCATAACATTTCCCTAGGATTTGCCTTTAATATCTGTAGAGATATGTTATCTTGTACTCCAATATTTATCAGTATTATTAGGTGCTTATCAATCATATAAATCTTGTCAAACTACCAACTTTTGGATTTTAAATGATTTTCTTTCCTATTTCACTAAGTTTCACACATCTTTATTTCTCCCTGTTGCTTACTTTGGCTTAAATTTGCTCACCTTTTCTCTGTCATCTTAAGATATAGACATATATAATTAATTCTTGAGTCATCTTTTTTCCTAATGTTGGCATTTTACTATAAAATTCTCTGTAAGTACTGCTTTAGTATGATCCTACAAATTACAATATGTCGTGAGATTCTATCATTCATTTTAAAATACTTTCAATTTTTCACTGTAATTTCATCTTTGGCAGAGTTTATTTAGAAGTCTATTTTTAAAATATTCTAATATATTAAGCTTTTATTCATTTGTGAAATTTTTATTTCTAAGTTAACTACATTGTTTTTAGGGAATCAACTCGGTCAGGCACGACGGCTCACGCCTCTGATCGCAGCACTTTGGGAGGCTGAGATGGGCAGATCATGAGGTCAAGAGATTGAGACCGTTCTGGCCAACATGATGAAACCCCGTATCTACTAAAGATACAAAAATTAGCCAGGCATGGTGGCACGCACCTGTAGTCTCAGCTACTCAGGAGGCTGAGGCAGGAGAATTGCTTGAACCCGGGAGGTGGAGGTTGCAGTGAGCCAAGATTGACCACTGCACTCCAGCCTGGCGTCAGAGCCAGACTCTGTTTCAAAAAATATACATGTATCTTGAAAATTTTTGAGCATTCTCCTGTATATGGTCTCTTTCAGTTAATGTTACGTGTGTGTGTGTGTGTGTGTGTGTGTGTGTGTGTGTGTTTTTCTGAGACAGAGTCTTGCTCTGTTGCCTAGGCTGGAGGGCAGTGGAACAATCTCAGCACACTGCCACTTCTACTTCCCAGGTTCAAGTGATTCTCCCACCTCAGCCTCCCGAGTAGTTGGGATTACAGGCATGCCACTACACCTGGCTAAATTTTGTACTTTTAGTAGAGACAGGGTTTCACTATGTTAGCCAGGCTGGTTTCCAACTCCTGACCTCAAGCGATCTGCCCGCCTCAGCCTTCCAAAGTGTTAGAATTACAGGTGTGAGCCACCATGCCCGGGCAATATGTGCTCTTAAAAAGAAGATGTCTCTAATCCATCTTGAATTAATCTTCGTATAAGGAGTAAGGAAAGGATCCAGTTTCAGCTTTCTACTTATGGCTAGCCAATTTTCCCAGCACCTTAAATGTTAGACCTAATACCATAAAAACCCTAGAAGAAAATCTAGGTAGTACCATTCAGGACATAGGCATGGGTAAGGACTTCATGTCTAAAACACCAAAAGCAATGGCAGCAAAAGCCAAAATTGACAAATGGGATCTCATTAAACTTCTGCACAGCAAAAGAAAATACCATCAGAGTGAACAGGCAACCTACAGAATGGGAGAAAATTTTTGCAATCTACTCATCTGACAAAGGGCTAATTTCCAGAATCTACAAAGAACTCAAACAAATATACAAGAAAAAAACAAACAACCCCATCAAAAAGTGGGGAAAGGATATGAACAGACATTTCTCAAAAGAACACATTCATACAGCCAACAGACACATGAAAAAATGCTCATCATCACTCGCCATCAGAGAAATGCAAATCAAAACCACAATGAGATACCATCTCACACCAGTTAGAATGGCAATCATTAAAAAATCAGGAAACAACAGGTGTTGGAGAGGATGTGGAGAAATAGGAACACTTTTACACTGTTGGTGGGATTGTAAACTAGTTCAACCATTATGGAAAACAGTATGGCAATTCCTCAAGGATCTAGAACTAGATGTACCATATGACCCAGCCATCCTACTACTGGGTATATACCCAAAGGATTATAAATTATGCTACTACAAAGACACATGCACACGTATGTTTATTGTGGCACTATTCACAATAGCAAAGACTTGGAATCAACCCAAATGTCCATCAGTGACAGACTGGATTAAGAAAATGTGGCACATATACACCATGGAATACTATGCAGCCATAAAAAAACGATGAGTTTGC